>NC_071094.1:37203339-37516089 GCF_027358695.1 Spea bombifrons
TCGGAGAGTATTTGTGTTGAGTGAAATGTGGTCAGAGATCACATTATCCGCTTCGCTCCTTGTATTTATTGAACATTTGTCAAGTCTCTATAATGTAATTTTGCAGAGAAACTCCCAGTTATATTGACTTTCTTATTAAATGGAACAGTCACGATGAAGAACAGATTGTTTTAACACGATCAGCACTTCCACCCGCCTTAGTTTTTCCCCAGAGAGTTATACAGTACATTACAAGACTTCTGCATCTTGCAGAATCAGAACTGAATTCCATGTAAATGACTATTTTTTATTTTTTTTTAAATAAAAAACATTATGAAAACTGCACACGCAGGAAACTGAGGAGATCTTGGAGATACTGAGTACTGCAGAGAGATAGAGAGAGATATCTTTCACAATATGGAATGTGGACAATTGCTTGGAATGTCATCAATGGCTCGAGATGGACCTGAGCTGAGCTCCATGAGTGGAGGAGTGACAGCCAAAGTCAGTTAAGACCACACCTCCCATGTCTAATGTTTCCTATGTTGTGGGTGTATACAGCTCGGCTCATGTATAGCTCAACTGGTCTCATAAACCCAGTTTAGCTTTTACCACGGCACTGCCCAGCCCACCGAGAGGAGGTTGCATATGTACCTTCTAGGCAAGCAACCGGAAACAAACTAATGAAGAACAGATTGGAAGGTCAGCACCTCCTGGATTTAGCCAAAGAACTTTAAGGATCATAGGAAGGATGCTGGATGTGTCACAGGTTTGATTTCTTGCCTATGGCTTGGCTATAGCCTAAAATATTTGAAACATAAGTGTACTGTTGATGTGACATCAGTGGACATATCCTAAAAAATAAGGCTTTAATGTCAATTGGCTGAACCCATGGAAGTACTGAGAATTACTGACATTCTTGGAGAATCTGACCATTTCTGATACTTTCCAGCATAAAAGGTCCAGCCTGCAGAGACTTTATTTATCAATGGAATCTGAATAATCCAGCCCATCATGTAATTGTTTCCTTCCTTCATTGCTTCAATATGATAATTCATATTATATTAAAGTACTTGTTTATAAAGATCAGTCCTTTTGGGACAAATTGCTAAATATGAAGCAAACCACCGATGGAATATACCTAATAATTGCCCGATATGTCTCAAATTGCACCAGAAATATTTATTATTGTTTTTATCAATATATATATATATATATATATTACAATTTGATCTTTTTGGGACATAAAAAGTAATGTTTATCAGGTGTGTCGGACTGTATCGATCTCAAGTGCAGTTAACACACAGATTGTGATTTCGTGTCCTCTTTAGAAGGTGGGCGCTGTGTACGCTGTACAGTAACTCATTTTCTTCTATCACAAAAGGACGCTTAACTTACATTTTTTTTCAAATTGTGGTCTTTGGAGAATATGTCTTCAGGTTTCTGGTGTTGAAACATAATTAGCATTTCACACATGCAGATGATGCTATAGATTGAGAATGCATTATCACATTTTGAGAGTGTAAATAACATTTCAGAAAATAGTTACCATTTTGCATCCCAAAGGGCTTTTTTTTTTAACGAATCGGATAGTCTCTAAAAAATAAAATAATAATAATATAGTCTTTTGATTGGCAATAAAGAATTTTCCACTATAGCCTTAATGTGCTTGCCTAAGGCAGAGGATTATAACGAACAAACTCTTAATCCCCCAAAAGCCTTCCGTCTATCATATAGTTTCTTTTTTACATTAACTCATTCATGACTGTGAATAGAGTAAAGCAGGCTAATATTTACGACGCCAATCCTAATTCTTACACTTACGCAATGTAAATGAACCATGTTTTTTATGTCTTCAGTAATATTATTAACACATTGTGCTCTGTGTGGGATTTTTTATGTTGCTACTGTATCCTAAATTTTAATCTTGGGCTGACTGTAGGATTTCAGTCTATAGACTATGGGAAATTCAGAATCGTTTGCAAGATCTATCCTTACTATGGTGCCCGGTGGGCCATGACTTACCTTTGTGTGGCAGATCCTTTAATGTGTGTCTGATGGTTGGATACACATGGCTGTACACTGTGATAGCCGTCATAAAATCTGTCTATTATTATATGGTTTTTACTTAATGTTCTTTTTCTGTTATTTAGATTTTCCAAATCTTACATCCAGTAAAGACATAGCAAGCAGGGCCAGAGTGGGGATTACTATAAGCTCTGGCACTTTAAATCCCGCTGCGTGTAGCCGATGGCCGCACACTGAAAGCCAGGGCTTATTTTAGTCCCCAGTACAGCCCAGATTGCACTTTGCTGTAAAAGTTGGAAAATCTAAACTGATCTCTAGAACCAGAGAAAAAATATAGGGTTTATATATATATACATTCTAAAAATCAGCCTGCTTAAAATACCTTTGGCGGAAGGTGATCAGTCAGGGTATTATTTGTCCTTATTTGTATTTCATTCCCCGGAAGCTCTTTGTAACAGACATTAAAGAGTTAATTGCCATTGTACAGGGATTTTACAGTGAAGGCAGAGTAGGAGTGATGGTGCACCCCAGTGATGGGCATCTCTCGATCCATTATTGTTCCCTGATCACAAGTATGGGCTACGTTTGTTTTATGGGGTATGGCTCAGGCATAGGGTGTAACGAAAACCTTATTTAACTTTATGGCCTAGGAAAGGGGAATTATGTAACCTGAGTATGGAATTCTAAACAAAAATATAATGCATTTGTACAATTTAATTTAGAAACCTTGTGCCTATACATATAACTGTGCGAAACACAGTGATATACCCATACTCCTAGAAAAGAGAGAGATCAGGGGAAGAAAAAAGAGAGGGATTTACATTGCAAAGAAGGACTGTTGCTCCTAAAAAAAAGAACACTTGGGAAGTATGTACAATCTACGTTCAGTAACTACTTTATAAAGTCCATAAAATCCATATATATATATCAATACACATGTGATATTTAAGTTCAATGTATAGAAAACGGTATGAGTGCACGTCTCGCAAATCCATTTTTTATTATCAGAAACACGCCTGTTATCCGCAGTGCCGACATTACCTTCTCTGTAAATCCAGTCCTATTCATTCGTCTTCGCAAGGAACTACTTAAGTGGTAACTAATTGGCAGAAAGGGGAAATTGTCTGCCCCGTCCTACACTAAATGAAACAAATTTCGCTGCTGTGATCTATTATGGAAGACAGCATTCTCTCCTGTGATAAGTAATTCTCCTTTTATCTTTCAGCCCCCCCACAGCTTCGGTCTTGGGATGAGGTCTCTGGAAAGGAGCTGTCTCTTTTGTGTTCTAGGGCTGACATTCTAAGCATAGCGAGGAAAACAAATGTGTATCCTACACGATTACTTACTTTAGCCAATTTACTAAGTGCTCCATCTAAGTGTCTGTTGTGCTTTTATTTTATGAGAATGAGTTAGTAGCCGGGGCAACTGGCAATTTTCTTTAATTACGTTTTTTTTTACTTATTTTCACTTGTAATTCTATTTACAGCCACAAGGAGAGCCCTTTTTATTAATAGAAACTCAGATTTTTTTCCTGCTGTAGACCTTAGCTAATCCTTGGTCTTGTCAGGATCACGCCTATCCAATGCATATTTAAATTCCCTTTCGGTTTTAGCCTCTATCTTTTCTGCTGGGAGGCTATTCCATGTATTTACCCGTCTCAGTAGGCTAAACACTATATTTCATTGCAAGTAACAGAGCACGGGCAGATTTTCCAGAGCTAATACAATAGAGAAGAATAAAAAAAATAACATTATAGCTTTTCATGCACAAGACTTACTAGTACAGAAGATGAAGGAAGAAGAAGAGGGCCCTGCTTACAGACTAAGAGGAGGTTGGTGGGATTAAGGTTTAGGTTTTAAGGAGTTTAGACTGTGTTTCCATCGAATAATCCGAGGTTTTGCTCGGGCATATAACGTTCCATAAATACTCGGCAAACAGGTTGGCGATTGCTTTCCTACAGTCCTACAGTCCCACTTAGCTTCCCCACTGTCCCACTTTTGCAGACATTGGGATCACAGGCCAGAAGCTTGCCCCAGGGAGCTGAAAAGTCAATGGAGCTCTGTCACAGCACAGACCTCCATTCCAGCTCCCCCCGGCCTCCTCGCGACGCTCATGGACCAGCTCTGCCCCTCCTCGCCCCTCGTCCCGGATTCGGACACCTGAAATGTTGGGGGATTATGCTGAACCCAACGATGGTGGAAAAACCTTAAGCTTTACTGCTAAGTAGACTTATTTACCCCCATAGTGCCGGTTTGCCTGTATGTATGCCGTTGAAATACCTGATAAAGGGGGGTTGGACAATTCGAGGATTCACAAGGTTTTTTTTTGTACACGGTAAGAGCAAAAATATCCATAGCGGTCAATATAAGTTAGTTTTATACAATGTGGAAGGCACGAGCAGTAAGATTTCAGGGGCCACGACTTGATGGAATTTGACCAGCCCCGACTATGTGTACGCGGAATGCGCTTCCATTTCATTTTACTTAGTACCTTTTTTTTTCCTCTCCAAAACAGCAATTAAAATGCAATGCAAGGATCCAATAAGCTATTCACTCTCTATTGCTGGTCTCCTGGTGAACAGGCTCAATAAGTCGATACATAAATAGTTTTAATTGTGCTGGTGTGTGTTCTTACAGCTTGTTCACTTACAATAATGACGCATCCTACAAATTACCCAATGCTTGCAACGAGCAGCTATTCTAACAAGTTATCAGCATGCGGCCCTGCAATCAATACCATTTTTGCAAGTTTTTTCCTTTTCTTTTTCCCTGCGGGGATAACGATGTTCCTTTGTGGGTTTCTTTTTTTTATATTAGACTGTCAGCTTTGCAGCACAAGGGATGTCTCGCTTCCCTGTCAGATAAGGATCATGGGAACTTCCTCGAACTCCGATCATCAGACGCTTCTCTGGGCCGCGTTGTGCTGTCGTGATTGCTGTTCTTTGTACTTTGTGATGGTCTCATCATCGGATTATACCGAACCTGTTAAAAGGGACGTCTGTAGCTGATCTTTTATATAAACAAGTGGCATTTTACCCCAAAAACACAGCGTGTTCCATTTCCCCATATCTGCTGCACATCTGCTAACAGCTATCGCTGCAGCATGTACTGCGCATGTGCAAGTGATCCTCATCATGGACACTGCAGGCGTTTGTTGAGGGGGCATTAGGCTGAGTGTCTGGCATATGATGACAGATAAGAATGATCTTGTCTGATTCCCGATGAAAAGACTCAGACCTTAATCAGTCCTTGATCTTGCCTTAGATTCAGGATAGTTTTAGGCCTATCCCATGCATACTTAAGTACGCTCACTGTAATAGCCTCTACCACATCTGCTGAGAAGCTTTTCCATTTATCTACCACCCTCTCAGTAAGGCAAACCCTATATTTCATTCCTGTTAATAGAACACCAGCAGATTTTGCAGAGCTATTACAATAGAGAAGAACGCAAAATTAACAACATTATAAAAGTCAACGTTGTCCTGTTTTCGATCAGATTGAACGGCCGTTGATTTGATTTTTTGTGATTTGATCAGCAAAGACAGTTTCTTTTAACCCGGCAAACCAAGTTTATCCTCAACGGCGACATGGGGCGAATTGAGTTATTTCACCCGCTCGGCTTGATATTATGTTTCGGGTCAGTAATAATAATTATGTGTTGCCCGAACCATATATTCTGGAAAGCACTTTAAACCATTTTAAAGGAGAAATCTCAGGTGCGGTGTCTCGAAATTTATCACAAGCACAATATCCCGGCTCATAGATCAGGAGGAGGGAAATTCCTCTGGATTACAATTGTCAGATGGTGTAGCCAGACCGACAATTTATATTCTGCGGCATATCCAGCTACGCGGCCCGTCCTTCAATGTGTTCCTGCCGGTGTCTTTCTATATCCAGGTATTTTGCTGCATTTCTTCTGTCCACAATACCAGCCATAAATAAATAAATGAAAATATATCACGGGTGACTTACATTTGGCATCCCGGCTGTGGTGGAACTATTACTACTCATTCAGATGTCCGGAGGATATGAGGAAGACATTTCATGAATGTGAACCTTGACGTTAGTTTTTAGGAAACTATTTATTGATGATTTCATGTCAAGGGAGGGTGTTTTAGTAACAATTATCACTCCGGGATATAGCAGATGTCACTGAAAGCTCTGCCAAGTTGCCTAACTTGGTCCGTTGGGTGTTCATGAGTTGAGCTTCTGAGATGAGACTCCATTGAGTTTGTCTCACGTTTGACTGTGTTAGCATATAGCTGAAACCTCATCTTCTCTCTAATTGTGAGGCAGCCATACCGTTTGCAAATAAAGCCCCTAATTAGTCTTAATTATGAGGGCAAGACGGACGGATAGAACGCCTGACGCCCAATTAATACCAATGCAGCATCCCAACCAGAAGAGAGATGACTGCGCATGTTCCATTACACAAGTTTCTTGGGTTTTCTTCCCAGTGTTGTTTCACGGGAAAGGAAAATAAGACAGATTGTGTATTAATAATACATCCAAAGGCTTCAAGAACAGGGAGAACATAAAATATGAAAGTCCAGAGTTCGGAAGTATATGTTCTGCCTTTGATACATTTTTACAAATCTGTCTTTTTTGCCCACTACAAGATCTTAACTTCATTCTGGTTCTGGGCGTATTGCTTTCATCCCCATTGACAGATATCGCCTGAATTTCTTCAGTATAAGTTGGACTGATATGCGGAATTGTTTTATTAATGACACCTCCAATGCAGGATCGAAACATTGATTTATAGTACCAGTCAATTAACATTAAATAAATACATTGTTTTGGGGCCCAGGGCCAGAAGCAAGGACTATTAATATGAATAATTCTTCTCTGTGCACAAAAAGCATTCATTCTTAATGAGAGTATATCATGTTTTAGTGATGTTAACCAGTTTTAGATAAAAAGACCATAGATCAGTTGATTTATTAAATATATTCAATTTCACCTCCTAACCAAAGCAGGAGTAATTCATAACACATTTTGTGGAAGACCTGTAAATTAAGACTCTCCCAGCAGACCGGGTGAGTATGGAGCACTGTTGGCCAGCGGCTTAACAAGCATTTGCCCAATGTGCCCGATGCCTGGTCCAAGCTGGATAGGTAAATGTCCCCTTCTTCATTTGGGACTTGGATGGGATAGATCTGAGTTGAAAAAGAGTGTGGTTAGCCAAGAATGAGAGGGGAGAAATTATTATTACTGATTTATATAGCTGCATTATTTTTCCACAGTTCTGTACAATGGATAAACAGTACATAATAATTGGGATTTACAGAACCAAAAGGTGGGGAGGGTCCTGTTCAAACAAGCTTACGATCTAGAAGAAAGTGGGAGTAGATTGCACAAGAGGTGAGCGCAAAGGTTTGAGTTAGAGCAGCCATGCATTTGTATTCCAGTGTAAATATTTTTGAGTAAATGATATTACTGGACATGAGGAATAAGAGTGTATGGTGGGAGACATCCAGCAGTTGGCGAGGAGTGAGGCAGGGGTAGATAAGACAAAGGCAGTTAACCTGTCTCATGATAGACTTCTTTGAAGAAATGCATTTTAAGGGTTTTTTCAAATTACTAGTTGGAAGAAAGCTGGATTATCTGGGGCAGGATATTCCAAAGGATGGTGGCAGTCCTTGGGAAGTCTTGTGGTGTAAATCAAAGCAGAGGGCAGGAGATCGTCTTTGAACAGAGCTCGGGACAGAGGTGCAGAAGCCAGATCACCACTCATGGACAGCTGTTTCATCCATGATGGGACTCGTCAGCATGAAGTTGGACACTGCCTTACTGCTTGAGGCTTGGAGCTCAAAAATGCCAAAAAAGTGGTTTTCCATCACATTTACCCCACCATAAATTATGTTGTGTGCTTCGCATCTCTGTGCAAGAATAAAAATAAACAGCTATTAGACATTAGAATTTATAATTCAATAAATGTGTGTAAAAAATATGTAGAATCTAAAATGCCAAATGGCATTAAGTAAAATAGTCATATTTTTACTAAATAATAACTAAAATATTTGTTAAAACCGATCACGTCATTTCATTGCCCCAGCTTCCGCATGTACTGTAAAAAAAAAATAAAAAAAATACTGATACTTTAATTGTTTAGAGGTGTGGGCCATTTTTCATTAATGCGAGTTGGTTTAATTCTATAGGTCACAGATTAGTAAAATTAACATGTCCTGTTAAATAGCCTTTGTGAAATAAATCTTGCTCACGATAAATGCTAACACAATTAACACATATTATCCCCCCTAACTGACAGAGATAATTAGTATTACAAATTAAAGCTCTTTATTTTACAACCACGGCGGAGGCTGATTTTAGGAAGGGATTTTCATTTAGAATTCTTGGACCATCTCAAGATACATGCTCTGAGTAACAATGCGAGACATCCCGATATTTTAGAAATCAAAGAGAGATTTCTCTCCCGGCCTAACAACACTAATCTTTCCCCCGACTATATCTAGCGACTGACACGGCCATTAAATTACCCGTATCACAAGTTCCCTGGGATGGAAACGGCCTGCTAAGTGTTATCGGCCCGTTCTTCAAATGCACTGCATCACGCGTCTTCAAGATAAATAATTGGATAGGAGAAATAATAATAATAATAATAAAAAATACGGGTTAGGTAGGGCAAAAAAAAAGTAATTTACTTACCTTGTAGCAGTGACACGGTGGTTAACCTAAATGGTTAGACTGTGTCGCTTGTCAAGATTAATAACCTAAAAAATCATCATTCTGCTAAGCGCTAATTGGATCTTGTGTAATTATTAGAACTTTGACACCTAAAATGTTAGTGCACAGAGAATGCTAATCAAAGTGGTTTATACTTAATGAACTTCTGAAATGAGAGCAAACAGATACATACGTGGCTTTCTTTAGGGGTAAATGAGGAGAATTAACGTGAGCGTAAACGAGTGTGGCTACTTGGAGCTCTCCCTCTTCTGGGTGAGAGGCTTAGTGAGGAAGGGGGGCTAGTACATGGTTACCTGTTGGGAGGGTCTTTTTCTGATGGTATTAAATAGGTTCCTGCGCCCCGGAAAAAGAGGAACGTGACTCGGAGACCCAGGAAAGCAGAGCTGCACCCTGAGACTCCGGGTCAAACCAGGAGAGTTCCCAGGTATGGTTATAGGGCATATCTTTGGCACAATAGATCGGTGATGCGGGAACACGTGTTATGTTTAAAAATATGTTGTAATTCATTGATTGGTTTTAAAAAAATTTAACAAAACATCAGCTTTTTACGTGGTATTCGCAAAGCATTTTTAAGATAACCGGCCCTTTTAAGTCTAATGCATTAGTAATACCAGCTGAAATTTTCCACATTTTATATGCTGAGAATTTGATAAATGTAGTGTGACATTTGTAGTCAAAATGTTGAAATTCTGACTGTGATAAAATAGCAAATGAACTGGTATTCCCTGAAATACTGTTTAAGTAGCGTTTAAACTCATTTCCCATCCCAGATTTTGCAGGCAGTAAACTGAAGCTCTCTTTTTTGGGGAAAACTGTTCCGCGTTCATAATATATACATTAAAGGCGCTGTCTGATTTAGACAAGCAAAATTAAACGTGTTAATAAGGACATATCTGTAACTGAGACACACACGCAAAGTCACAACGCACATCACTTGTGTTCTAAATTGTCCTTTTGTTACTTCTGACCTAACATAAAAATATTTTTTATATTTCATGAGCTAGAGCTCTTCTCCTCCTGCACTGATAAGATCTAACACCATCAAACTTGTCTGTCTATAAGAAGAATACGCATGCAAATAAGGGATTTCCATTTCTGTGGGCCAATCAGTGCTTGGTTTTATGTCATATGACAATTATGCATTCCCTGGAAAATTCCCTGGAAAAATCTATTTCTGGCAAGGTTTTGGGTATTAAGTAGTACTTATAATGATTATACACAATGCTAAGCATGGCATAGTATGTAGAACAGCATTTTTAAAAGATTCTTCATAATAGTAAAGATACTCCAACACCACTTCCGAAAAATAAGCAGTTGTAAAAGAAAAGGGGACGGAAAGTGTCTGGATGAGAGTTGGCAGACGTAAATACCATTTCTTCAGACCCATTAACTAGATTGGCACATACGTTCCCCACACGTTACCCGCGCGTTCCCCACACGTTCCTCACACGTTCCCCACACGTTCCCCACATGTTCCCCACATGTTCCCCACATGTTCCCCACATGTTCCCCACGGTCAGGTCCATGGAGTTACTTCTTGTCTGTTTTACAATTATTTTCCTATAAGATATGGCCAAACTGGTTCTACTCAGATGCTCCTGCTTTGATTTTGGTTTCCAATAAATGGTTTTAGGCCAGTACTTGCCACCTTCCACCCTTGACACAATCATTGCCTCCTGCAGTGTCATACTGATGGACAGCTATCAGGCTATTGTCTCCATCATTTTAATGCCATTCACTCATATCTGCTCTAGAGAATAAGTAAATTATACAGCGCAAACACACAGCCCCGTGTGTAGGAGAACAAGTGTTCATTCTATTCACAAAGTGATTAGCGATTGACGTCTGTCACACGCAGCAAAGCTTGGCACGGACAGTAAATCATCAGGTGAGACACTAGGATAGCCTAAGCACGATCACCAATTAAGAACAAGACTTCTGCCGTCACTTTCTATGTACCTATGTTAATTAATATACCAGCGAGTTGCTACTTTGAATCACAGTTTCAGTAACAGCCCAGTTTGATGATACATCATGAATTTGAATGCGCGTAGAACGTGTGCTAGCCGTCACTCGCCTCCTTGTCGTGATAGTGCTCTGATCAAAGGTGAAGTCAATCGTTACAAGATTATTTCATTTGCACTAATGGTCTCTCCCTCTCTTTTTTTTTTTTTTACTGTCAATCTATCACCCAGACAAGATTACAAGATTCATCATTTGTATTAATAGAATAGAGCACCTCCCGCTGTCTGTAATGGGATTATAATTGCAATGAGACTTCTTGTGACTTGAGAAATGGATAAGATTGAAGTCCGACTAATATACTTAATGAAACATTACCAGACACTGAAATGCAATTATTGCCTTAATTATGGACAGCGGGTACCCGGTGCCCTTTTTTATTTTAATTCCTAAAATTATTATTGTTGTTATTAAGTATCCAGCAGATGTTTTACTAGATATTTTGCTCTTCTGACTGCAGATTGGCCACTGCTGTATTTTTTTCTGAATTTAATACTACTTTAAAAGAATATCTGATCATAGACAGTACACAGAAAAAAAAAATCTATAGTAATAAGGCCTACAAAATCCACCCAAAAGTATATTTAGGAAAATGTCCCGTGAAGTGGCTGAGAACACATCTTTGATGGCCCCGATTAAGCCTCTTTTTTTTTTTTTTTTTTTTTTATTTTGTTTAAATATTTTATACTTTATGTTCTCAGATTTAGAATACATCGGTAGGGTATTACAATGTCAAAAAAAAAAAAAAAAAAGGAAAAAAAAAATAAATTCTTGAATGGAATTATAAGCAATTAAACACTTATTCAAAACGAACAATGCGTCCATTCATTATTATGTTCCGTTCTACCGTAAGATATATGATTATTTAGGAATTTTATAAACAGAAAACAGTAGACTGCTACCCGAACCGAATAAAAGAAAAAAAAAAGCAGAGAATAAATTACAGCATATTATCTAATATAAGCTGTAACTGTGGCAAGTAATTGCCAATCACAACACCACCCATAACATTCATCCAACAGGCAGTCATACATGGGAGACAATGAGAAGCATCTAGGAGCTAGCTATTAATCATAAAGTAGATCATAGTGCAGTATAGTGTAACGTCCGCCCAGGGGAAAAAAAAGGAAAAGAAAAAAAAAAGCAAGGGAAATAAAAAATTAAACCTCAGGTAGAGAATTTCAAATATTTTCTGGATCAATGTCTCGAAAGTGTTTCCTGGGTAGCCAGATATTATCGAATTTAGAAAGCTTGTTGATTTTAATATAGTATCCTCTTTCCATTAAGTACTGATGATTAGTTTGATTAATAACTGATCCCCAGTCAAATAGGCCTGCCTGTCTCCAGTTTCTAGCAATGCATATTTTTGCGGCCATAAGTACATGGATAATTAAAATTCTCTGATTTAAATGGTATTTCTCAAGTCCCAAATGGAAAAGAAACATCTGTGGGTCTAGTTGGTCCTGAAAGTGGAGAAGTGAGCCAAGTAGTTGCAAGAGGTTATATCTCAAGTTTAGTAGTTGCGGGCACTCCCACCAGATATGGGCAAATGTGCCCATGTGGGAGAGACACCGCCAACATCTGTTTGAATGTGTACTACTGATTTTATTGAGTCTAGTTGGAACCAGGTACCATCTATAAATTATCTTAATATAAATCTCTATTAAATTTATTGAGTGAACGTGCTTTCTTATGAGAACCAAGGCCTGACGCCATTGATCCAGGGAAAACTCGAAACCTAGCTCACTTTCCCACTTCAGGATTGGTGGATCTTTCTCATCTTTTTGCATAATTAATAAAAGTTTAGTTGAACTTGAGATTTGTTTCTTTTTTTTGTGGGTTGTTAGCCAATGTTCTACTTCCGGATTCCTATCGATTCCCACCTGATTAATAAGATTTTTAATCCTCAAAAAAGAGAATAATTCAGATGGTGGTAGAGAAAAAGATTTGCATATCTGGGGAAAAGGCACAATGGTATCTTGGTTTAACAAGTTACCAATGCAGGAAATACCGCATCTTTGCCATCTGGTCAGATCTATATCTCTAATAAAATAACGAATAGCCTCAATTGGAGTAGAGGGCATAAGAGATCTTTTTATCCCCATACTTCGTTTGAGTTTAAGCAATGTTTTAAGTGTGTCATATATTATGGGATTCAAGATTTTTATGTCTTTCAATCGAAAGAGAAGAGAAGATATAGTTCCTCGTGGCCCATGTCTAATTCCTCTATATATAGCCATCTTGGGGAATTATTAGATTTTTTATCCCAAGCCAAATAATGGGTCAACATTGTAGCATCATGAAGTTTGTTAATACTCGGGTAGGATATTCCCCCTTTGTTTGGTTTCTTAGTTAAAATGTTATTTGTTATCCTTGGTCTTTTCTGCTGCCAAATAGCGATTAAGCCTCTTAAAATATCCAGAATCGAATAACTCCAGGAGCTGCAAAAGATTTACCCCAAATTATGGTGTTAAACGATAAAATGGTTTGAAAAGTAATGTTTGTCAGTATTCCAAACTAGATCCATTCCACAGCAACATAACTGTTGTTGCCTCAATGAATACAAATTAATGAAGTCCAAAGGGAGCAGCTATAGATGGACATGATGGACATGAGGAGCAGCTGCACAAGTCAAGGAATCTATGAGGACGGGCATTAGGGCCGTTTGGTTGCTTTTTGGTTGACATTTGATGGGTTGCTCCATAGAATCTCCATGATGGGCCATTAAAGGATTAACATTTAAAGAGTCTGCACGTTTACAAAGTTCCCAGGTGTGGCCATGGACCGTACAAATGCCCATTGAATTTATCACATAGCTTTGAGTATTTTTGTTTGGTAAGTGGACATTTTAAACGGTGGTCTTTATGTCCTTTTTATGCCGCCTCAGCACTGAGTTCCATTCGATTAGAACAACAAGTGTCGAAAATGTTGCACGGCAACACACAATGCGTGAAAGGTTTGAACACAATGTCAGCGCTTGCTGGATTGTCCCACTGAGGTTACTGATGTTGTAAATGAGAAAGGCTTTTAGTGTTGCTTGGTTGACAGGCCTTAGGTTGCCTTTAGCATGTTTTTCCTTGGCTGTTAGTAAGGCCACAACATCCCAGATGGATGCCAATATGCATGACTGCTTTCCAGAGAAAAAGTGTGATTTCTCACACACACAGACAGTGTGTCAGACCTCTCTTGTGAGTTATTTTCCCAGCGTAGCAGCCAACCTTTTCTTACTATTGACGGAATCAATACTAGTTAACTTTGTTGTGTTCTAATATTGTTAGATATCTTTCAATTTTTTTTATACTTATGACATCAGTGCTTTCATCATCAACACTCAACTGTGTTGATTGCAGGCTAAGTTTAAAGGCTTGCTTTCCTTGATGCTCTTTGAAGGGGTACATTTTTTATCACTAGTATCAGGTTAGAAACATGTTGTGCTTTAAAACAATTATAGTTTTCACATAATATAATGTTTTCAGACAGCTGAATATTAGTCTATAAAAAGTACTTATCACATAAGTTTTTTTAGCAGGATGGCAATGTTGATTCTGTGTGTTGTTATATGATGCCATGCTGTGTTATGTTATGTTACTCCTCAATCATTGGCCACTTGTCTCTACAACATGTCCTCACTGTGTTGAGAATCAAGAGGGGATATCAGCTCCTGGACCGCTTGGCTACGAGCCGATTGGGCAACTGGCCATATTGTGCTGCACACTTAATGGGCCAGTTGGTTTTATCAAGGATCTCCCCTAACACCGGCCCTTTATATGCGTACCTCCATCATAGTTCTTTAGGTCCACCTAATGCAGAGATAGGGCAGTGACCCTGATAAATACATCACCGGGGAAGATGGCAACCAAATACTCCCTAGATTAGTGATTCTCTTGGATCTTAGGCTTCCTATAACAATCCTTGATTCCCAATATAATTCCTTGATACCGAGGTGTGGGGTCTAACAGTACATTAACATCAGTATGATTGTGTCCTTCCCCACCTACGTCATCAACCCTTTCTTGTTCTCTTAAGCTACCCACTAAACCCCCCACCTACCTCCTTGATTTTACTCTTGTTCCTTGCCTCTGAAACACTTTGGCTTCATTGGCACATAATGTGATAAGAATGCACAATATTAAATAACATGCGTGCGTAATTTTAGCTGATGAGCTACACCAACGAAAAGTTGTGCTATTTTCACTTTGCAGACGCTCTGCTGTATTATTGCATATTTTGTCTTTGAACCCTCTGTACAGAATGTCTTCAGAGTATTAGCACAAAGCCTCGGAAAATCTACACGCGTGTCTATGGAAATCTCTGGAAGGAAAGCCAGTAGCGATTCAACTGAGGAATTATTATCTCCATGACTGCTACAATCTAGTCATTTATTCCTCGCAAACAAAAGGATACTGTTGTGCGGAACACTGTGCGTGCGGAGGGGCGCCGACAAATAGAATCTCGCAAAATAAGGCAGACGTCTTAATCAAAATCATCAGAGGCCACCCACCAAGATGCTCTTAGATAAGTGGCACAATAGATGCAACAGATATTCCAGGTGTATACTCATTTAAAAACATGAATTCAATAATCAACCGTAGCAAAGAAACGCCGCAGAGTAAGAAGATTTCTGTGGGACAGGGACGATGACACGACGTGAAATACTATCAAATGCAATCCATTCATCTTATGGACGTTTACAAAAGGAGCGCTGGAAAATATGACAAAAGCAATTATTTAAAATGATATCTAGTCTGAGTGATTCTTTTGTATTACACATTTAACCATCAGGAACATTTTAAAATGTTAATTCATATGCACGTCCAGAGCTTTTTTTTTTACGCTGTACTTTCAGCCGCATTCTGTGTTGGCACCTGTACGTACATTCTAATATATGCAAATCTATGTAAAATCCCAGCATGCTCAGTGTGTCCTTTTGTTTTTGTGGGTTTTTTTAAAAAACACAAAACACATTTAAAGCTCACCTTAAAAAGTACACGGACCAGGAATGAGAGGACAATTTGGTAAATTGTGCAAGTAAAAAGACTTTTATACGTTAGTAACTTCCTTTACCATTAAAAAACAACAACCTATAGTTGATCAAATCAAGTAATCGTGCTGTTATTCTGTTACTGTAATATTTTTTTTATTATTATGTATATTTTTTTTATTATATGTATTTTTTGGAATATTTATTATATTTAGGTTTCTTGGTGATTGGACAGCAGTATTATTTGCTATAGCGATAAGACAACTTTTGAAGCTCTGTACTATAATCGCTATTTTTGGCTCCATATCTGCCACCTATGTGATGATGCTCGTTGTTTGTACATTTCTCAGCGCTATTGAGTTAATTAAAGAAGAAAGCATGTCGTGATTAATGGTTGCTGTGATAGCCCTTGTGTTGTACTGAGCATCAGACAAGGTAAAAACAGAATATTTTATTTGAAAGCATTAATAGCGATTGGGGCTTTACCAAAACTACCGTTTTCTTAATTTTTGGTAATTTTATTTTTCGTTTGTAAGAAGAAGACTTTTATGCTTCGAAGCTTCGAGGCGTCGGTGAATAAAAAAATGCCACTGTCAAATGCCGTAGTAAAGCCACAGGGAATAACGGGTTCCCCTGTCTTCTTCTTCTGGAACTTCCCTCCTCTCATGGGGATATGGTGATCCTTCTTTACTTCTCTCCATTACAAATGGAGGACCAGATCTCCAAAGGGCTAGCATATCGAATACACCAAAACCGGAGTCTTCAGGACCCAGTTCCCATTGTGGCATTTCCAATGGAAAAACATTCAAGCCAACATGCATGCACAAAAACAAAAGTGTAATGTGCAATAAATGAACATTGAAAAGTGCTGTAGGGATTAATTTAAACCTAGAAAAATATTTGAACATTAATGATATATTTTTGGTACATTATAATAATTGCTACTTCCTAATTTAAGAAGAAATCAGAAATAAACCAAAAAAGCCTGTTTAATGCCATAGCAGGGGTGGACAGCTTATCCCTCCAGGGCCTGCGGTTCGGGATTTCTATAATTAACAGGTAATTAGCTAATTAAATCTACCCTCTATGTCATTAAGCCAAATGAAAACCTCTAGAGCCCTGCAAATTACATGTCAAGGATATGACTTATGAAATTGCATGATAGTATAAGATTCTTTATTCAGACTATATATTCTAACTGGCAAAGTATACTTAGGTTTGGGATACCTGTAAACATTATACTAAATTATGTATTTTTAAAATGATTATTTTTATAAATGTTGTCCATATCAGAAGGAAAACAACCCAGAGAAAAATCCTGTGTGTGTGCCATTATATAAGTTATGGTGGGTAAAGGTGATAGAAAACCCTTCCATGTGTGTGTGTGTGTGTGTGTGTATAAATGGATTGATCATTTCATGAGAAAAAAAACACTTTTCATTATAATATATATATGTTATTATTTCTTTATATATAATTTTTTTATTATAACGAAAAGTGTTTTTCTCATGAAATGAACAATCCGTTTATAGTAGCCGAGACCATGATTTACCAGTTTGGTATCGGTTTATTTTATAATACATAGCCCATCGTTTATACACGTTTTTTTCAGAGAGGTGTTGCCATTTTTCAGGATGCCAAAAAAAAGAGTCTTGCAGGAAAATATATCAATAAATGTTAATGAAGTATAAAAGTGTTCATATCCATAGTTTTATTAAAAAATTGAGAGCTGTAGCATTTTGAATAAGAACCGTCTTCAAAGCTCTGAATGTAATTACTTTCCGGGCGGAAGAGTAGTTTAATGTCTTTATTAGTTTTCAGTACTTAATAAGTAGAATGATAAATAGTCTTAAGTTAATCGATCAGTATGAAAAACAAGTAATTAAGAAACTATTACAAAATTGCAGTTTGGAGAGAGTACCATTGGGGAGTTATTGGCTGGGTTATACTACATTCTCGATTAATTTGCTTGAGACTCATTTTAAGGAACAGGACCCATAAATAAGGAGAGAATTTTGCCTTCAAGTAATTCAAGCAATTTACCTATACCGGTATTAAAAATTTATATCCTTACATAAAATTAACAAAAAGAAAAGAAAAAATATATGGATTTTTTTGGTAGCTTTTCAAATAGTGAGAAATTGAGTATTTTGGCACCAGCCTTCTAAAAGTGGGATGGTTTTCTTTTGTACCATTAGCAAATAGATAATTGTTAACCTTATTTGCATGTGCCTACCCAGAATCCCTTGTGGTTGTGGAAGCACCATGAGATTTCTGAGGGAAAAACAAGCCTTCTGGTTTGTCTGGTGTCTGTAGATGAGTGTTTAATAATACTTCTACTACCCCCTTTATTTAAGTGGAAGGGTTTCCATCACCTTTTACCCACCATAACTTATGTAATGGTATTTCTTAGCTACCCCAAGCATCAACTGGTAAGATGTATCACAACCTCACGTGCCATGCAGGATGAAACAGCTGTCCATGATTGGTGACCATAGCTGTTCCTGAGTTTTGTCTAAAGGTTGTCTTGTACAGCGGGCAATTACTTTCTAGGGATCTGTGTATAAAATGGTTAAAGAGGCAAAGGTGATAATTGTTAGCCTGATTTGCATGTGCCTACCCAGAATCCCTTGTGGTTGCGGCAGCACCATGAGATTTCTGAGGGAAAAACAAGCCTTCTGGCTTGTCTGGTGTCTGTGGATGAGTGTTTAATAATACTTCTGCTACCCCTTAAATTTGTGGAAGGGTTTCCATAACCTTTTACCTACCATAACTTATGCAAATAGATATTAGAATAATTGTTTTTTGCTTAGGCAAAAATTTTAGCTGAAATATTGTGTTTTCTCCAAAAAGAACTGTAGAGATCATTACGTATGTAAAGGCTGACCAACTATATATAAAATTATAAAACCACCTAGAACTTGCAATTTTTTTCTTATCAGTATAACTTGAAGAGGAGAAGCAACTCAATAGCTGGTTGTAATCATGAATGTGATTAGAACAGAAGGTTGAGACCGTTGTTCCCATGGTAGACCCAAGGCCAGTCTTGGTGCCAGGCAGCTGTCTGGGGTGTCTGGACCAGGAGGGGCATCATCAATCACCCCTAAAACTGCCCTTAATGTGTAGAAGTCAGTCTGGTACCTGACAGGGGTGCAACAGAACAGAACAGAAAGACAATGTGTATAAGAGGTCTATGCCAACAGTGGCATTCTAAAAGTATAAGAACACATGGAGCTTGGGTGGACATTGGGGCATCTTGGCCGGGGGGCTCTTCGGTCTAGGACCAACCCTGGGTACACACACACACCAAGGCTTTTATGTGTGTATATACCGTATGTAAAGGTTAAACAAATATATTGTGCATGGGTAAGCTTGTATGTAACTCAAGGTATCAGAGGAAATGTCATTTGTGATATATACAAAGTAAGGTAATTTCTTGTCAGATAAATTCAGTTTTATGACCAAAACTTGCCTTTATAAATATTAATCTGAATGCCATTCCAATTGTGGAATAGTTCATAAAATGTACGGTTGCATGAAATATGTTAATATGACATTTACGAGAACGGGAGCGATGCACATGTTAGGATTTGGATTACTTGTTTATAATTTATAATGTTCGGGGACATTAAAAACTGATAAAGAGTGAAAAAAAAGTTATCACTCTTTCACGGCACTTGTGATATACCTGCAAATTTTACGGCGCTGCTCTAATTAATCTATTTTTTGCAAGGAAATTTGGAGGTTAACTTTGAGATGAACATAGCAGATGAGCCAACAAGGTAATTGGCACTTAGAAGGTCTTTTATTAACAAAAAACTTTTGGAAACAAACTCATCATGATTGGAACACTCTAAGGTTAGGCATTGCATCCATACAAAAACACTGATGTTTGTGACGAGGCTCCTGGGGCATTTGATGAATTATCCACCTCAATGACTGTTGCTCCCCACCATGATGCCTTGTCATATTCTGCTTCTATGGCAATGCGTTCTCATGTGGTTGGGGAGAATTGTTGGCTTATCTTTGTCATGTGAGACAAGATGGCGCATCAGATCAGGATCTATGACCTTCCATGTCAAGAGACGGACAGAAGATGGCAGCTTCATATAGTTAAGCCTAAGAATTGAAACATGGGTTGATCTGTTGGAGGTGCCATGTTTTAGCAAGGGCTAAAAGAGGATTTGCGTTTTAGTAACCCTTTAGACTGCTAAATAAATAAATATATAAATTTACTAAAAAAGAAAAAAAATCCATACCTATTTTTTATTTTATTACATTTTTATATGCAGGACCTCGTTCTAAATGCTCAGGTAAGATGTTCGTTACTTGAGGTTACTTGAGCGCTTTGCTATAGAAAAGATAACATCCGAGATAAAGACATAAGTCAAACCTTTACTAAAAACAATAAATTGTTTATCTTATTTGACTTGAAAATTATTCATATTTGCATTTATGCAAATTTACATTCATTTCCCATGATCCATTGGAGAACATTGCTGGGCCCTCTTTCAGCCCAACTGTGAAGTTGTAACACATTTCTTGGACTCTATCTTTATTGCTTCGGTATAGCGTGCACAAGTTGTTGCTCTTTGAAGTCATTTTTAAGGATGATTTAATGACTTTTTGTTCTTTTGGCTAAGATCAAGTGTTGTCTTTCTAGGAGAAGAAGGGGAAAAGCTTGATCTTCTGCCCTTAAGGTTGAGGAATCCCATGGTGTGAAACGAGCCCTAGCTTGTAGTGTGCTGCTATAGTCTGCACTCCAGATGTGGATGTGAATTGCACAATGAAGCACTGAAGGCTTTGTTATGGGCTTGAAAGAGGACAATTTTTTTAATTTCAGGCAAGCGCTGAACACCTTACTTATTTATTTTCACGTGTGCCAATTAATTGGGCCTCCACTTCACTTTGGATCACGGATTTTGCACTTCATTTTGAGCACTGCACCCCTGAAGTGGATCTGGACTTTGTTGTCCTGATGGGTAGAGGTAGTGCGATGCCTTATCTCCCTACCTCTCCCATACAGTGGTCCTCGTCTTCGGAGGAGGACCAGAAGATCCGACCCTCCAGCAGGTCTTATGGCCGGGGAGGGGAGGATTTTTGTCAGACGAACACTGAGAAAGTTTCAGGCTTCTGCTGCTCTTAAGCACAGAACGCACGCACCAAGAAGCACGGCACCTCGGGCTTCAAAAGGATGTTTTAACGACAGAGAAGAGATTGGTTTAAGCATCGTGAATAGAAGAGAAAATGAGGGATTTTTTTTTTTATATTTTTTTTTTTTTTTAATTTGTACTAGGTTCAAAAGGGAGAGGAAAATGCATAGAAGCTACAAGCGTGTTTTCCACGCACCAGATTAGTTCAATGTTATTTCCTCACCTTTTTAACCTGTGGTGATGGATCCATTTTTATGATGGCAGCTGAGATCAAGGGCTGTATGGCGTGTTTTTCAGTTCATTTATTCAAACTGTATTATTATTATTTTTTTACATACATTGGAAATGTTCTAGTAGAGCTGGGTTCTTGATGACTTGAGGATTTGGTGAAGAGGTGGGCTGGCCTGTTCTCCAACAGCTCCTCTTTAAGACTTTGGTGGTTCCAAAGAGGGGGACCAAGACTGTTTTGTCCCTCTGGCTGTAGCGGTAATAGGTTGAATATCTTTAAAGATAAAGGGATCACTTCCAGTATATCCAGTATTACCAGGCAGGGTGATAGATGATACAGGTGAGAGAATAAGAAACAATCTACACGTAGCCAGCCCCCCCCCCCCCAAATAAAAACATTTAAGGTATTACTGCCTAAACAGAGCTCACATTTACATATTGCTTTAAACACATTTGCATATATGTAAAACAGAGGGCAAATTGTTTATATCATTCCCACTTTAATACTATATTATCATATATGGAAATAATGTAATTTACATGCAATTCAGCTAACCCGATCTTATATAAAAACATGTGTACGGTGTTATTATCCCTTTAAGCCATTATGGCTTAGACATAACTTTTTCTTTTATTAAATCCCTACAATTTTTCCACAGTTTCCTGAATCAGGGATTCAGCATCATACAAAGTGGACAGAACAGATGTTAGCGCCTCCCCATGTGACACTTTATGGTCCCTCAACAGATTACAAAGCGTGTATTTAGCTAGCAAAAATGACTTACACTCTTTAAAACACTGCTAGAAACAAAAGAAAAAAAAAAGTCGGATTTTTTTTTTGTGTGCTTTTAATCCGAACCTTGGCTTAATTTGCAATTCAAGTGGTATTGTAGCTAGGTTCCATTTGCATATTGTGAAGCCTTTTAACACATTTCTCTGCTAACATGTTCTTTCCAAAATAACATTTCCGAAGCAGCAGTTACCTCCTCTAAGTACAGATCTCGCTTCTTCATATGGTTTCAGCTGTGTTCAGCCACGAGAGACCCATTTGATTAGACTGTGCCAAACACATTCACCTGTGCATTGAACGTTCTGCACTGTAATCCAGATCTATTGTCTTCCTTCTCTCCATTCCTTATCTACTCGACAGCTCTATTTGTGAGCCCCCCTCTGGGGCTGGCAGGCTCTACCTCTCTACAGACACACAGGAGGCTTCCTATATTGCCCTGTCACTGCATCTTAGTTCGGCTTTTTATCAACTTTTTATTTTCTTTCATCAACTCTTCATTACTTACTCAGCAGGGACATACCTGAGTTAATGGCCATAACCCCTTGAGTATTATATGGACAATGCATTTGTCTCTAAAAAAAAATATTGGCCGCTTTCCTTCTGGTTAAGATCAGAGGTGGCCAGTCCTTAGTCCTCCAGTGCTTGTTGAAAGTTACCTATATATAGATGTGTTATTGACGGGACTGTATGCAAGCTATACATTTAACTATGCAGAGATGTAGCATAATGGAAATTATGGTGCGTGCTCCATTGGTGCTGCTCTGTGCTCCGAAGAGGCAGCAGAAGCCCAGTATACGATACTGGGTTCCCTAAAGGGGAACCCAGACAAATTCCTCCCCGCCACATGGGAGGGCCGGATCTTCGAGTCTCACCACGCAAGGGAGTAACCCCCTTTAGGCTTCACTGCCAAAAAAACAGTGATCCAAAGCAAAAGTGTCCAAAACGAAAATCAAAGAGTGGTCGTGGCCTCACAAAGTGATTCGGCAACCGTAAAAATCAAAAAAGTAACTCATAGGCACACGTGCAGCCGCACATTGTGATGTATAAATATAAAATAAATAGGGGCAGGCCATATATGGCCTAGCCAGATTCAAAAATAGAATTCACTCCAAGCCCATATGGCACAATGGAGGAAAGTGTAGGAAGGCCGCCAGTGCGGTACTGCGCACAGTGACTCTGGCACCTCAGGCTCCATGCTTTCCTGGCCCTTAGGCGCAAGGATTAGCGTTTCTCCCCTCTTCCCATAGGGGTATTACACTTGATCTTAACCAAAAGACCAAGAAGCACCAAATCTGATCTACAACATAAAAAGCGCCTCCAGACAAGGAAGGTACCTTAGCGATAGCCATGTAACTCGATCTACATCTGATAATCACCCTCTGAGTAGAGGCGAGCCTCGAGTTAAATGTCCCATTGACCAGAGTTGAAAAAATCTCATATATCGTTAAGGGGAAAACTATGACAGATAAAACCATCATCAGATGCAACATTGAGAAGAATTTACCGTCTATTATTGAGCAATATTTTCTAGCTTTTTGCATTGTACCTGCCTCTACTCATAAGCAAGGCATTTCATGCAAATGTTCACGGAGTTCCCATAAACCTCAGTAAAGATTTCTTACTTTATGCTCTTAAATAGTTTAACCAAACCATAAATGAGCCTCTGGGACAAGGGACTGCATACAACTGCACATTTCCTCTGTAAAATTAATATTTCAAGGTAAAGCATCATGTTTGGCCATGTTTAACCATGAGATGCCAGTCATGCTCCTTGACAAGCCTTACAGAGGCTCAACTATTTGGTTCAGTTGCTGCTTACCAAATAAGCCGAAGGTACGCTGAGTAATACCAGCAAAGCCTCCTAAGAGACTGCTGGGCTTCTAGCAGAGCTGCTGGACCTGATTCTGCTTCCCACGCTTAAAGATGCCTTTTTGGCCACATTTTCCTTGCTGGGATGGACTATGGCCTAAGACTAACTAGGTATTAGAGCTAAAGGGGGCTACTATACACAGCTCTCTAGTCTTAATGGATGGCTGGAAGAGCATGCCCCCCTCCAGACTGCTTGTTGTAAAAAAAAGATAAAGGACATTTCTCTAATGGCAAAATAAAGCAAAGCGTTCTATGTAACATTAGTAGCCAAATGGAAGCTGATTATCTGTTGTTTATCCACAATCCTTATCCACCACCCCTTATAGAAATGCTCATAATCCTTATCCACCACTCCTTATAGAAATGCTGAACGAAGACCATGGATAATATCAACCAACATCATCTGGAGGAAGTCCTGCCTTCCTACCCCTGCTATAAATTATTATATATTGTATTATATGAATGCCAGCAGTGGCTTTTATAGATCTCAGTATAACCCACTCCAAATCACCACTTCAGTTCACAGAATCCACCCTAGGAGAATAAATGTTCAATTTAGAGATGACACTTCTGTAAGTTTGTGTTCTATTTCTGAAGGAAGATGCAATTTTGAAGTGTGTCCTTGATTAAAGTCTTAAATAATAAGTCCAGTGAGCTCCCGAGTAATATTTTTCCCTCCCCCAGCGGTTACACCTCAGGAAATTTTGATAAAATACATTTGAAGGAAGCCATATGGTATCATGTAGAAATGTGATGTTTGATGTGCTTTAGGTCTGATGTATCCAGCAATCCACTTGATGGCTTTTCTACCTGTCTGAAAGAATAATAGATCAAAATAGATTACTTCAATTCAGTGTTTCAGTAACATAACAATCCAAAACATCTATCACTTGCATAATATGTTGCTTGAACCTAACATCAAATACATGTCTATACTGAATGATGTGTGTTCTCCTGAAACTGATGGTAGGGGATTGGAATACTCGCAGCGATACGGCGGTTCTCGAGTACGTCCCTGGTGAGTGGGAGCAGCTTCTAAACAAAACCAGAAGGAATGTTCTAGAAGCTATTAAAAATCAAGTTGATTTTGGAAAATAGTACATTCTATTCGAACACTATAGTTGTTAATATTACATAATTAGAGCAATTGCCTTGCATGCTTCTTTAGTGGTATGAGTTGATGGAAAAAGAGCAGTGTTTGGTAGAAATACGTAGACCATGGAAACATAAATTGTAAGGTACTGTCAAAAAGACAGGACCAAGACTAACAGGCCCGTACTGGACGTCTGGATATGCTGGGGGGAACACTACATGAGCATAAAGAACACGCCATTAACTGACCTTACGTCATCAGGCAGCAGCTGGGCTTAAAGTACCAGGGCCACCCTGTCATCGCTAGTGCGGCCCTGAAGACAAAGATGCATGCAAATATGCCACATATTTAAATGGTCTATCACGCTAAGGACTCACATCTACCTTAAAGATAGGCTGACAATATGTTGATTGATGAATCATGAGGAATGCTTCTTTGAAATGTTTTGTCTCATGCATGAGAGGCCTATTGGTGAGGCCCCAGGGTGACAAATGCTCCTCGTACTTGGGTTAAGAAATAGTAAAGGTTAGAATACGACAGCTACCCTAAACATATTTGTCACTTTTTAGTCCCAACTTCTAAAATCACATTGATAGTTTTGCTTATTTCTATTAACCTTTATTTACTTATCCATTTGCAGGCAAATGATGGTTTTCATTTCCAAGCCACCTGGCATTCAGGAGGTTAACTTGACACACACACACCAATCCGATGCCGCACCAGTACCCTTATAGCATCACCTTGCTTGTCATGTTCATTGGTTATGGTGACGTTCTTATAAGTAGAAGGCGAAAATCGCTTGTCAGTCACTCTCGCATCTGCAGTGAGCTCTGGGCAGCGCATGGAGATGCACACCAGCCTGTCCAACATTTAATTACCGTAGTTTCGGACTCCCTACTGCTAGTCAGCAGAGTGAGTGGAGAATGTCACGTATGCCCTCTGACAACGTGACGAGCATGGATGACGACAAAAAACACACCACAGTAGATGTCCTTGTGCTGTTCTCTATCTGCGTCGGTGCATCACTATTTTATTTAAAGATCATGTTCTCCTTAAGAAAAACAAATAATAATAATCTGCTGATGACATTTCCAGATGTACATTACACATGACTATAGTCAGTATCACCCAAACATAATTACCAGTTTTGGATAAATTATGGGGATGCAGACACAAATTGACCTTTTCAGAATTTCGCTACCAAGTTGAGACAGCACAGATGTCTGACACGCACTGCGGATCTGGTGATCCATTTGCCACTTTTAGTTATTCTCTGTAATTCAACAAAATAGTATGTTTAACTTTTTTTTGTCTTCAGTATCTCAAGTATCACACACCCTTGCGTATAATTTCCATGAATAATTTATGTTGTAAGTAAATGAAACTGCATGCTTATTCTTCTTTGATAAAAACGTAACAAATTCAGGAAGTATGTGGTGGGCAAAAGAACAGCAAGCATTGGACATAAAGAGTGTGCAAAGTAAATGTATGTCAATACGATCATTGAAAAATAATCATTGAAAGATACTCTAAAGGGCCGACTTTAAAAGGAGGAGCATAAAAGACTGCACTCTATTCAGCAAGTTGGGGTAAGGGTAATAAAGACATTCATTGTGGCATACAGGGCATAGTAACGATGTGAAAAAAATCAATGGTGCAATCAAATTGCTTGTAAGAGACCTTTAAGCCTTCAACTTCTCGGGTTGTACACTCAGAAGGCCTGTAGCAGAGTTAGATCTTCATGGTCCCTTAGAGAAGAGAAGAACCACAGGAACCCCACTGTGGGCATTTCCAGTGCAAATGTAACCAAAAGAACACTAAAAACCCAATTTAAAATAAAACACACTCCTCTAACCAACGTGGTCCACATCAGAGCTCACATTTACAGTTGGGGAGACCAGGAGATTGCTACAGGTGCAAAATACATACAAAAAGATACAGGACTAGCTCAGCTGAGAAAGCACAATATTTACATAACTGCCCTACAGCAAATATGCTCTCTAGTCTCATACCTCGTTCTATGCATTTCTCCTTTTGGGAGCGGATTGTGGTCTCCCCAACTGTACGGTGACACAAGATGTTGACCTCCTAGCTGTCCTTCAGAATTTTCTCTAAGATCACATGATTCAGTCATGATTTTTTTTTGCCTGAATGTCTTGCGAGTTGATGTTATGTGATTTTTCTGCGGTTGTTAGCAGCATTGTGTAGGTTGGTAACTGCCCTTGGAGCCTGATGTTTGCACGTTTTTAGTTTTCTCTTATTAAATGTGCCCTGACATATGATTGTTAAAGGGACATGCATTTTTTTAATGCCCACCATGGTTTGGTCTGATATGACAAAGAAAAAGTTCCCCTGGGGTTGGTGGGCTGTGCCTTTTGGCTGCCATCTCCCCTTAGAGATATCAGTGGCTCCCTCTGTCAGGAGAGACCCTACACAAGATGACCCTTCGCTTTGACCATGGAGGGAGGGGGCTGTATATTCCCTGTGGTGAGTGCAACAGTAGAAGATTGGGGAACTGGTATCTACTGTGGCTCTACCTTTTGGAGCATCTGTCCCCTTTGAACAACGCACCGAAAGCATGATGCAACGCTGGGCTTACAAAAAATAAGTAAAGCAAAAACAAAATAAACTTTCTCTCCATCCTCCATCTTCCATGCAAATCTCTGGGAAGATAACTCAAGAAGATTTGTGGGAAAGACACTTACTCACCATGGCGTCTTTCAGTGTGTTTTCCACTGGAAAAGGACGCCGTTAGAATAAATGTCGCAAAGTCTTTATCTCCATAATTCCATGTGGGCAACATCTGTAACTGCAGAGACCCTTAACACGCAACGCTATCTGTTTCTTGTCTAGCCGTCACCATCCCCTAAAGCTATTACCATAACAAAGAGTGCCTAAGTAACACTGCTGGCTATATTTAATTGTATCCTGCAGGTTGTGGTGGGCATAAACTAGCAACTATTTCCTTCATAGAGAGTATAGCAAGCAAAAAATACATTTAAGGCAAAGTGACCAAGTTCAAAAATCTGTACTCAATCTCAAACTTCCCGACTGTCCAATGGAACTCACTACATTATACGTATCCATAATCCCAGCCTCCTAGATATGCAAATAGTCCATTAAAAGGAGGAATACCATGAGTCTGGTCCATATAGTACCTCCCTACGAGGTCTATCTGTGTTCACTGGATGAGGCTACCATTCAGCATGCGTTGATATTGGGGCTGTGTCACCATGGAAAAGCATTTGTTGCCAACCCAGACTGGGCTAAATGTCACTGAAAGTCACTATTGACGCCTGATTCTCCCATATAACAATTTTATTTGGTTTTATTGGACTGTGACTCCAATCATTTTCAGCCAGGCTCTGGCTGAGGGTATTGCAGTGTGCAGTAGTCCGACAGCTGGAAAGCAACACTTGTTCTTTTCTGACACTGCATTTATTACATTTCAGCCTCGTAAAATGATTTTCTCTGAAGTGTCTTGGGGGAACCTCTGAAACTCCTTTACCTTTCCTTCAGTACACCTAAACTAAACTTTGATTAGAAAGTAACTATAAGCCACTTTGAATTAGATTACGCTTTGGATGATTTGCTTTTAAAACAATCTCTTAGTAAGGATCTAATGGCCTAATCATTTATGAATTTCACTTTGATCAACAAGTTAGGTTTTATTTTTGTTCAATAATAATACACATCTCTGATGTGTTATAAATTATGCATAAACCCAACGGAGATCAAAAGCTTTGTTTTACCTTCTACCAAAAATGCTTATATCCTTAGCCAGAACTATGAATGCAAATAACATCTTGGGTTTATGAAAAACAATTTATTCTATGTACGGCGAAGATATATATATATATTTTTTTTTTTATATAAAACTCAAAGAATAAATTAAGTCGTCCTGATTTATCGCTGCAAATATTTTTGAATAATTATACAGAACTTTTTATAAAAGCTAATAAGTAAATTAGGGAAACATGATTAACTTTAGCAATGAAGGGTACCATAAACTATAGTAAAAAAAAAAAAAAAAAAAAAAAAAAAAAAAAAAAAAAAAAAAAAAAAAAAGTAGATTTTTTTTTTAATAGGAAGAAATTCTGATTTACTAAATTAATATGTTTTTGGTAGAAAAAAAGTATTTACTGCTAATTTATCAGTGATATTCCTGCATTTAGCAATCATTAGATGTAATTAGTTTCAGGTTACTTTTGGAAATGTGACTTCATTGTTCCATTAACAATTAAAGGATGCAATTATACTCTAATTTACTAGGAAGCAACTCGTTCCTTCAACCGTTTATGCCTCAAAAGGGTTAAATCCAGCGCTAAACTCCATTTTCCCTTTTTTTAGGATCTTTTGTTAAATAGCTTATGAAATAGAGAGACCAAAATCATTAGCTCTTACTCTAATTTAGAGCCATCAAGGTTAAAAAGGGTATGCCGGTCATTAGGGCTGCAAATGATTCCATGTATGAACTGCGAACAATGAGGTCCATCAATAAACGCTTCCCAGTCTAATGGCCCTAACATAGTTAATCCAATGATGGCATAATGAGCCACTGTTCAGCTGTGTGATAGAAAGCACTCTGGTTACATTTCGGTCTTCCGTTATATAAATAGGTTTACCTATTAATCACGTTCTTTGATATTCCTTTAAAATTAATTTGCCATTCATTACGGAGTATTATATTTTTCACGTTGAGCTAGCGGTTCCAAGATGCATTCTAGGTACGATACTTTTAGTAGAACGTTCTCTTTCACTCTGAGCATTCTATTGACATCTGGGCTTGTTGATGAGGCATTAGGTTTCCCTACTGCTATATAGCACAGTACTGGGAAACCGGAGAGTATTTACCCGTATTTACCCGTACGACACCGAAAATATAAGCGTTTGTTACTAATTGGCCGGTAATCAGTGGACTATTTCACACATTCTGTCTAAATTTAACCCTTTCAGAACAGGAGTGTGCAAAGCCGTGTCTAACCAAGTGTATTTCACTCTTCCAGCAGTGCTATGACTTGGACGCGAGGAGCAGAGGACATTTATTTTATGGTTTCCTTGGTTTTTGAGCTCTTGTCGCCATTTATTGGGGGGGGGGTCGAGCCAAAGTTTCCTGTGGTTTACCTTTTTTTTTTTTTTTTGTTTTTTTTTGTTTTGCGTCTGTGCACAATGACACAGAGAGGTTTATGGATAAATGGAAGAAATAAATGGATATATTTGATGAGCCTTCTCCTTATAGTTTGTGAGTGCACAATTTATTTCTTTTCATAATAATACAGGTTTACACTATATGCTTTTTTCTGCTTTATCCCCTTTTTTATGTATTTCCACCTCTTTTGGTGGGTTTTCTAGTTTTGAGTAGCTAAGGAATACAAAAGAGTCAGCTGTGATACGTTAAGGGAGATTTGCATACAAGTACACAATTGCGATGTGGCAATTTATCCCGTGGTGGCGACAATAATTAATTGTAGACGAACATAGAAACCCGTGTCTGCATTTTGTATGTTGGCTTTGGGGAGTTCTCCAGTTCCATAAACCAGGCTTGGTCCAGTTCATCTGATCTGTAGCACTAGCCCAGCTACTCCTTAAGTCAATGTAGGCTTCATTATACTTCCATTCGAAACGCAATTTAGAAACCATGCCTCAAACGGGTTTTATTCAAAGAGCACGAAAGGAAATGTCCATTGATTATATATTATAAATTCAACTTTTGTGACATCATAAAAATTGCAAATAATAAGATATCTTGCACCGTCCTTTATTTAATTTGCAGTATCTCATTCCCATAAAAGCTCATTTTTTACAATTACAATTCTGCCACATAAAACATTTTATTCATGCACATGAATCAGAATTGTTTTTCCCAGTTGAATGATTCATTTTCCCTTTTAAAAAATTAATACTATGTTACCATAATGATCCAATACTTTATTCCCTTATAAATTGCCCTTTCATCAGCTAGTTGTTTTGCTTCTGTGTTGTCAAATAATAATAATACCAATTTGATTTTTTTTGCCATTTAATTAATCATACAGGGGCCCTATACAGATCAAAAGCCCGTGTTTTAGTTGTTAAGTAAAAGACCTCTAATCCTTTGCCAAATGGGTGTCTGTCATCGTCTCATTTACATGAAAAAGCAATAAGTTTGTTCAAAAGCTTTTAACTTCATCTACGTTGTTTAGAATCAGGAGTAAAGTGTTTCTGAAAAGTTTTATACTCAGCTTCGCTCGTAAAGGTATTTTATATGAAACCTCTTTCCCAAGACTAAACGCGGCTGAGCTGTGATCTCCAGGCTGATTATAAAATAATAAGACGCTGTCACTGTTTCTATTACTTGTAGGCGCTGAAGACTAGCTACGTTTTTACACCCAGAGCCAAAGTGGGGACTTCCATTAGCTGGAACACCCGCCCTCGATTTACTATCCATTTGCGGCTAAGTTTAAGGTCATAGAAGCAGAACCATAGGTTCCAGGCGTCTAGGACAGGGTCACAATTCACACTGACACCACAGTTGCTTTTGGATGTGGAAGGTGGTGCCATATTGTTCTCTTCACCTTGGGCTACCATAGAAGTTATGGCCTTCCATAGGAGTACCAAGACCTTACCGTTCCAAATAAATGATAAAAGGTGATTCAAAAATGGCAGACTAGATAAGACAATTGGTAGTTTTCCATTGCCATTATCTATGTAAATTCATACTGGCAACAATGTTCTCTGGCCTAGGACAGCTGATCCATTGGGGCAGAAGCACCTCTGTTGGGGGACAGCCAGTAGGCCAGAAACATGGAAGACATCTGATCTCATTGACCAGCCAAAATAGCTTCAACGGGATGCTGTAACTGGTGCAGCAAATAAATAAATAGCTGATCCTTCTTCTTTTTCTCCCATTCTGCTCTGGAAGGACGAGATTTTAATGAATACCATAGTTTGCTATTTTTTTGGCAGCCAAAAAAAAATCATTTTGTATCCGAACTTGTAAGAATATATATATATAAGCTGTACAAAATTCCAGTACTAATTTCTGAAGACTTGAAGACTCCTTACTGTTTTCAAAAAATGATAAAGACATTCTTGGCTGCTTTACTCTGTCCATTGACCTTTACCATCCCTCTGTGAAGAAGATTCTGCCTTGTGAAGATAAGACCTCCGCTAAGACCTTTGTGCTTTTAATATGTGTTCTAAAGCACCAAGCGGCGCAGACTGAGCCATGGAAATTGGCTGGATTCGCCAAACAGCTTAGTGAAACTGTGACATGTTTTCTGAAGGTGCGTGAAGTCACACTTTAATGTTTTCTTGTCAATTTACCCTTTTTCTATTCAAGAAATATACAGCGTGAGTTAGGCTAAAGTACATGGTTGAGACGGATGCCAAATAATTTCATAGGAACATCTGTTGCCCCTTGTTAGCTGTTTATACCCCACCTCACTGACCTAATTCCTGTTGCATTGTTTACGGCCATTCAGGAATTAGATACCTTTCCAGTGTAGTCATGAAAAATCATGGCTTTTGGCAAACATTGGCATAACAGGAAGTCCAAAGTGGGGCAGGAAGATGTCTTCCCATGGGCCGCGCATGGATGGTGAAGCATCGACCATGGCCTATTGCACCACATGCCCCTTCATAGAGTGCATAGAGAGCTGGAGAAAATGATTCTAGAGACCACCAGGAACGGACCACCTCCAGACAGGCTTGTAACGAATTGTTGGATTTGACCTCTTTCACTTCATCTTACTTTTTCCTCTTCTAGTTTTTCCATTTCTTTATTCAAATAGGAACATGCGCATTGCACATCGGTACAAAGGCTACTTGCCTCTCATCACACTCAGTAACTCACAATGCGTATAAGCATTGTGAGAGTGATACTGACTTCATAAATTACCCATCACAGAGGCCTTTTTCAGATATTTTCTGACCTTAAATTGCTTTTTTTTTGTTTTTTTGTTTTTTTGTTATGTTCAAGTGTTTAGAATAAAAGGTGATACCCAGCGTAGCTTCTACAAGTATATACAATGATCTTCATTTTGTGTGTAAAGATCAATGTACGTCCCACTGGCTTCAATGTATTTATCTGAAGGTTCAGTATCAATGGTGAAATTGTGCCTCCCATCTGCGTTAGAGGATATATAGCTGGGAATCGGATCGGTAGTAGAATAATTTGATGTCTAGCTACCGGAAAAGCAGGACTTAACAACGTAAACTCACACCGTACACAACTAAAGAACGTTTAGCCTACTGTATATTGAAGCAGATGTTGGTTTGCTCCAGGAGACACAGGAACATCTACACATCATAAGAGATGTTGTTCTATACCAGCCAAAGCGCGTCTTGTATGAGTACTTGATGAAAATGCACCCATTTTCATAGACGATGTTGCTTCTGTAAATTGGTTCAATCGTACATTTGCTACAGCACTGAAAAATACTAGTATTCCATTTCTTGCGCTCAAAGCAAATGGAAAAAAATACTTTCCATCTTCTATTAAGTCAATCACTGGACCAGCTGAATTTATTCATTAGGCTGAGATAATTTACATAATGTAAACTCTATTCTACGACAGAATAGGCCAAAAAATTATCGGTGATGAAAAGATGACAAAGGTAATACCAAGGCCACAGTGGATCACCCCGCATGATATGCAGCCGTTTCCCTCTGTGGCTGAAGTCAGTCTTCTTGGTCCTCCTCTGAAGAGCGGAACCACTTAAATCTTTAAGATGAGGCGGTGATCAAAAGATCGTCCCAGCTCTTCAACCAAAACAAATTGCATCCTCATGGACCCTGCTTTACTGTGGCATTGCCAATGCAAACAATGTATGAAATAATCAATGCATTCAATGACACAAAGGCACAAAAACACAACAGCCATAAAAAAGCAGAAAAAAGTGGTGTTTGGCTTTATAAAAATGTCATCTTCGCCAGCTGGCCAAAAAGTCAACACCAAAAAGCAAAGTCTTCAAAGAGCCAGCTCCGCAATGGCACTTCCAGTGTGTGCGATCCACAAACGCCGCACATGCACAAAGAAAACAAAATAAATGAAAGGAAGGAAATGGTGAGCTTACTGGCCCTATTAATTGTGAGTACTCATGTCAGAACTCTCACAGCGATTGGGCTGGACTTGAACTGGGGACTCCAAAACAGTTTCTTGCAAACCAAGCCTTTAAGATAGTAGATAAAAGAAAAACAACAGTAACAAACAATATTTTCAAGTTTGCCTATATATTTATTGAAAACTCTCTATCCAATACCCACTTCACCAGATTTAGGCGAGTTGACGTTCAAAAATCACTTAAATCTATACTCTCAGTTTGGCTGATGTGAGCCTAAAAATCTAAAGCTGCATTTTGTGAACGTTCCCGTTAGTTATTGGGTTATATATCCTACCGCTGTTTGTGAATCATAAACGTGCTTAAAAGCATCCATCAGAAACGGATGAAAAAGACATAAATTATTTTTTACTTTGCTTGCAACTCATTTGCATTTTCCTACCCACAATCCCTTTTCTCAAACAAGAGTGGTGCCAATTAGATAGTCTGAGTAGCTTGTAGAAGTTCAGACCTACTCTTGGGTATTCTGTCACTGCTTAGAGCAAAAATGAAATAAAATTGATCTTAAAGACCCGATGCCATCTGTAGCGTTGTATAAAACAGTAGCACTTTTTGTGATTTTCCAGGGACAAATTAGGAATACACGTGGATAAAAATAGCTGATGCTGTTTGCCATGGGAATGCAGCTGTCAGTAAAGCAATTAACATTTGCATTATGGATCACAACTTTTCTGGAACAGCAGAATTAGTGGATAGCAATGCAGAAATGTTCCTTTTATACATAACAGATGTGGGGGAATTTAAAGTACGATGCGTAGGTTATCAAGAGGATGAAAGGAGTGAACGGGAAAAGGAAACGTAACAATATACACGTGTAAGCGGGGAAGACAAAGCGCTCGGAATCATGCATTTCACATGCTAAGCATCCATATTATCATAAAGGTAAAGGAAAGCCAACGGTTTGGTGATCCCAACATGCATCAGGCCAGCTCGTCAGAAACTTCCTTGGATGCAGTCCCACTATTTAATGTAATTAAAAAAATGTATCGGAAAATTCTGCTTCAATCACAGGTTACTATTTGTGAATCTACAGCAGTATCCAGTATATTATAAACGTGAGAGCAGGGCTATCTTGATATTAGCTCTTTATAACAACCGGTAGATGCCAAAACACGAGCTCTGAATAGTGAAGAGTTCAGACTTCTTGGTAAATGTTTTTTCATTTTTTTTTTTTTTTTTTTTTTATAGCTGTTTGGAAGCAAAACACATACAAAAGCATTTTCTGCTATTTCTTTGAAACAACCAGCTGTTAAATGAACCTTCCCATTCATCATCAATGACAAAAAGTCACGGGGAGCTCGCCCACTCTGACAAGTTTTAAGGGAAAAGGAGGGGAAAAAAAAGTCCAGTGGGAATCATTGATCTATCTTCTCCTGTCCCGCAGGGGATCGCATTGTCTGTAGTGAGAAGTTAAACTTCTGCATGATATTTTCTTTTCACCTTATGATTTCTATCAGCTGCAACCGCTTCTGAAATATAACAACTTGGACATTTAATGTGTATAAAAAGATCTGGCCAAACTATTCTAACATATTCCGTCTCCTTTTTCCCCCCATAACTTTTTCCTTCAAGTGTATCCTAAGTGGCATTTTGTACTATTCAAAAGTAATGATGCTTACCACCCTTTCCCGTTGACCCCTTAGGTGTTCCTCTACTGTAGTCCACCAGATCCTTAGCTGTCCCACCACCTACTCCATCATCTCATCAGCTCTTTCTCCACCGTACTCCATAATCCTTTCATCCATTCCTCCACCCTACTTCACCATCTTCATAAGTCTTCGTCTACCCTACTGCAGCAGCAACTTAGGTTCCCCATCTACTGAATGCAGTCAGCGACTACTTATTTGTCCAACTAACTCTTGGAGAGTCTTCTATCATCAGATATTTTTTCACCATCATTTTCCATCAACTACCCTTTCACAATATTTACCTCCTTCCCCTGTGAGCCATTTTTTTTCCATTGCAGCATTGTTTTTTGTTTGACCGCATGACTTCAGTGCGTACCTATTTACAGTTAGTGTTCTTTGGTATATTATTATTATTACTGTAGACACTTTAAGTACTTTTACCTTTTTTCTTAAGTACTTTCTGTAAGTACCTTTACACCCCCTCCTGTCTCCGATGCAAATAATTGCTTCAGTGAAGAATTTACGTATGAGGCGGTATCAAATGCTAGTTTTATTCGTGGATCGATTTTTGGTTTTGTTGATAATGATTTTTTTCTCCAGTTACAAGGCTAGGAGGAGTATATTGAGACTTCATAAATAAATGATAATAATTATTATGGGTTATGATCAGCAGAAGGAAAGTGAGCATCCATCAAATGGTCAGAGGCTTTGATGTGATGTAAGGGAGTTTTAATGTACCGAGAGGTGGGTAGATATGTGGAACAGCATCCCGGCAGAGGTGGTAGAGGCTAATACAGAGGGAATTTAAGAGTGTATAAGGCAGGCAAAGGCTGACCTGAATACGAGACAAGACCAAGGACCAAATGCCTTTTGAGGTTTTTACAACAGACAAGATGGACTGAGTGGTTCTTATCTGCTGCCAGATTTTTTTTTATTTTTTTTAAAAAAAGGAGATGTTTTTAAGTTAAGAGGAGCAGAAACATTTAATATATTATTAGACACAGGAAGAACATTAACAGTGAATACTTAAGGGTTTGAAGTAAGAGATTCAAAGCCAACACCAAAAGTGATATTTAATTATCAATGCGGTAATTGGTTCTAGAGATTGTTACTTTATAAATTACTCATAAACTCTCATTTTTCTCACTTTATTTTAATAATATCATGAAGTTGCAAACATTTAATTTCTGCAAGCGATATAGCCCTGTGACGAGTGGCATATTACCATCCTGTAAGTGCCAAAGCCATGGTGAAAACGTGCTATTTTCATCTATTTCCAGGTGGATAATTGCACAGATACTTATTTCCAGATTTCAGCCCATGGCTTTGGACTATAATATCTTCATCAAAATCAAATTATTCATGGTTTACAGTACATAAATAATTAAAAACATAGGGGAACAGTGGGGTTTCTAGCAAAATTTCTAATTAAAAAAAGGAATTAAAAAAAAACCTCTTCGGTACCAGAAGTCCGCGCACTGTACATTTACAATACATTCAAGAAACGAAGTGTGTGTTAAATAAAAGTTCTTAATAAAACGAAAATTCGTAACTATGTTATTGATGTAGATAGGTAATCTAGATCGTAAGCTCATCTGTTATTTCTGTATGTCATCTTGTTATGTTATATACTACTTGTCCTGTCTATAGAACTGCGGAATCTGATAGTTCACCTCTTGACAAGTATAAGTAGATGAGTGGCAGAGATACAATGCCAAGGAGTCCAAATATCAAAGTACGGCCACCTTTAGGTTCGCCAAATATTGGGAAAAGAGTGCAGGTTAGGGTTGACCAAGTTTGGGTGCCTCCTAATGCCCGTAGACAGTTTTGAGTGTTGCTACTGTGTTTTTTTCGGGAATGTTGATGAAAATTAATATATAGCTGTATTGGTCCAAGAGAAGATGGAGTCTTTAGCTGAAGGTGATACCATTTATTGGGACTACAAAGAAAAAGCTCTGATGTTCCTAAAGCTCATGTTACTCTACATATTTTCCAGTGTCGGTCCAATGAAAGATATTGCCTTCGGCTTAAGACTATGTGTTCTAGAATGTTGCCAATCAGACCTTAGAAGCAGAAACGTCTCAGATCATTCAGAAAAGGCTGTTGGCAAGATACAAAACTAACAGTCCACAAAAAAGGCTCTAAAAGAATCCCTCTCCAACTGGGAGAATTACACATGCCTACTGAGAAGAGAAAACGTCTAACATCTACCTGAGCAATGCAGGAAGAAGGTAGATCGTTTGGACCTCCTGCGATAAGGGAGAACAAGACTAAGAAATACTCATAAAAGTCTACAAAAGTACAACTAGAGAAAATAAGACATGAAAGTATTGAAACATAATAAAACATATAGAATTAATAACAAAGGAAACATACCTACTACATGTTTTCCCTGCCGCCAGCGACAAACTCGCCATCGTGCTGTGTCCAGGCTTGGTGTTTATGATACATTATAAGGGGTTATTACCGCTTAATGATCTCGAGTGGGAAAGGTTATAAATGATTATGTTTAACCTTACAAATTTATAAAATATCTTACTACAACACATAATTAAGTTATTACATAATAATTATACTAATTGCGTTTGCGATGTTACTCTTTAATTAGAAGGAATCCTTGTTTTGACCTTGAGATCATTATAAATGCTTCTACATGCCGAACATATGTTCTTCAGATGTATACAAATACAGTGCTGTGCAAAAGTTTTAGGCAGGTATGGAAAAAATGCTTTCAAAGACAGAAATGCTAATGGTTTATTATTTGCGTACATACCTTAATCCAATCCGTGTCACTTTAAATACGTTTAAATGTAACAAAGTTTATGTTTCCATTGAAATACGACAAATAATGCAAAGAATACATCTACCTTATACAAAAAATTGTTTGCGTTAGAAGTAACAGGACCAAGATATCATTTTCTCTTGATCCATACATGCGCTTCGTTTCTCTTAGCTCAATGCATATTGCAGATCATATCATTCTCTATTTTAACTTTTTTTAATTTAATTTATTCTCTTTTTTTCAGTTTCCGCGCAGAATCTGAAAAGCAGCATTGATGCCATGGAGCACCAGATCAAGAGACTGGAGAGTGATATCAAGAATTTCCCCAAAACAGACAACGTGAACGATAAGTTTGTTGATAAAATGACTATATCCTTTTTAACGTTACACGTCAGCCATTGTCACCGGTTAAATATTTATACAGCATGAAATTAACGGCTTTCGATCGCAATTTAAATTGTAACACAGGATAGTGTGCGTGTTGATAGAAGGTATACGTATATATACATATACATTAAATGGAGCACACTAATGAGCCCCTTCTTGAATGTCTTGAAGAAGACCACGCTGGGCATATTACATCAAAAGTTAACATTTTGTTCACAGGTTGTAAAAATGCAGTGTAACTGTTAATTGTATGTGTTAATTGTACGCTACACCATTCCCGCACATCTGTTTTTCCTTTTGCAGGTAGTGTCATTTTTTAATGTGGACATTTTTTAACCAATCCAGGCACATATACATCATCTGAATACATAAACCTGCAATAGTATAATATAATTGCATAGAATACTATATGATATAGGAATATTCATAAAGTATATATTAAATTGTGTTAAATTACCCAGAACTTCGTAATCATTTCTGGGAACATTCATGATAGATTACCCAGAGCTCCCTTTCTTTTGGTTTCATAAAGGGGCATGGCTAGGTGTGCAGAGGGGTTAGTCACAGAAGCCTTTAGTGGGTGGGGAATGGGAGGGAAGTGGGCAGGAAATAGGTGTGGCCAAACCTGGCCCGTGGAAAAAAGAAACTGTCCCGGAGGGCCTGGGAAGCAGGGCTTCACCTGGAGACTCGGTGTCACACCTGGAGAGTTTCTGGTTATATACATAATATTTAATTTGCCAAAATAAAGGTAAAGTAAAGATTGTGAAATATACATAGAATTTCATTGAGTGCGTGGTGCAGAATATCTTAACAGTTACAAATTATCATGCTTCCAATAATTATTTGTCTTGCTGTAGAAGAGTGGTTTTGGTCTTCACGTCCTGCTTAGCCATTACAACCCATTCGGGCTCTTTGTTTTTTTTTTACTAATATAGGGTTGAATGAGGTAGCACATTTAGAAAGTTCCCAGGTACATTCTCAGAAGGGCACATTAAACAAGGAGTGTGCAGATTCATTTTAAACATGGCATATAACTTTGTCTCGCGGAGACAGAGCTGGGGGATCCCTACTGCTGCATGTGATATTGATAAATAGCTACTCTGGCGCCTGGTGCTGTTAACTCTAGAGGCAAAAACACACTCTATGACTGCATGTTACTCCATCCCAGGACAGGAGGTGGAACCATCTATTATAGTGATTTCCTGATTGTTAATGCCAACATTATTAAAAAACGCACTCATCATTATATTGTTCTCACGCAGGAATGAATAGCATTCATTTTATTCACCGGATAGACGCTGTTAAACCCGTAGACGTAATATAAAAGATAATACTAATAATAATACTAATAATAATAATTAATAACCACTTAAGGACAATGGGCGGTCCCAAAACCCATTGAAAACAATGCATTTTGTCATTAAGGGGATAAAATCCCCAATCTATTAGTTATATCGCAGATACTAATATCTACATCCAACTAATACAAGCTAATGCGTGGGTTTGGTACCAAATGTTATCGTTATCACCATGGCAGATAATAGAAGGTACCTCCATATTGGGCTAAAAAGTCGCTTTTTAAACTTGCATCCGAGTCACTTTTGATGCATAACCACCTGTGGTATTATATATCTATATATATATATATATATATATATATATATATATATATATATAATACCTTTTTAACATCTGAAATATCTTGAATGTCTCTTCATATAAAAGAAATAATTCTGTTTTTTGATATTTGACTGATAAGACTTTTTTTCCTTTGCCTATATTTGCCTCCATTGTAATTCAAATTTCAAGGCTTCTAAACCACAAAATGACATTTGAATAGAACCGTGTGCATGACATTAAATTCTGACATCTTTGATGCTGGAAGTAAGAGCTATCTAACTACAGAAGTGACTTTTGACAGCCATGCAGGTATTAATGTCTGGGTCATGCACACCCCATGCATTATTTATCATTGCATATAAGCCAGCCGGAAAACCATCAGCCTTCGGTTGACGTGCAGTTCAGCCATCCTGTTCCGGCCCGTATTAGGCTTTAGCATCCAAACCTTATTTTTATTGAGTGTGTAGACACTGAAATTAGGCATGAAGCGTCATTAGGCCCCTGTTTGCTTTCTGCAGTCATTTTGCAGCAATTACATGTGGCTGATGCTACCTTGTGATTTACAGGCGGTGGCATTTCTCAGAGAAGAGGGTGAATATTCTTTGCTGTGAATGCACGACGGAGTGGGGTGGGAGGAGTGGGGTGGGGTGGGAGACCAGTGGCGCGCATGGGCCTTTTATGTAGATCCTCTGATCTCTCTTGACTGGCCCTATGTTGAAGCTCTCACTTTGCCTTCTCGCAAAGCAGTCATCACAAGGGGGCCTTTGTGAATAAGGCGGCGGGCGTCCACGTCTCCCACCCTGCCCACTTTTGGGACAGGCTACGCTAACTTTCTGTGATGGCCCTGTCCCTCCCTGCCTCGTGCGAGGGGGTTATTGCAATAACCTACAGACAGACCCCAGCCCAATGGCAGCAATAGGATTTAACATGATTACCCTGCAGTCCCCAATCGATGAACATTACGTATAAAAAAAAGTGGTGCAAAGTTTTACGAGTGGTCTAATCACCATAGCAACAAGTGGAATGGTCCTATGTGAAAGAGCACGCTCTTGGATTCTATGGTGGCACTTTTCACTTTTGTGTATGCTATGTATTGCTGTGTTAACGTATTATTTTTAATCATATAGAACCCATTCCATTTCTCCGCACAATGAAATCAGGCCAAAGGACTCTATAAAACCGGCGCTATGCAGCAGTCGGTTTATTTTCTGTTGTAAAACTACTTTCTTTGCTGTTGTTATATCTGGCAGATGTGTTCTGTCTCACTAACGATGGCCCCATAGGTCCCTCCATCTTTTGTGCCTTTGGCCATTGGTTGCCACACGTTACTGGTTGAGTGTAACGGTGTCGAGAGAGTATAGATTGTGAACCACTGACTGTCTGCATTGTTTGGTCGCCTGGCCTGGAGCCACGTTCGTTTGAAAGCAGCCTCTATTTGGCTAATATGCCTCGTGAAATGTGCTACCCACTTGTATGGCTGCCAATTGGCTCCTGGTCATCTAAACAATTCCAGCCATTTCTTCATTTTTAATGGCAAAGGGAGATTTAAAGGTCCATTTTGGCTGAAGCTACCCTCCGACACATTTTGGATATTTAAATTAAAACCTCAGCCAACTGAAGTCTTTAAATCTTCCACCATTATTTAAAACCGAGAACCAGAGTTTCTTTCGCCGTGATTAGATACCTTGACCACCTATGCTATAAAGATCGTGTTGACATTGAAAGGGTTAAGTTATCATTGGTATACTGCGTTTGTTTTTTACGTCTCTGCACGGGTAAAGGGTATTTGTTTGGGCTTTCGGAATTAACATATTAAACTTCATTTAATACGTGTTCTTCTTTATAGAGAAGCTAATTTCCCTTTTTAACCCTCTCATTTCTCGTTATAAAAGCCGCCTGAACCAATCATCTAGAGACAGCAAATTCAGACAAGGTGGGAGATAACATAATGGGGAGGCAGATCCAGAAAAAAAAAACTTTTTTTCATACTAGAATCAGAACAAAAATAAATTTGTGCATAATACGATGTTTTCAGGCAGATGCATATTAACCATTTGTTTGCGTTTCTGCTAGACAAACAAAATAACCGGGAGTTAGAAGAACGTGAAAAATCCAACTAAAGTTTGCTATTTGATCTCCAGTTGAAGTCAAACTTAACTCGTTTGTGAATTCAGGTTACATGCTACTGATTCAGAGAATTCTACCGATAATAAGGCTGTTCTTTTAAGATGCTCCTGCCACCTAAGGCAGAACAATCCTGTTGTTATCACGATTTCAGGAACACTACATAGAAAGACAAGGAAAAATGATAAGTTTATTTGCAAACAATGCTCAGTCTTTTTTTTTTTTTTTTTTTTTTTTACGAGAAGCAAGATTCGGCTCCATAGCTCTTTAAAGCTGCAATTTAATAAGTTATCTGCGGTATGGCGATCAATTATGCATAAAGCCTGAAATATAATCTTCATCTCCTGACAGTGCTCTATGTATTTTAGTTAGCTTCTAACGGCAACTTATCAAAAGGCAATTTGCTGCAGAGCAGAGACAGAGTAATTTTAATGATTGCAAATTAATTAGAAATCAATAACCTGTCAAATAATGGGTAAAGTAATGTTTTAGTAACGCGTTACATGTGACTAATTCCGTAAAGAGAAAAAAATAGGAACTGAATGGATTGAGATATCGGGTAAGGGTTATTATAATGCCTGTCTGTCCATTTGGGCTGCGTTTGGTGAGAGTTAACTGTTTATGGAATGGCTGTTCTGGAGATTATTGAAAGAAGGAACTGACTCCAATGTGCGTTTAATATGAAAATAGGTGTGGAGTCGACCTTAAAGTATGAACCTTAATTTTTTGGGGAGATTTCCTGAATTCCTGTTAAGTTGTAAGTGGCAGCGCGACATTGTAGGTCACCTTGCCAATGCTGAACCGTGTCCTGTGCGCAGAAGGCGGTCATTGATCTTGCGTTTGTCTTGCACCGTTCCATTTAGAAAGCAATAAATAAAATCTAATGATTATATCAGGTATTCGGGACAACAGGCCGAGCCGTTCCCTCTGTAATTATTTCCTTGTAGATATTTTCACACGCGAGCGCAGAGCTTTGTATCAGTTGTTACATTATCTGCTAGCGTCTTGCACGCTGACAGCTCTTCCTATGAGGTGTGCGGGTTCAGGGCTCAGAGACATGAATATTCATCGAGGACACAGAATACTTGATTAAACCATCATGTTTATTCACAGAGATACCCACTTGATGAATCACATTTCTCCCTGCTGTAAATAATATTAATGATCTGGCAGAAGAAAGATAAATGCTGCAATATGACAATTCTACCTTCGCAGGATACACAGCATTAACCTTTTATGTTGCTGCAACAGTGAATCCACTTTGGAGATATAGTACTGCAATGCCACGTTTGCCGCGCATGTTTGGGGGTCATTGAGATATATCATTGCGATGCGTCAGCGTAGTTCTGCACAGCATTTAAAAATAAGTGAATAAAACTGCATGCACTACGTCTGCCAACACTGTCAATAGTATCGATATCATCAATAAGAAAATGCAGCCCTGCAGCTTCCCTCCTCCTCCGTAGCCTGACGGTTCTTGCCAACGATTGGCCTCTTGAAGCAACCAATCAATGGAATACACTAAAAAGAACAGATTCTGGTTTGGTACTTAATTTGTAAGAGTAGTTTAGCATCTGTAGAGTCCGTTGCCCCCTGCGCCATTGACTACCCCCCAACCACCCGGCTGGCGATAGGATATTTTGATGTCAGAGGTATATTATGTGCAGACATCTTTAATAATGTTCCTTTAGAATTCTTGGTTCTTATAAACCACAGGCCAGGGCCAGCCCAAGACTTAATGCCGCCTGGGGGGAAGTTTAAAATTACGTCACTTCCGGCGCTCGGCATTACAAACCGGCACCGAGACCGAACAGGGAGACTCGCCGCAGAGGAGAGAGAGAGGCGCCGAGCGGGTAAGCGAAAACCACTCGGCTCCCCTCTCTCTCCTCCGCTTAAAAAAAAACCGCTGAAGCGCTTGGGGCGGCAAAGTGCCACCCCTTCAAAGGTGCCGCCTGGGGCAATTGCCCCAGTCGGCTCCATTGTAGGGCTGGCCCTGCCACAGGCACCTACATTGCTTTTCAGGAGATGTTTTTTGCTTTTACTTTTTTGTCACGGGGACTTTTTACAGAGTTAACACCGAAGTTACCAAGGCCCAAGCCATTTTCCTCTCTTAAAAAATAAAAATAATGGGTTATTTATTACCAAAAATACAGACTGTGACAAAAATAAAAATACCCTGTTAGCCTTTAAACCATCATGATTTGTTATTCTGTCATAAACCCTACAACTCACTATTTTTCATACATTATTCCTTCATGAATCTTGTCTGGCCTTTGATTTAATATGCAGGCATAGAACCTTTGTGTATCAACATTGAAAGCTGAGTTGGAAAAGGACTCAAGGAAGAACATGCCCGTTAAGATGTACCGGCACTAGAAATTTCACCTCTTATACGGGAAGGTTTTGCCAGGGGAGATGGAAGAACAGAACTTGCTGCATCATGAATGATGAGTCTTACTGAGAACTGTCTTCTGACAACCTGTTGAAAGAAGCATGAAATGCAAGTGCCTTATTTTCTTTTTATTTATATGAGAAACAACAAATACTCATATGCTTTGCAGTAGACATCAGGTTGATTTGTATCAAATAAGCCCAGATACAGATTTCCTAAACTTAATTTGCTTAGCATACTAGAGGGTGCAATTAATGTCGCCTTAATATAATTTTTATGTTTGTTGCTGGAGGTGGCATATATTTTGCAAGTTCACATTAAACTCACATGTCCTCGCCTGTAACTTGCAAAATGTAAAGTTGCAGGTATAGGTTAGTGAATTTGCAATTTGTTTTGGGAATTTAAACATGCAAGGGAGGGCGACCTCAGTTGAGTTTTATCAGTCAATTTAACCCTTGATTGACCACTCAACATCTTAGTGAAAAGAACCATTTGTATCTGCTTTCATCTTCTTTACAAGAAGTCATCTGATAATATATTTTCTTGGGATTACGTTTAATATCCTTGTGCATGTTTCCTATATGACATACATCAATGCATGCATTGAAGGAAAATAGTATGTTTTATCATTATAATATTGCATAGTGAATTTATAGTGCGAAGGAGAAAATGCCACTAGGAAATTGTCGAAATTATAGAACGTGATTTCCCTTTGGTATACATGTAAAAAAAAGAGTTGTGATTTTAATATAAAATACACCAGCTGTAGGGGTCTTATTATTTCTGCACTGTTTGGTTGCTATTTGGTTAGAAACATAGAACAATTTGGCTCATCCTTTCAGACCATTTTTCATAATGTAAAGACTCAGACCATAATCAGTCCCTGGTCCTGTCTTAGAGATTCATACAGTGAAGGAATTTAATCTATCACTTATATTGGGAGGCTGTTCCTCTTATCTACTACCCTCCCAGTAAAGCAAAACTTCCTTACATTGCATTTAAACTTCTGAGTGAACTAGCTGAAATGTAAATAATATTAAAGTCTAACCTCAAAAAACTCAAAAAACTTACAGGAAGAATAACATATTTATTTAAATCTGGACAAGTTACTTTAATTATATAAGTAGCTATGTTCCCACCCTTTATTAAAAGCAGATGTTAATGACTTGTATAATCACTTCTATGTCTGGATACCCCAACTGATTTCAGAGGAATATTTTATTCCGACACCTCCTCGTTCTCTTTTATATATACATTCCATTGTGTGGCCCTACTACCCACAAGTCAATTTACTTTTAAGAGTAAAAGTGCAACTAAAGAAACAAATTGGGTGCCATGTTTAGTGTGATCTTTAATACGACCCCCTGCGACTGTCTTTAGGTTAAAAAAAGATGGAACCGGAAAGTCACAGAGCTATTTTGTTAGCGCCTTCAACAAAGTGTCTTTCCTGTTCCTAAAACGCAACACTTGCAAAATGTAGCACATGGTTTGCTGAAACCAAAGTGAAAAGCTATTTAGCGAAGCATGTTTTATGTAAATAGTGCTAAAATATGTATACTTCAGCCCATTATGGTTGTTGTATAATGAATGAATACAATGAGGAGGTGCGTGTTTTTATTTTATAATTAATCAGCTACCGGTCCATGTATGTGCCCAACACACAGGGGTCTGTTCATTTGCTTGAAGGGAAAGCACATTAACCCCTTAATGACAAAGCCCGTACATGTACGGGCTCAAAATGCATTGTTTTCAATGGGTTTAGGGACCGCCCATTGTCCTTTAGGGGTTAATAGATGAACGTTGCATTTTACCCTCATTTTCTGGTTGTATTTCTTGAACTATACCAGATGTACTTAATTTCTGGGTTACTTCCAATATTTTTTTTAATAGATTTTAACTATAACTTTATGTCTTGAATCCTCATCAATTCATTAAAGTTTCATTTCCTAAAGGGCCAGATTCGGCCCCTTTCTTTAATAATACCACCCTTATAACAAAAAAGTCTTTAGGCTCTGTGATATATGTATGTATATATATAGGTATAGCTTGGGGGAACGAAGAGAGAGAGAGTGGATGTAATAGAAACATTTAAATACATAACAGGATTTTAGCAAAGTACTGGAGGGAAGTTTGTTTCGCCGGAGAAGAAATGTCAGAACAAGAGGTCATAATCTGAAACTAGAGAATCAGAGACTTAGAAGTAATGTGAGGAAGTTTTACTTTCCTGAGAGGGTGGCGGATAAGTGGAAAAGCCTCCCAGCAGAAGTGATAGAGAGGGTTTAACCCATTAAAGACCAGGACTATTTTTCAATACAGGATCAGAGCTATTGTCATGTTTTTGCTATGTCTTCCCTTAACCGTTGTTTCTCTCTTTCTCACTTAGTGAGCCCACACAAATTATATTTTTTTTTTTCGAAAAAAGATGGCTTATTTTAAACCACAGTCATAAAAAAGACATTATTTTTTAATATAATTTTAAAAAGTGGGATTTTTTTCCTGTGCATTTATTCACAGTAAATGGGGGTAAAATACCAAAAATAGTTATTAAAATTAGTTATTATAGTTAACTTGCCCTGATTTGGAAACCACCCGATATTCCTATATGATTGATATTTTTTGTAACCCCCACTTAACCCTACATCTGCCTAAAACTCTATCCCACTAAGTACGCCCACCACACTAACTAGACAGAAGCTCAGGGGATCTGCTGTAGACTGAACACTTGGGTAATGGAGCTCTCAGCAACAGCAGGACCTCACAGTTGAGGCAACATGGGAGCAAATTTTAGCCAGTGGTGTACAAGGTACATCATGGGTCCTGTTGGACCATCTTTTTATGACGTACCTGGTACGTCATCAGTTGCAAAGGGGCTAAGCATGCATGGAATATTTATACAGCTATCCCGACCCTACAACAAGTCTTTACATCAGGAGAAAATGCAGACTAAATGGTCTGAATGGTTCTTATCTGCAGCCAAATTCTATGTTTCTATGTTTAAAACAGGCAGCCTTAATGAAATGAGGAAGCAGCTGTCAGGAAAGCAGTGAGCAAATGTGACTTGTTTAACTTAAAGTCACAGATCAGCGACTGAAACCCAGTTTGCCTTATTGAGCCAAAACACAAAATTGGGCATGACTGTTTTTTTTTAGTAAAATCAAAAATTAACATTCTGTATCGTTTACCAACCCAGAGCCAGACAGTAACGTTAGTGTATTTTCCTTAAAATTGACATTAAATTGTTTTCATTTCTGCTGTTGAATAGAGCAGTGCTTATGGCAAAAAAACACCTATTACCGGTACTTTATATAACGTGTATTTAAAAATTGTTATGCATACAAATCAATACAGATAATATCCCAGTTATGTCGCTAGGAGAACCTGTTATGTATGGATAAAATTGCTCTGCATTGAAATCGATACATAACAACTTTTACTTGCTCATAACAAGGTCAAAGCCAGCCATCCATCTTCAATGCTTTTTCCTAGTGACAAAAATTGAAGCTATATACTGTACAACACAATAGTTGATTGACCATCCATAGCAGAGCTCAGTTTCATTCTCAGAATCAGAAGCCGCTGCTTGGATCTCTTGAGATTGTATCCTATGTTATGGATGGTCGGCTATTTCATTAGCCTGCACACAGTACTGTTGTGCCAAGTAGGAAGAATTGTTTCAAAACAGCTGTCAGCATTGAAGGAATCTTACGAGTAGGTTTTAGAATTTTAGGGAATTTGAAACCACATGCAGTGTACATATTATTTTCTGAACATGTTGACCATCTCTAACTTAACAGAGGGGGCGAGGAAAAAGGAGGTCAACACCAGCACCCCCTTGGTCAATAAGTGTCTCAGGGGATACCCATAGTTACATCTTGTTTATCTTTCGTTGTGTGTTTAGCTCATTTGGTGTTGAGTTGAACATTGGCGAGTTGCAGTGTGAGTTGGAAGAGAAAATGGAAATATGGACGCACTGGAGTTAACCCCGAAAACAGCTGCCAGACAGAGAAGAAGCTCCCACACAAAACTTTACAAAAAGCCAAAAGTACAAAGAAAACTTCTGATGCTGAAAGGGTTAAACACGAAAAGTGATACAAAACAAAAGAATACCAGTTGAGTTTCTTAATTCAGTATCCTATATGTTCTAATAAAAAAAAAACAACGGAGCTCAATTCATGTAATAAAAAAGTAGAACAGTGCCCAATAAAACTTCTGCTGTAAAGATTCCTAAAAAGAATCCTCACAAAGAGCAGGCCTGATGTCAACACGGCTACTGAGAGAGTGAGAGAGTGAGTGAGTATGTATGTTAGAGTGAGAGTGCATGTTCAACCATAGCATGATAGCATGAATGTGCATGTGTAGGTGTGTGTTAGCATAAATGTGTATGTGTAAGTGTGTGTCAGACGGAACATTTGTTATCATGAATGGATATGTGTGTTTGTGTGTTCATGTTAGCATGAATGTGTATGTGTAAGGTGTGTGTGTTAGCATAAATCTGTATGTGTAACTGTGTGTGACAAGTGTTTGTTGGTATGTGTAAATGTGTGTTAGTTTGGGTGTTAGTGTGAATGTGTATGTTTGTTAGCATAAGTGAGAAAGTGTATGTAAATATGTGTTCCAGTGCGTATGTGAGCTCCCGGAGGGAGATCAAAGGGGCGGGCTTGTAGCTGCTCCTACATAATGTTCAGCTAGGCGTATCTTGCACTGCAGATTTAGGCCTTCACTTTGCTGCTGTAGGGGAGCGTATAGAATAGATGCTGACAATCACCCTACTAGTTTCATTGATCTACTACCACTTCATCGGGATATGTGATGCCAGGACAAATTTCCAATTTCTGCTTAAATCAACAGCCACATTTAAAGTAAAAATCACAATTAAAGTGACAAAAGTGAACTCAAGTTTAACTCAGTTCCCAACAAGCACGTAGCAAGCAAATTTTTAAGTTGTAAAGACCTTAACTTGAGAGCAACGCAAACGTTAATGAATGTTGAAATTACTTTTTGAGATGTAACATGCCGAGTTAACCCATTAACTTGACTGGCAACTTGGCTTTTAGTGAATCAGTGCTATTTTGTATCATGACATCACAACATGCTTAGCCAATGGAATGCCACCCCCTCTTTTGCCCGGAATCGGGACACTGATCAGGACTACAGACTTTTGGTAGCTCTGCTTGATTTGAATGAGATCATATTTTGGGCCTCTTGTTAGCTTTCTAGATGACTTTGTAAAAAATGGTCATCTAGATATACAATAAGATAGCCACATAAATCTACTTTACGCTTATCTTATGACTCTTGTTTGTTTGTATTGCTTGTATGCAGCTTCCTAGCTGCTCGTTTAGCTGCGTTACCGTTTGAATTAGACACAAATCTATTGGAAATTAGCTACTGTTCAACATGGCAATTTATAAGGTTGGCTTTAAACCACTAATTAACACAGTGATTAGCAGCTAAAGAAAACGTATGTGAGTCCGCTAATAGTATTTATCGGCCTGCCTGACATCTAGCTAAAGCAATCGCTTTGCGTGTGTACTGTATATACACAACGGTCTAGGGCTGCAACTAACAATTATTTTAATAATCGATTAGTTGGCCGATTATTTTTTCGATTAATCGATTAATCGGATAAAAAAAATGAATGTAAATTTTTCATTTATTTAAAATAATTTACTAAACAAATGATGTTAAATACAAACAGCAGAATAAAAAAACTTTGGTAATACATTTCTTGTCTTTATTTCCCAACCAGCCCCCCAATATATGCACATTTGAGCCCAGGCTTGCTACGCTGCCTCCCAGACATGCCAGACATGCCCCACATATGCCACGCTGCCTACCACAGCACTCCACGCTGCCTCCCACATATACCACACCACGCTGCCTCCCACATCTGCCACTCCACGCTGCCTCCCACATCTGCCACTCCACTCTACCCCCCACATGCCACTGTGCCTGATACGCCTTATACCCCCTGAAACACCACTCCATCCTCCCCAGACATGCCACCCTGCCCTCCCCACATATGCCACGCCATGCTGCCTCCCACATCTGCCACTCCACGCTGCCTCCCACATCTGCCACTCCACGCTGCCTCCCACATCTGCCACTGTGCCTGATACGCCTTATATCCCCTGATACCCCACTCCATCCTCCCCAGACATGCCACCCTGCCTCCCAGACATGCCACTTCTCTACCCCCAGATATGCCACTCTACCCCCAGATATGCCTTATACACCCTGATACACCACTCCGTCCTCCCCAGACATGCCACACTGCCCTCCCCACATATGCCTTATATACTGTATATGCCTTATACCCCCAGATATGTCACTTCACTGCCCCCAGGATTTAGATTCCCCTAAATTAACCCTAAACTCCCCATTAACCATAACTGCCCCTGAATAAACCCTTAACACCCCCTTAACCACAGCATCCCCTAAATTAACCCTAAAGACCCCATCAACCACAGCATCCCCTAAATTAACCCTAAACACACCATTAACCACAACTGCCTCAAATTAACCCCAAACACCCCATTAACCACAGCTGCCCCTAAATTAACCCTAAACACCCAATTAACCATAACTGCCCCTAAATTAACCCTAAACACCCCACTAACCATAACTGCCCCTAAATTAACCCCCACCTCCCCTAACTTTCAGTAGCCCAAATATATATATATTACATACATATATACACATATATATATATATATATATATATATATATATATATATACATATACTTACAGTTAGATGAGTGTCACAGCCGTGTGGTTCTGGCCTGGAGAAGGAAGGGGCGGGGCCAGTTGTCACAGTGATTACAGGGAGGGGGAGTAAGTGGGAGCTTCTGCTGTGAGACGGTGAGTCAGACTAAACGGATTATATAATGAGGGGGATTTTTCAGAGCGTTTGCTCTGAAAAAACCCTCATTTTATAATCGATAATAATCGATTCAACTAATCGATAATGAAATTCGTTGCCAACGAATTTCATTATCGATTATTATCGATTTTATCGATTAGTTGTTGCAGCCCTACAACGGTCCCTTGCGGGATTGAAATGCCTTCTTAATTATTAATATCAGAAAGTAACTAAAATCATAAAAAGGAAAAAAAAAGAGAATGAAAGGAGATGTAAAACATTTTATTAACACAACTATATGTAAATTATATTTTAGTTATAATTCTCTATGGATAATATGATAATCATAATACTTATTTTTTCCCAAGCCCTTGTAGATTTCCTTTTTTTAAGGACAGTCACACAGCCTCTTTAGGTACTCAAGGGGTTAATAAAGTATTTCCCTCTTTTCATTTGAAAAGGTTAAAGAGGTAGTCACAAAGATAGAGCTCTGATTGCTTAAAATTTAAATAGTTCCTGATTAAAAAAAAATAAATATATATATATATATATATATATATATATATATATATATATATATATATATATATATATATATAAAAGAATGGAGAGCAGTCAGCTGCCTGCTGGAAATAAGTCCAGATCGATAGATATCAGCGGCAAGGAGGGGGCTCGGGGAGAGCCTAAATATATTGGTTGGTTTATTAATTTGCTGTCTCCTGTCAACTCATTAAGTGATGTGGATCAGTGGAAACATCCCCGTGTAAACCAATTGATCCAGATGCTTAGGAAGCTCTGGTTTAAACTTACCTACAGTTGATTTGTAGTATACATTAACGAACGGTAGCCAATTATCGACGATTCCATATGACTCTAAACGCATTCAGAATCTTTAAAGAGCCCTGGTTTTACCCGTGATAGATCTTCTGTTGGGGAATTCCAATGAGATCTTCAAGTACAGTAAATGTTGCTCAACTTCTCAACTCTCATTTACCTTCATTGTGGTTTTTTTTAACATCTACTTATAGAGCAGTGGGATGGAACGAGTTGGAACCAGAATATCACCAAAACATTCCATATTCTTTGTCGTTGTTTATTAAGTTTTAATTGATAGAAACAAAAAAGCAAATGTAGAGTCCTCTTTTAGTGATGCAGCCTACATTGCCAACACCTTGCAGAACTTGGACCTAGCATGGATCCTACATCATCTTCACCTAAGCATACCTACAAATAGACTCATCTTCGTATAGAATCTATATACCACATTTTGTGAGGTCCGCAAGCCTTTATAATCATTACAGAATAGTAGAAGACCTTTTCCTACTAACTTGTCCCACACTGCATTGACTGCTGGTCCTAGTATCAGTTTCTACTAACGTAAGTGTTAATGACAGTATTTTTTTATGCTAATATGATATCTACAAGTTGTGCATCTGATTTAGACACCATGAATATATACATACCAATAACGCGGAAATGATGATATTTTTTACTAAAAATAGTAAAACAATAAATGAAAAAAATAGTAAAATATATATTTGTTGTGTCTGTTCTGATGCCTTTAGAGATGCGGCATACTGAATAGACAGTATATAAATTCAAGGTGCAAATAAAAAAAATAAAAACAATATAATATTTCTCCAATTCAAAGTTTGACGCTTCCGTAGCGCTTGGTTCTTTCTGACATATAAAAAAAAACTCTTTGGAATAGAGAATAAGGAAAGAAAAATGTAAATCAGTCTAACATTTTAACCCAACTAACCCCTCTGCAAACAAGGATTGACTTGAATCTATGACTGTATTAGTTTATCTAGTGCAGGGATGAACCAATTTGTAAGCCAATGAAGTAAAAGGAGATTTACTCGGGAGAATAACCGGCTGTAGGAAATATGTCCAGAATCAATTTATTTCACGTTTCAGACCCATCCTTGATCGAAAATCTGTAACTGATTGTGACGTACCATGTTTCATACTTAGAGTTGCATTTATCAAGCAGACTGCTTTAGAAGAGGATCTGTCTGTTCTTATCTTTAACACCCCGTTCCTGGGAACCCTCATGGAATTTGTCAGTGTTAATGTCGGCATTTTTTACAGATGTACCAAACAACCTCAGCCTTAACCATCTGCAAAAGAAAATTAAAGCCATAATGACCCTTCGTTGACCCATTGCAATTTATTCCCTAACTACTTCTCCCATTATTTACTTGTCCTTCCTTACCTATAGAGTCTGTTGACTTTCTTGGACGCGGTCAAACAAAACGTGACATTAGTGCCATATTGGAAATACAGGCCAGTAGGAAACGTAATCTGTACATTTCGGTTTATTCACTAAAGGGAGAATTAACAGGAGAATGTGCAGGAGACTTGAGCATTCAAATCCATCGCTTCTCTATTCATTAAGAAGGGCCAACGCTGGCAAGTTTCTACAGCGTGCAAATCGGAGCTGGCCATGAATAATGGTAAACATAACGTGTATGGAGACTTTGAGGACATCTCAATGATTTAACTCTACATTATACGGGGCCAGCCAAGCTGTTCCTGCAGCAGAAGCTTATTGGGGTTGGCCTTTCACGGAGTCAAGGAGTTGAAACCACAACTCTTGACAGCTCTCCCTTTAGTGAATAGACCGTGTAAGGGCTGCCAAAACATGTCTGCATCGCAAATCAGTTCATACAATGGAACAAAAAGCAAAACATCAAGGGCTCTCGGTCTCTAAAAGTGTAGCCAAGATTTGACTTATCGGAACGCAGAGATGCTTCACATTCACGGTGTTACCCGTTTCAGTGCAAACAGGTGTTGTTGACATACCCCAGTAAACTACGTCAAGTCAATTGCGTTGCAAATTAATATTTTTACAGCTCTTGTTACATTAGCGAGGTGGCGGTCACCGGCCGCGATTCAGCGCCTTATTCGTCCTGTGCGAACCGAATAAGATTCTGGAACGCAATTAGTCCGCAACCTCCACTAATTTATTATTAAACATTCAAATATTTACGAAGAACACTTCTTCATCAAGCCGTAGTTGTTACAGGGGTAGCCACACTCAGAGCTGTATCCATCGCCCATGTCAATGAAATGCAGCGTAAAGACAAACTGTGAGTGTTCGCATTCTTTTTCTTGCTGAGTTTTGCATATTTTGCATATTGATTTCCTAATCAGAATTACCCCAGCCTGGAGAAAGTTGTATTAAAGTCCCCAGCATACTGTATATGACGGGCAAATGAAGAAGTGAAAGCATTATTATTATTGGAAAATACTTACAGTAATACTCAAACGACGGACATGCCAATACATCTTAATTTCATCAATAAACACGACGGTGAAAAACTATTTGGTCAAAGAAGTATGTCACGGGTACATCGCACGAGACGACATTTTAAGTCTTCGTTATGAATCATTATTAGTAAGGTTTACCTATTTTTGATAAATCACCAGTATTTTATTACAGGGACGGTTTAATATCCCTAACAGCCTCACCAAAGAAGAATGCAAATCAACACCTTACGGACCACAAGTTCTCTTTTAACCCATTAATGACAATGCGTTGTGAGCCCGTACATGTACGGTCCTTGTCGTGAAAGGGTTAAACTACCATATGAGTACTTTAATATGTATTTTTTTAAAGTAATATAAAACATTTAAGTACGCACTGATTGGCTGCTTAAACCACATGGGGTTGTATTTGGTTTGATCCTCAATGATGTTTGCTGAGCAGCCTGGCGGTAAACTTCTCCTGCATGGCTGGAGGTGGGGGAAAAAGGCAAATGTTTCTAGGGGGATACTGAGGAATCCCCCCCAAACACGTAAAGGGGCCGCTCAGGTATCATATGCATTAACGTGTTCTTTTAACAGGACGTATGACCGGGGCTTATCAGTCAAGCAATGTGTATGTGGATCTCGGTACTAATATTCAGTGTGTTCTGACTCGGCTGTTAATAGGGCAAAGCGAAAAGCTATATTTTGTTTTACTAAAGGTCGCTTGTGCTGCATGTTCCCTGATTTTTGGCAGCCTGAGATGTTGCCTCACATCATTTCGCAGGACCTCGTAGGTGAATCCGTCTGTAGTATCAAGTCCTGAAATAGATTACATGCATTGGAACTTCAGCTTTAACTCTTTGTGCAAACACAAATATATATATATATCATTATTTGCTAAAAATGAATGCCAGGCCTCACAAAGGAATAAAAACTGCATGTACCGTTTTAGAACACTTTAATATTTCTTAGAAACCCTTTAAATTATGTCTCTCCATCTATATTTGAAAAAATTGCTCGATATCTTTATGTCTGGGATGCAGTTTCTGTAATTACACTTTTTCTACATGGATAAAAGACTTTTTATGAACAATACGCACTCCAATACAGTAAATCCCACCGTGTTTCGTGGCTTTAATAGGTATTTTGATTGTGTGTTTGTGATCAGAATTCTAAGTAACAAGATAAGGTTCTGAGCAGAGCGTGTTAACTGTGTGTTCCCATGGAGGTCAATAAGCGAGTTTACCTGCAGTACGTTCCAGATGCTACGCTTGCTCTGTATCTTCAAACCCTACCAAAGAAATGCATGGGGGGACGATTTAGCCTTCCAGAAGGGAACGTTAGATTATTTCATGATTAAGTAGAGAGTTGCCACATTGGGAATTCATTACTACAGCCAACCGGCTTCTACTGCTTTTTGCAAACAGGGTTGGTGTGTGCGTGTCCTGCATTCATGTTTTATCATAAGGACTTGCGTGTTAGGACTCCGCAGACCTACTCTTGGGTAAAGTAAGGAGATGCGCAGATGGTCGCAGTGAATCGATAACATTCATTTCTCCGCAACAATCATTAAGGTGAGGAGCAAGTCACCTGAGTTTCATCTCATGCTTTTAACCAAAAATCGCACAGAAACACAGAATTTGGCTGCAGATAGGAGTCATTTGGCCAAATTCATGCTGACATCTTTTTTCTAGATGATGTGAAACCTCAAACCCTTCTTGGGCCTTGGTCTTGTCTTATGTCCAGGTTGGCCTACTGCCAATCCCAGGCATACTTAAGTGTGCTGTTTCACACAAAATATTAATTGCACCCTCAAGATGGTTAAGCGGATAAACCTTAGCGCATGTGCTTTTTTAACTTTCTATGGCAACAACCAATCAGCAGCTGCTGTGGCATCACATGATTCAGCACAGATATGGCGCACAAAGAAGAAAACTACACATGGAGAATTGGAGTAGTTATAAAATATAAAGGTGCTAACATCAAACTATGCGACCCCCGACTATCTGCGATTTAATCCAGAGGTCATTCATACACCATCCCCAACAACATTTATATCCCACTTTAGTTCTTCTTGGTACTGAATAGGTAATCCCCTAAGGAAACACTTGTACCTTGGAATGGATAAAACCAAAGCAAGCGCATAATTTAAGAAAACATTAAAAAAGAGAAACACGAGTGCATCATTTAATGTCAAGTGTCCTCTTCATTTGTGTTTTCCTACAACACCTAAAACGTTCAGCCTCCGCTTCCCGATCCGCTTCCTTTTTGATTTAATTAACAGTAAAGTCACTCTATGCAACAGAGAATTCTGTGTGGATTTTACTTTTTTAATAGTTTGACAAGCAGATTGCAACAAACAAGGCATTCGGAAGTCAGTAACAGTCCCAGAGGCCTCATCAATATGCAATGTATATTTCCCTTGGAACCTACAGCAAAGACATTCTGCATGCAATTAAAACTACCAAGTCGCATTGTATAGCTCTGAGCCTTTTCTAATTTATACCCAGAGATGTTCTCCCGGAAAGGTACGTCTCATGGATGACATTTGATGCAGTGTTAATGTTTCACAGTATCTGCCGTGCCCTTTCTGTTCTAGAACAGCTCCCTGTGCGTGGAACGGAGCGCAGAAGGGTTTAGGGCAACATCACCTTTGCATCGCTACCAGTGAATTAACATTTTCTGACAAAGGGCATGCCAAATGATTTTACTTAGCGTATATCCTATACATGTAAGCGAAGGGGGCTATGAATTGGTGGAGCTTGTGAAATCGTCGCAACGGATTGTATTGCCTGTAGAGAGTTAGCAAAGGCTAGTAAGCCTCGGTCCTGCGTGTTGGAGGGACACAGTGTTCTAATTTAGAATGTTGTCATAAATATACTAGTGATTGTGACTTTTCCTTTAGGTTTATACATAACACTCAGAATTGTGTATATGACACCAGTAGAGTGTTTATAGCTGCATGAAATGTGTCACTCTGGGTCTACTATTTTTAACCCTCGGCTCTTGTCATTGATTGAGTGCTGGCTGGTGGTGTTAGAAGTAGTTGCGCACAATAAAGAAGAAGGATGTTTTAGATTATTAGATATGAGAGAGATACACGATGCTATCTGTCACAAACCCAAGCGCCCTCTTTAACCAACTGCTTGCCGGGTTGCATTGTTTGCTCCGCACCTTATCTCTTAAAGGTTTAAACCTAAGGCGATAGTACTGATTCTCTGCAGGTATCCCCGCTGTGGACGGCTGCCTTTTTCTTCATTCTTTGCTTTGCAAGGTTCAAGAGGTTGAACTTTTCTCTTTCACAATGTATTAATCATCGCTATCCGAAATGTCCCTTTACCCTTCCCTTTATTCTTTTTTTTCCCTTTCCAGGGGCCGCAGACTCCCGGGCAATCACTTTCTTCCCCTCCCGTTTACTTTGCCCTCTTTGTTGTTGGATTTTATGGCCAGGTGACCCCTTCTTTAGAGACGCCAGATCATTTGTCATCCTAGTTTATAGATCGCACCCTTCCTTACTTTCTACACAAGCTAAGATGAGCGGCGCTAAAGGAAAACATATTCTGTAAATCTTCCGTACCTACCTTTTTTTATGACGGCCACCTATATTTCATTTGGTAAACATGAACTGGAAAGACTATATAGTTATATCTAATATTTTTATTTTCATTTTTAGTTCAACCCCTTTTTAATCATTCGCTATCTACGTAAAGCAATAGGGAAGATTCTTTTCCTATTGGCTCATACTTGCCCTAGGACGACCACCAACTTAATGTCGAAGACCATATCTTGATATATATATATATATATAATACACTGAAATTTTGTATACTTTTTGTCATTTTGTTCATTAAATATATCCTTCTTTTCTCATTCCCTCTCTGCTCTTTCATTCTTCCTCTCACCGTCTCTCACTTCTCCTTTAAAATTTAAATCTGGCCCTTTAAACTTTCTTTTTCCGAAATAATTTTCGCTCGAGACTTTTTTTTTGTTGTTATTGAGCTGTATTTTTTTTTTTTTTAAATATCCAAATGAAAACATGTTTATTTATGAGACCGAGCATAAATATGTTACGGCAAACACGTTAATATGTTTAATTCATACGCATAATGGAATTTCTTAAGAAATTATGCAGATACTGCAGTTATGTTACTGGAGAACTAGTTTCCTACCAATTAACTCACCCAAAAGTCTGGTTATTCGTTCAAGAAATCAATTTGCTCAGAAGAACATTAAAATGTGTTTTGCGACTTTTCAAATAACGAAAAAAAAAATAAAAAAAAGAATACCGGGGAATAGGAAATACGTGTTCATATTCCCAATCTGTGTTATTAGCACAAAAAAGGTTACGGTATAAATGATTTTACATAAGGTTGTTTCATAAAGTGCAGAACGAGAATTCAGTACGGACTCAGTCATCCATATGAAAAAATACCCTATGCAAATACTAACTAAATATAATTAGTCAGAAACTGACCGTGGTAATAAATCACAAGCTGTTGTGTATTAGGCAAAAGTGGGAACTTCTTTGGTTGGCTTAGAAGGTGAAAAAAATCCTGATTTACGTAGATATTTTCAAATTATAAGGTTTTAGATAACTATATCTAGAGATAAATGTATAGCGTTGCACCATGCTTGCCGTTCCCCACTGCCCACCATACCTGGAAACTCTTTGGGTTTGGCCAGGTCATGGCGCTAAATCTCCAGGTCGCGGGAACAGCATTTATGTAGCAAGGCCCACTCCATGCCCTATTCATAGTTTGGGACTGGCCCCACCAACATAAGTGGCTAGTCCCGTACCCTCTGGTGGCTAACCCTGCCCATCATGAAGCCTGCTAACCAGGCAATGTCCAAAAATCGAGACTGTTGGCTGGTATGATCTTGCAGTAAAGCTAGTAAAGAAAATATTGAAGTCTATATTTTTTTTCTTGACTAATAATTAGATTTTTATTTTTTTAATGGTCTCTATGTTTTTTTTTTTTTTTGCTGCTGTGATGATAACACAATTAATATATTAATTTACATAAATATGTTTTGTTTTCTTCTTTATGACATCACACTTCTTTTTTTTAAGGGGGTTTCAAATTATAGTAAAACACAATTATTTTTGTAAAATTTTAAGCAAAAGCATAAAATGTCTGCAGTCTTTTTTCATTTTTTATGTGCTGTTGGTCTACAAAAACCATATGCTTGCTATTAAGTCATGTTCACATTTTGATATTTTTTTTTCTTTTTAATATTGTTTTTCCTATGGAAATACTGCTTTAGTTTTATGATTTTACGTGTATTGACTTGAACATTTCCATTTTTTATAACAATTCTAAGCTTTCCACTGATTGATTTTTCTTGTATTTCTCTGGACCTAATGTCATATTTTTGACATGACAACTTTAATAGTGTTTGACTCAACATAAATATGAATCCCAGAGTAGTTGTTATCATGTAAATCCGAAAGGCAGGGCATGGTTTCTATCCATGTCACTTTCTGATTGTTCCCAAAGGACAATATTCTTGGAAATTTAAGAACAATCTCCAGGTCAAGCAATTCCTTGCAGTATTTTCCCAGATAAGAAAAAAAAAAATACTTCCAGATGTTTTACGTGTATGTTACATGGTGAAGCCAAGTATTCCGGTCAAAGGTTTATATGTAGTTTAACCCACTGGTGACAGATGCACCAAACAAGGTGATAATTAAAGATCATTACGTGTGGTTCTTCTGCCCCTGGTGGGTTAAATGAAATGGGATCCGCTGACCAAAATACTTGGTTCTAGAGTAAAACATCTTGTTAACGGTAGAATTCTCCGATCCCTTGTGATTGATCAATTACCGTTTATCTTGGTGAGTCTTACCTATAGGCTCAATCTCATGGGTCTGCAGGCTGTTATTGGCCTGGAATGTTCATATTTCCACTCGGCAACTGCTTATAACAATGGACATCAACAAGCATAACTGGAAAAATTGCTATAATAGACATTTTGACCTCTTCTGTGCATACGTGTTGTTGGATCTGCTGTAATTAAGATAGGTCTGGTACCTGTTCTTCTTTATATTAGGAGAGGGTAGATAAAACAGCGCCTATGCATAAAAAGGTGCAAAGTTTGAATAGTGATGTTATCGCCATATTTGGAGCTTTCTTCTGGGAGTGGCTTTTTGAGGGGGTGTGGCTAGCTGGCCATGTAGGCAGGGCTAACTATGTGTGGGCAGGGACAGCCCCATACAGTCTTGAGTAGAATGGAACATGTGCAAGGAGGGGGCAGGGCTAAACATCCCTACCCAACCCAAAGAAAAAAAGAAAGGTGACTTGGAGACTCTGTTAAGCAGGGCTACTCCCTGAGACTCCTGGTTACACCCAGAAAGTTCCCAGATACTCTTATCACCCTAGGAACTAATGGAAAGGTCCAATCAGCAGACATACTTTAATAGAGATAAAATCTATTGTCAGAATTTCCCATTGAAATCCATTTTGAATTCGTAAGCTCCTATTTCTGAGCTTTTTACAATCTGTAAGGTAAGCAGTTCTATGTGAATATTGAATGGTAACTTGGGATACCATTTTGATTGGAGACACGTAAAAGTAGCACAATGGCAAATAAATGTATCTGGATCAAGAACTAACCTGGGAGTATAGGACCACTGGACTGTGTTAATTAATGTTATATGAAAGTAACTTGATCAATTGGGGAATGGAAGTAGGTCGCTGAGATCTTAAATAATGATGTGAGTTACCTAAACGTTGACAGTGCTTGGAGACCTCATTCCTATACATTTAAGGAGGACAGGGTGTGTTTGTACATCACGGTCAGTATTAATTATTTGTGACGTATTTGTGTTATTTCTAATCATCTATTATTCAGAGCGGCCCAACTATTTTTTACCTATCTAAAAAAATAATTCCACAGCGTGAAGTGAACAATGCGTTCTTCCAGTCCAGTCCTTATAATCAATGTGTGTGTCTCTTCCTCTAGCTGTGTCTGTGGACTTCTGCCCATCTGTTCTTAAATATTTATTTCCATTTTAGTGACACCAGAATTTCTATTCTTTAGTGATACCCTTTGTTTTTGAGAATGGCCTGATTTCTCCAATACAGCTGTATCTTATGTTGGACATCATTATCGGTGAGGTTAACCCTATGGGCTCTTGTATGATCCTGAGCCTTCACATGCCTTCATTTAATCTTCTTTGCATTTTTTGTTCCGAATCCCACAGAAGGAGACATTTTCCCCTTAGGTTGGAAACAAATTATAACGCTATGGGATGCTGTCTTATTCATGTCATTATATGAACCTTGGAGAAAATCACAAATTTTTCCCCACAGTATGTCCTTTCAACACAATCCTTATATAATTATGGCAGTAGTCGCATAATGTAAACATAATGATCCTGAGGAGGGTTTTTTTTCTGTTGTACTTCACTCTAGAATTAAAAAAAAAACATAATTAGACAACTAAGTGCATTGATTTTATACAGATTATGTACTTCCTTTATCCAGTATCTCCATCGTTTTTAGGAAGCTGCTGCCCTTCTATTGGCATACCCGGGAACTCTGGGTGAAGCGCGGCTTCTTCGGGTCTCGGAGTCAACACATAGAAACTCCATGTCGCAGGAGTGGTGTTGGGTCACGCCCCACTCCCCGCCCACTTCCCTTCCAGAAACAGGCAGCTTTCAGTAGGACCACCCACTGACATCAGCGGGAACGCCTTCCCGCATTCCGAATGGAAGGGCTTGGATGTTCCCAGATATGCCTATTGATGGGTTTGCTACTCAGCCCTACGCCCCTGGAAAGGTTGAGGTTCAGCTGTAGGCCCCGGCAGATATATTTGTTGCAATTTCCCTAGGTTTTGAGTTAAATATAAAAGTTAAAGAGCAGGGGTTCCTATTTTGTTTTTTTATTCCTGTCTAGGGGCCCCTTCTGGTGTTTTTGGCTGCTTTATATTTATATATATATATATATATATATATATATATATATATATATATATATATATATATATATATACAGTGATTTTCTTTGTTCGATGACACCAGGTATCTTTTGCATAGAAGGTTAAGTTATGAGAATTACTCAGGGTAAAAAAAAAAAGAAGAAGCTTTTCGCACAATATAAAAAATAGATTGCACGTTCCTGAAAAAATGATAAAGTGCAGCAAATGTATTCTGTGGAGCATTTCCCGAGAAAACGTTTGTTTATTAGGCTCTCCCGGGTGAACTCCTCAGGGCATTAGCACTCCTACTATATAAAAAGCCCAGCTGAGCAGTAGTCCATGGCTGGGGTACAAATATAAATTTCAAAGTTTCTTGTTATTAAAATATTCTTATTTTATCGTTGTAAATGGTTATAAGTATTTAGTATTTTATTGTTTCTATTAATGAGTATTCCGACCATACACTTTAGAAGACATTACGCTGATCTAGGGCTCATAACTGGACTCATATAATTGCTCTAGTATTTTTTCCTTTAATATAAAGTCCTAATTTAATAAATAGTAAATAAACATATCTTTGTAAATAATCTTTCTATATGATTAATACAGTTTACGGGATGCATGCAGTGAGTTCATATTGAAACATAGACTGATGGCATAAGCCATCAATGTTCAATGTTCAAGCCCATTTTTCCTCCTGTAGAGACTCAGACCTTAATGCTCGGTCTTGTCTTAGATTCAGGATAGCTTCATGCCTGTCACATGTTTAAATTCTCTCAGCTGGGAGGCTGTTCCACTTATCTACCACCCTCTCAGTACAGTATCCAGCCTTCTCAGTATCCATTTCAACTACTGGATATAGGAGGATGATATATAAAAGTACTAAGGGGTTTATCCATTAATAACAACGTTTTAGGCTTTAATGCTCATTCCCCTCCTATAAATCAATATTAGTTTTAAGCATGCATTAGTATCGTTATTCACGGTAAGGAATGTATTGTTGTACATGGGACACCAAAGCCAATTTAGTCTTCCATTTTTATTTCCATTCCAACCGTCCAAGCACCAGCTCCCAAGCCCACATGCATTTTTATTCAGCCAGGGAATATAATTTAATAGAGCCTTAAAATAAATACTTTATGCTCATGATTGCACACTTACGGTGTGAGCTTTTAATGTCGTGCCTGCTGTAGACGGTGCCTTCCAGATGGAGCTCAGAGACTTGTTACTATGTAGCAGGGGACAGCCGGCTGTCAGCTTGATTCCTAGTTTGAGCCCCGTAGCGTCACGTGATTGCAATATCTGATGCACGGAAGTCCCTGATAGGCACTTGCAGCTCTTTTTTTTTTTCCAAAATCGATAAAACCCTGAGTAGATTTCGTAAAGACTAGAGACTCCGAAGCCGCCGTCACCAAGATGAATGGACTTTTTTTAATATTGAAGTATTAAGTTTAATGTGTCCGAGATGTCATGTTTGATGCATGGCTAAATTATCGCATCTCATAAGTTACATCTTGGCCATGGAATGGAAACAAGGGTCTCTGTATTTATGGAAAGAAAGTATTAAATTGGTCTGCGGGTCATTTCTGAAGGGCAAAGAGAATGACATTTTTGCAAGGCTTTGAATTTTGTTCTGTCACTTTTTTTTTGACATTTTGCATCATATGTTTAATCAAATTATTGCCCCCTTTCCCCATTTGCTTTATTGAACCATAATTACTTGACTTTTCTCCTGTATTACTAATAGATGATTTCACTAAGCAAATGAGTCCAAGGATCTGTCACTGAACGAATAAAACCAGATATAATAGCTAAAACTTGAGATGTGGGACAAATTTTGCATGGAAATTAATAAGAAAGCGTGTCCCGTAAGATGTAATCGTCTTTTCTTAATGGATGCAAATGGTTTATTTTTGTGTCATTTAAGTTCAAATGTATGATTTAAGACACATGATCTCTTCTCAAGACATTAACTTAAATATGCTCACCAACGTTCGAATATCTAACATATGTTGAGGGTAGCAAACCATCATCATCATCATCATGCCTTCCATCCACAGAACACCCCATAGAACTCTACATGGGAAAATGGATTGTTATAAATGTTACACAAAAATGTCCACAGATACCAATCGTGTTGTGCCGGGAGATGCATCTTGAGGTTCTTCTGGTTTTGTTCTACTGTCAATGCAGATTTTTTACCATAGTAAACCTGGCCATCAACGATTGAGGATCTTTAAGGGAAGCCTTACAATGTCCACCTGGTCAAACTTATTTCCATCCAACCAGTGACATAACTATCTCCAGCACCGGCTTCCCCCTTGGCGCCATCTTTACTGCTATGCGCTGGGGCATGATGTCACATCCCGCCTCTGCTGGGTAGCAGTGAGCTATGGAGGTTGTGCTGACTTAGCATGGTCCTCCAGAGTGTTAGTGGGCCAGTTGAGTAGATCAGCATTCTCCCTTTTATCAGGCTATGGTGTTAGAAGGAGTCTCATCCCTAGGCCTAGGCTGAATACACTGCCTACTAGACCTTCTTCTAAACTGTCCATGGTACAGTCTTTCCAAGCCCTTAACGAGCATACACAAGAACACACTAAACAACATAAAACCCTTATCATAAAATTAAGCTCTTCTTGTGAGCAACACCCATGATCAGATTATGGTTAAAGTCGAGTTATATCTTAGGCTCGATTCACACTTAATATATTTTGCCTCGCTTGCGGATTTCGAGCGCTCTCCTTCCTGCTATAAAACATCTAGGATTCTTTTTATTCTAGAACTTTGTAAAAGTTAAAAGCTCTAAGCGCCTTACCTGCTGGTTCGGGAAAAATCCAAGCAAGATAGACACGGGATGCTGTTTGAAATGTTTAAAAAACCTTGAAATCAACTTGAAGGTCTTTAGCAGTAGGCGTAAGAGATGGTACTGTGAGATGACACCTCTGTGGCTTGTAAAATATTCAGAGATGTGTATGAACTGAACGTTGATTGTTGCTAATCAGCAGGGAGGTTGTTTTGTTGGAGATGTTGATCTGACGAGGTTAGAATCATCCTCAGGAGAACTGGTTTTTAACAACCAGATATAGTCAGCCATATGCAAGGAGCGCAGTTTGCAAACATGGCAATCACCAGTGCGCGTTATACTTGTAGATGATGAAAAATTTCCAGTTTGGCTGGCGCGGGAGAGAAGCAATCCAGTTTGCTGACAAAAACAATCTAAGGGAATGTGTGAAATGCACTGAAATAATGAGTAGCAAAAGAAATAAATCATAGCCGTGTTGTACAAATGTTTTCTGCGACACAGGTAACCTCATCACTGTCTATTCTACTTTCTTAAAACAAGGGAGTTTTTTTTTTAAGGCGCTCCAGTGTTCCGCTGTACCTGGAAAAAAAATCCTATTTTTAGTAAACCTGCAGTTTAGTTCATTTTTCACTGATTTGACATTTTTGGTGCAACGGTTTATTTTAAAAAAGCAAATTCTGTACACTAAAGGTGTCCATACACAGGGGCACGCCTCGACTGGCCATCTGGCTCACCGGGCAAATGGCCAGTGGGCTGCTAACCAACAACAATCTGTGTTAGTGAGTGTGTGTGTTATAGTACATGTGTGTGTTAGTGTCTGTGTTAGTGAGTGTGTGTGTTTATAGTACGTGTGTGTCAGTGTCTGTGTTAGTGAGTGTGTGTGTTATAGTACATGTGTGTGTTAGTGTCTGTGTTAGTGAGTGTGTGTGTTTATAGTACGTGTGTGTCAGTGTCTGTGTTAGTGAGTGTGTGTGTTATAGTACATGTGTGTGTTAGTGTCTGTGTTAGTGAGTGTGTGTGTTATAGTATGTGTGTGTCAGTGTCTGTGTTAGTGAGTGTGTGTGTTATAGTACATGTGTGTGTTAGTGTCTGTGTTAGTGAGTGTGTGTGTTATAGTACGTGTGTGTCAGTGTCTGTGTTAATGAGTGTGTGTGTTATAGTACGTGTGTGTCAGTGTCCGTGTTAGTGAGTGTGTGTGTTATAGTACATGTGTGTGTTAGTGTCTGTGTTAGTGAGTGTGTGTGTTATAGTACGTGTTTGTCAGTGTCTGTGTTAGTGAGTGTGTGTGTTATAGTACGTGTGTGTCAGTGTCCGTGTTAGTGAGTGTGTGTGTTATAGTACATGTGTGTGTTAGTGTCTGTGTTAGTGAGTGTGTGTGTTATAGTACGTGTTTGTCAGTGTCTGTGTTAGTGAGTGTGTGTGTTATAGTACGTGTGTGTCAGTGTCTGTGTTAGTGAGTGTGTGTGTTATAGTAGGTGTGTGTTAGTCTGTAAGTGTGTTACCTGCTTTCTTCACGTGTTTTCTTTTTACTTTACTGAGATAGTGGTGGATAAATGGAACAGCTTCCCAGCAGTGTTGGAGGGTAATATAGTGATGGAATTTATACATTTATACACAAAGCTATTCTGAATCTAAGATGAGATCAATGATGTATTAAGGTCTTTACAGCAGGAAAATGGGCAGACTAGATGGGCCAAATAGGTTCTTATCTGCCATGAATTCTACGTGTCTGTGTTAGTTATTATGCATGCATTTGGCAGTTGGCTTTACATACCCCAGGGTCAGAAGATGCAAGCCCATACCTGCTTAAGAAGTAAAAATATTCTGGTCCTAAATAATGTTATTCGTGTTTCTCGCGTGTGTGTTTAGTTAACACGAGGTGTCCATAAATCTTCGTATCGATCTCATGACTCGCCTGCAAGTTTTTGAATCCAATCTCTTTAATTATCATTCATTGCGCTTGTTAACAGCGCTCGTAAGATGCTTCTCCTGTTACTGTAGAACGTCAGAAAGCGCCTCCGTGCCCAGATTATATAGTGAAATGAGATATGTGTCATTTATTCCGTAGCCAGTCTCAAGCTTCACAATATATATGTTAACCGGCGTGATTCATAATATCCTGCAACTTGCTGGGAATGTGTTAGCGGTAAAGTATACCGGTATCAGCAAAATAAAACATGCTTCGGAAGATTATTCTTCGCTAATAAAATAGGAGAAGACGTGGATTAGGTTAGGATACATGAAAATCACCGCCGTGAATGTAAAAAAACAGAAAGGACCAACGGTAATAGCTTTCAGCCTAAAACATTGTAAAAATGAATCTTTAAGTCGATGTCGCTGCTGCTGTCAGAGCACAAAACCCATAACTCATTCAGTCAAAAGGACATCAGCAAACTAACAACAGTGAGGAGAAGTCGATGTGGAGGAATAACCACGTAGGAGGTCAAGGTGGCTACTCACATATATCTACAGAATACATAGACAATTATTTCGTTTACGGAACTATAGAATGTAGGGTTTGAGAAAGTTAGAGAACTGAAACATACATCTCCCCACATACAAGAATAGTTTTCATTAACCTTCCTCCAACACCCCAAGAAACCTGCTTTTCTAACACTTCATCATGTCAGGACTGGGCTGGGGGTGAAAACTGGACCTGCCGTTTGACGGCAATGGCAGCTAAATTACATACATGGATGGCGCCACTGGCTGGAGACCTTCAGCCACATGCTACACTTGTTTAGTCTTGCAGCCAGTGGCTGTGTGTTGCCCGAGGGCCAGTAAGGTTTGTGTGTGGCACCATTGCCCGTTTTGCCAGATAGTTGGGCCAGGTCTGCGTCCAGTCCTGGCAATTCAATCCATTGAGTTTTATAAACTGGTGATTCCTTGTGAAATGCATTAAACCATAGGTTATATCACTATGTTATGGCTGAATGTGATGCCTTTATATCGCGCCACCATAAAAAAGATAAGTCCCAAAAGCTTTAGGACCTCATGAGTTTCTTAAAGAAGAAAAAGACCTCTGAAGGCCATAAAGTTACCCCAATAAGGTATCATCTTCAACTAATGACTCCATCCTCGCTTGGGCCAATACACCAATATCTTTAAGAGGTTATAGAGAAAATTAGCATTGGTTTATACACTTGAATACATTTTATTTGAGACTTTTGCGTGCTATAGCGTTGTGAATGTATGGGTACACGGAGGGCCTATCTATATTTAAAGTACAGTTAGTGATCTCTCCAATTTGGCTTTAAGAATCGCTAAAGCCACACACGTTCTTTCAGCTTCTACATAATGCTGACTTTGATCTCTCTCAATCGCACATAATGCTAGACCATGTTGTGATTCCTTTCTCCCTATATGCCCTCAAGGGCAACTTCACTCGGTTCGGTTTTAATTAGATACGTTCTTGAAAAAAAAAAAGTGTGAATACAGAATTGGATCTGCACCTGAAAGGACTTTTGCTTTATGAAAGAGAGATTAAATAAATAAAAAAAGGAAGAATAGAACGCAGTTTCGGTGAAGTAGTTACGTGTTATAAACACTGTCTTAGAATTGCTGACTCCTAAAGGTCACGCCTTTGAAAATTGTTCGTGGAACTTTGCCAAATGTTTCTCTACATAACAAAGAGAATTGTAACAAAATCACACATATCGCAGCTCTTGAGCCTAAACGAAAAAATACACATTTTTTAAATCTCTTTATTGGGTCAGAAAGTGACTCCCACATATGCGCATGTTTTTTTGTATTAAGTACTATTATTTAACATTAAAAGGTGGATAGATAGATAGATAGATAGATAGATAGATAGATGGATAGATAGATACAATTACATATGTATACATAAATATAATTTTTTTAAGTACATTGATTGTTTAAGAGATCCGTGATGTGATAGACACTGCATACGGTATTTAATCTTTTGGTTGTTAGCTGATTGGCCAGTAAGTCACATCAATCAAACTGACAACACAAGGGATATAGGGACTGGATGTACCTGTAATAAAATTGATAGAATAACTGTTATTAGGAAGTGAGCTGAAAATCAAACCCAGTGTATGAATCCTAGTTAGTATCTTCCTTCACTCTGCTGGGGGGTAAACTCTAAATCCTTTACTGTGGCTTCAGGGTTCATCTGGATTGTCCACTAATCTGCATACCTGGTAACATCCCAGAGTAGGCTACCCAGAACTCTCCTACATATGGAAGAATGGCTTTGTGGGGAGTTGGGGCTAGCTGCATGACGGGGGTGGCCAAATACCTGGAGATAGAAGACACTGACCTGGAGCCTTGGAGAAACAAAGCCTCACTAGGAGACTCCAGGTTAATCCTGAAGAGCTCTCACATGTGTGGTGATCTTATTGCAGGTTCACGTGAAACCCCACAGTACGTGTTATTCATAACTGATGAAGTAAATTGGTGCAACCCAATCCCAATGCTTTCCAAATGACACATGTAAGAAAGAATTTGAGACCTTCCCCATCTGGGATTCAACAGAAGGCAGGCCACTTAAGCAATTTCCATTCTCGGTTTGGCTAATCTTTCTGTTTTGTCTATGCGTAAAGTTAATAAGTGCTAATAAGTTGCCCAGGATACTTTATTCTTCATGACACCATCACTCATTAAGTAACATTTAAGGTGTTGATTGGAAAATACATTTGTTCTTTATTGTGAATATAAACGGATCACCATGTATATATATATGCCTAAGAAGCTCTCGTGGATTACTAGACCACCGTATGATCGAGGTGTAATAAAACAACTATTTTTTTGGCACTGGCTGTTTTCTTATATCTTTACAGTTAGACATAATGTTAGGAGATTGCCTTTGTGTAAAATCAGCCATTTACATAACTTTTTTTTCATCAGTAAAAACAGATGTTATTGTTGAGTGGTATTAATTTGGAGATTGTACGCATTGCATTGCATAGAAACGCCGGACCCCGTGGCACTTCCATAAATACATATTTTGCATAAATGATTGTGATCACAGCAGTTTACTATCAAATTATTTGTTACTCTCACTAACAAGCCCGAAGACTCTTTTCATTCCTCTGAGTAAATCACTTAGATCCATAGGTATTTAATGTGCTAATTTATTTTTCCTACATTATTATTTTTATTACAACTTATTTAAACAAAGCTATTATATTATTTGGTATCGTGCAACACGAATCCAAGCTTCCAGTGCTGTTTTTTATTAATAACCGGTGGATGCTATAATATATTACATCTTCCAAAATCTTAAACTAAAATATAATCTTATTTTACATAAATATACGAATATTTTAATATTAATATTTAAATATATTTTTATTATTATCCATATATATTATTAAAATATGTTCTACTACTCCTTTTTGCCTTAGCATAGTTATAGCTTCCTCATCAGACTGTAAAAATACATAAAAAATATAAAAATAAGCCAATATTACAAGTTACAAGTTTTGTAAATATTTTATCAATACAGGAAAGGGAAAAAAAATAATGTAAAGTTCTACATGGTCAATACTAAACTGTGATAAAATTCCTATACTCATTTTTTGATGCATACATTTTTCAGAATTGACTTAAAACATAGTATTAAAGATCATTTCATAACTCCTCTTTGCAAGTCTCTTGGAAATTAGATGGTATGGCAAATTGGAAGTCATTTTTGGGCCACTGAAAAATAATGACATATTTTATTCAAGAGCCAACAATTTTTTTTTATTATAAATTAAAATATGTTCGGATATTTAAATTTGAAGGCATCCTCGTGTTTTAATTTGTCTTTCTTGTTATCTATGGAACTTAAGTAGAGTGTAAGGCAATGAACAGAGCGTGGATTTACATGATAATGCTATATTAATATAACAAATGTGTGAGCACACGGGGGATTCCAAATCCAACTAGAAATAGTATAATTCACTCAACTGAGGAAATTCTAATTTAGCGATCTAATTGAATACAAATACATAGCGTGGGAAATAAGAACAATAATTACACAGAGAAAACAAGGTCTGCGGGGAGTTTTTGTGCTATACATGTAAGTTACATGCAGTATATCTGTAATACACGCATAATTACTACTCCTCTTTGGGACCCAAGTTCCTCTGTCACTATTTCTTCTCCGATGTGTTGTTTTATTCTAGTCGTTTTAGCCCAGGGTAAGCATTGGCACGGGGTAAGGAGGTTCTTTTATTTTTCAATAAAATCCTACAAAAAAAAAGATTCCATATGGATCCCATGTAGGGCTTTAACGATTACACACTATTCACAGCACACAATGAATATGAATGGTCCTACACTACTTTTCTAAGAGTTACCATTTTACCAAGCAGATATAACCTAAAACTAGAGGGCCAAAGACTATATGTAAGGACGTTTACATTGCTGAGAGAGAGTGGTAGATAAGTGGAACAGCCTCCCAGTAGAAGTGGAATTTAGAACCTGCATGGGATAGCCATATGGCTATCCTGAACCTAAGGCCAAGGATTGATTAAGGTCTACATCAGGAAAAATGGGCAGACTAGATGGGAAATACTCTTGTGCCAAGTCCCGTGCGATTTCACGTATCGGCTAATCGCTTTGTATTTAAAGACAAAAATATTTGCTTTATTTTCTGTGGCTCCTTCCTGCAAGCGTTTTTTTTTCTGTCGGATCTGCAATAAATCGCTCGTCGTCGTGTTTGAGTCTTAAAATATTTATGTGAAGGTGCGATTTCGCAGGTCGCACAAAAATAAATCAACGCTTTTTTGAAACTGACATCACAGGCATTAAAAAACAATTTGAAATATGAAATGATGAAAACGAAAAGCAACAAGTGCTGGCTAGAGCCTTAAAAGTCTGAAATCCCATGCGCGGAATCGCTCGACGCAACTACAGCCCTCTGTGAATAAGAATCAGAACGCTTCTTAAAAGCTGGACGGACTGTCAGAAATGTCTCTTTTGGTTCTTTGAGTAGAATGTGAAGCATTCAGATTGTTAGAAGCCTTTCTGCCTCTACTCACTTGCTGCTCATTCTGCAAGTCGACTGAAAGATCAAACTGATTTGTTTTTAGTTTTTTGCGAATTGCGAGAACACGGAGCTCGCACTCTTCTGCGTTACCGTCCATTACTTTATTCATGCGTTTTAGAGTCATGGGACACCATCTTCTGAAATTCCACCAGCTCGATGTTATACCCCGAGTTGCGTTTTTTCTTAGCTTTTATGATGAGGTCTTTTTGTAGAGCTGAATATTTGTGAACGTAATGTATATTTGTAGAGGTTGAAGAATAGATACCACTATGGAAAGAAGACAGGGCTTAATTGAATGTGAAACTGTTAATGGGGGGGAATAGACCTAATGAAGGAACGAGCGGTGGGAAATTGTGAAGAATTGCACTGTTTGAAAGCAGAAGTTCTAATACGATTCAAAGAAAGGACAGTAATTTGGTCCGAATAGGGATACATTGTCTAATGGTAATGGTCAGCGTGTCTAGCTTTTTATTCATAGGGAAAAGGTATCACGTCTTGGATTCGATGAGGTGCCGTTGTTGGTTGATTGGCGTATAGGTTTCAACCCTTCTTGTGAAAGACCTAGAAAGGTCGAAACGTTGTCTGTTTTGTGATGGAGTCAAAGTCACGGAACGCTTGTACTTCTGTAATTTTGGTGGGTTTTTGTTTATTCTTCTCTACCATTTCATAGCATGTGTTGGGTGCCAGGATTTCATGTTATGGGTTTCTGGTAAGTTGAAGGCAGCACAAGACCCTCAGAGAGCCCCCTGTCTGACGGTTCAGTATATCAAATCTGAAAAATGTGTTCTTCGTCTGACAAAATAAATCGAAACCAGTTTGGAAAAAAAATCTTATTTAAAAAAGCAACAAATTATAAGTCGCTAGCAGAGCATACTGTATATTCACCTTGATAAGCAGTTTGTACTTCATGCAGCCTGGGATTGAAAGACAAGCTTCCTGCCGACGGAAACAAAGCTAGACAAATGTCATCTCTTGTTACCTCCACACTGAATTAATGTGCATAATAAATGGGCTGAATTGAAAGTCAAGTAAATTCAGCACGAATGACTAATAATGGACACGCCACAACCAGCCAACACGCTTTTATCTCGACATCACTGGCTTAATTACACGAGACATATGTAAGAGAATCACTGTGTTTCAGCTATTAGTTTGCAGCCATATGGTAAGATCAATATGGCACGGCTGATTATACGTTCTCAACAAAGTCACCAAAATGGCTCAGTGTGTGCTATGATGTTGCTCTGCTATCTCTGTACTGTACAGAACGCTCCGATGTAAGGAAATGCTGAAAAAAAAATATGGAATGTTTCGTTTCTAAGTCGCTTTAGCCTGATCATACCTTTTTACTGATATTAAAGCAAAAAACTATATTTTATTATACTATGCACTGATGAGTTATAGTCATCCACTTGTTTTGGTGTATTATATAGAAAGGCAGATAAAAGAAAGTAACACGACAAGAAGAAATGCCCAATACGAACATAGGTGCCCATGATTTGGGTTGAGTTTAGTATTTTGAAGTTGGTATCCTAATCTAATTGGGATGAAGGATGGTTTTATTAGAACAATGGCTTGTATTTACCTGACTAACATTCTGGATTCTGCATGGCACTCTACTGAGACCACTCATTTATTTAAGGTCACTACTCTTTGTTTCAGATCCATCACATCGTTGGTCTCTGTTGGACTGCACTCTCCTGGTTCCCACCCTACGGCACTGATCAGACTTTCATGGTTTTCTTTCTCCAGTAACTTTTCCTCTCTCACTTGGCGTGCCTGATGGCTTAGTTCTATGACCTCTTATTTTTCCACTTTACACCACCTCCCTTGGTAAACTGACATCAGCTCGACCTTTCTTCTCCTAATAACCCTCCTCCTCTCTTTGATCGTGTCCCTATTTGCTTGAATGTCTACACAATTCCTGAAACATAGTTTCTCTGACTACTTATCTTCCCTCCATTCAGTGCTAATATTCTTTCCAGTCTCCCAAAATGACAACCATAACCATAATTTCTACAACACAAGCCTTGGGCAAGCATTTTTTTATTGGTATACAGGACAGTTTTCCATTTTATGATAGGCTATAGTCTGAACTGAGATTACGGTTAGCTGTTCCTTTTAAGTGAATCCCACCTGCTGGTCCATGTTTGACGCTATAAGTGATCTCAAAGAGGACATTGAGGCCCGAAAGATCAAACATGACATGCCTGTGGTCCTCATCAGCTGTCAGCAGCTTGGCTCTTGACTTCTGCGTAATGACTGGATACAAGTAGACAAAAGTAGAAAAGTGCATTTAAGTACGAAGAAGATGTTCATAAAACATACATTAAGTAGATAATGACAAGATCATTTTAGTCCTTAAAGTCTGATTTATCAAGCTCCTGGGATCAGGAATATTATAAAGATTAGTGTCATAAAAAAAGAAAAGAGCTGGAAGCTTTTGAAACCTGCTAAGCTGATTAATAAGAACATCTTTGCTGTAATATTTTTCATGAGGTTAGGATAAAGTCTATATTATGCATGTAGGAAAGGAACACAAGACCTTTAAGATGCAACCTTGTTATTCATCAATATTCATACGTATCCTTTTTGCCTTTTCATCTCCTAATTTGAGAAGAAGGGCTTTCGCGAGAGTTTCAGACGTCAATTTTATTAGACATTTGCCATGATTAATTATTCTTTCCGCAACATTAATTGTACGAGCTGTAAAGTCATCGAACCTTTTCAGCACTATACAAAAGCCTACGAGGCACTGTAGAATTTGACTATTTCGGTGCATTAGCATAGACGTTGCTTTCGCATTCTGCTTCCACGTATGCAAATTGAATATCAATTGGTTATGCCCTACTTGCGATCCGGGCATTTTATTGTTATTTGGACTATGCTTTCTCGCAGTGACTTGAAGCTAGGCAGGCAATGTTGCAAATCTGTTGGCTTGAATTTACATACTATGCATCCCTAGGCAAGGCGTATTTTTCTGTATGTTTTTGTAAGTCAACTGTAAAGAGAACTTGATGGTATGGCTTCTGGAACTCGGATATGTACCCATTTCGGGTGTTTGCACGTATTCTTTTGTAAGTAATCCATCCTTTTTTTATTTATATGGATACTTGTTACTTGTGTCAAATCAATATATCCCAAGTGTCCCAGATTTCACTGGGTGCAGTCATGATTTTGGGGCACTGTCTTGTATTGCTGCTCCTTCTTGTGTAGTTTGGGGATCACAGGCCAGTTGGTGGATCAAAGGCTTGCGAAACTGTAAAATAAATGGCGGTCAGTGTATTACAGCATCCAGGTGTTCACCTAACAAATCAATGAAGCTAAGCACCACGAGGTGGCTCTCCAGTTATGGTGAGCGGGTAGTGCCAACCATGAGCCCTCCTGGAGCCAGCTATGAACAATTCCGGCTCTGGCCAGCCCTTCCCCCATCACTGAACTTTCATCTTTATTGGTATTTACAGTTTGAAGATGATCAACTGCTGACATCTCTTGATGACATCAAAATCTTTTAGGTAGAGAAAAAAATGGGAGGTTATGGGACTCCGAGACATAGAGCCATTCAGGTTGGAAGATCCAAGAGTATATAAGAGTACATATGCTCCCGGGGATAACCGGATATTGTGTTTTCTCCATTCCAGTATAGTTTAAATTCACCAACACAACAAATTCACCAACAATTCATGATGTATGAACATCATGAGATTGCCTAGTGTGAGTATTTTTCTAAAACGCCATTTTTTTTTTTTTTAAAAAAGGAGGTCATTGCGGTATAGTCAGGGAGTCAAATAAATTCATAAAGGGGAAGGAGTGGAAAGGGTGACATCAATAAAAAAAAGAGGCTCTATTGTGTGTCTTTTGGAGTACAGTTTTCACTGGGAAGATGCCATTGTAGGAATTATTTAACATATAATTTTTTTTTACTAATAAAACGTAACACCCTTATTAACCTTGATGTCTTCTTATCTCTTTTTTTAAGTACAGAAAGAATCTTCGTGAAAACTTTTCTGTATGCAAAATCTTGACTGAAATCATAAACTTCCATATAAGGAAAATAAAAAAAGGGAATGCCATCTGGTGTATTAGATTATTCTATAATTTGCATGCCATGTGCAAGAAAACATGTTTAAATTGTAGAAATATGTTCGGTATGCCAAGGAAGTTTTCAAAATTAATAATACGCGCAATGGGATTGTTACCTAGAAATAAGTAGTTTTGTTATGTCTAAAAATGGATATTTTGTTTATTTCTTGGTTGAGTATTGAATAATCTTAGGTTTGTTCAACATATATGCTATTATGTAACAGTGCAGATATGGATCTAAGTAGTGGAGTATCCTATGTAGGACCAGCCCAACGATGTGCCACCGATGCCCCCTCGTACTTATCCTTGCTTGCATTAAAACATAGGAGTTGACCCAAAGGTACGTCTCTCATGAGTTGGGTCTGCGCTGATCCTATGGTAAGACATTGTATGGGTTCAAACTGGCTTCTTTACCTTGCTCTTGAATTCTGCAACTTTCTAGAGAGAAAGTGGCCAATCCCTTGTCATTGTTATTGATCTAGTGGGCCGAGAGATCTGTGCCTTCCATGCCTCATATTAGGCTTCCAATATGTAATTTCCAACCAAAATGACTAGGGAGTCCAGTGTGTGACATCATAAATCGGGACACAACAGCCATCGTGACCACAGATCGTTCAAAAACTGAAAATCACATCTGCTGGTCTTGACACCAATAGAAAAAGAGATCATTAGGAACATGTGTCTGTGAGCTAATATGTCCTTATATATCTCAGTTTTCTACACATTTTCCATTACATTACAGCGCTTGTAGTCCTTCTTATTCTAAATTGGGTTATCATACTATTTTTAAGATGTCCATTGTTTTGTTCACTGCTTTTTCTGTGCTTGTTGCACATCTGTGGTGCCACCTTATTAATATGTTGAGCTTGGTCCTCTCCAACACACTACACCACCACTTTAGAAACCAGACAACAGAAAGAAAATCAACCATCCTCTTTATTTTACATTCTGTATGGTTTTTGAGCACTTTATAGGATCGTTTGTATACATAAAGTGTTAAGAACGGACTAGACAATCCTTGCACTGCATTTAGTCTAGAAAACATCTTCCAATTGTTTACCTAGAACAAGACGCATAGCACTTTGGTTGTATAGATGTTCTATCTTGAAGAGGTTTTCCTTAACAGCTACTTACACCTTTGCAAAGGGTGCCCGGGAGCAATATGAAAAGCTTTCGAATATGCACAACAACATGAACAAGCTTTACGACAATTTAGGAGACTACTTCACCTTCGATCCTAAAGCTGTGAGCGTGGAGGAGTTCTTCGGAGATCTGAGCAGTTTCCGTACTCTCTTCTTGGTGAGTTATCATATTTTTCAATTCGTTATTTTTCCTGCTAATTAGAATTTAAGAGGAGCAAAGTGTTCAAGAAATATTTCATTGGAACGGCTCAAAGTTCCAGTAAAATGAAGCCAGTGATGACAAAGTAGGTTAAAATGACATCATTTCTTAAACATTCTTAATTGTATGAGTCTATGTGCAAAGTATAGGCGTCTATGCAAACACCAAGAACATTCAAGAATCTTAGGTAGGAATTATTATATGGCATGCAGTTTCGTGAAATCCATACCATAGATATCAAATTTGCAGAATAAATTTGTGCTTCTTGAGCCCATTATAGACGGCTTGGTTACAAACATGGAAAATCACTCATTTTACTTTGTATTCATGAAACTGGAATGTATACAATACTTTGTTCCATGGTGTTGTCATCTCCTACAGGCCTCGGATGTCCAGTTCATTGGGGTCTATTGATGGCTAAATGCATATTGCCCTCGTGTTTTTACCCATATAAATGGAAGAGCTTTCCTAAATATCTTTAGGACTTCTTTATTACTAAAGCCCCTTCCCATTCATTCATCCATGCATTCATTCAGTTGTTCTTATGTTCAAATATTTATCCAAGCATTAAGTTTGCAGCCGAAACATTTCTTTTGTCTGTATATCTATTGATTCAATTGATTTCATGTTTTGCTCCATGCGAAAGGCAGCGGCAGGTAGTCTGATGGCTAAGAACTGACAGCTATTGTTCTTGAAATAGATATGGAACTTTCAGCTGTTGCCTTTAGTAGCTGATGCGGCAAACAAACATTAATATGATGAACAGGAAAAAAGAGAGAAACCAGAAAAGTGATAAAATAAGGTAATACGAGGCATGATCTTTAGCAGAAAATCTCAAACAAGTGAATAAAAAATAACAAATCTTACAATAGAGACAAATTAAGTGGCTACCTAGAACATTGAGCTGGCACCACCATGAGGTTGCTATCTATATGGATGCAGGAGGGGTAACAGGCAATAATATAGTTTACCCAGGGTACTAAAAAATACCTTGCCACAATAATTTTGGGGTTTTTTTGCATTTTTTGCACCCCACACCTGTTTTATTTCATTATTTTCCTATCACACAAATGCAGTAATTTTCATTAAAAAAATAAAATAGTGTACTGCAAAGTCACCCGTGAGTAATGACGAACTTCAAAGGATCCTGTAGATTTTATGTTTTGCTCAAAGATTACATTTTTTATCATGCTTCAGACGGTTACTACGTTTCGGCCGGGTACGGTTTCTTAAACCTCTATATCACCGAACCACATAGTTAAGAGCCGTAGTTTTATGGAGCTATCCGTGTCGTCATTGCTCAAGGATAAAACACCGTCAGAGCAATAAGGTTTCATATTTATAGAATGTTAGGGAGAATAGAAAATGCAGCTACCAGGACTGTCTGGCAAAACTGCTAATCATTTCTGTTTTACTTACACAGCCTCCAGCCATGAAACTATCTTATAGGACATATACGGGGAATTTATAGTAAAAGGGAACTTTTACACTTTCCAGGTGCTTATACTGAAATGCTGGCAGTGCAGAGAGGAGGATTTACTATTCTGCTTTAAAACACTGACCAGTGATTTCATTGTTTTATTTTTTCGCCTTTCCTGGAAGAAGAGGACAAACTGGACTTTTAGTTCCAAGTAAAGGCTTATGTTAGGTTTCTTTATCAGTTTAGCCTATAACTACCATCTCTAAGGGGCTGAACAGCCACTCCATCTCAGGGCTGGGCCAACAGACCTTCTACCCAGAGTTGAGTCAACGACCACTCCATTTTAGGGCCAGGCCAATAATCACTTTACCCAGTGCTGTGTCAACGACCACTCTATCTCAAGGCTGGGCCAACAGACCCTCTACCTGGAGCTGAGTCAACGACCACTCTACTCCAGGGCTGGGTCAACAATATCTCTACCTAGTGCTAAGTCAATGACTGCTCCATCTCAGGGCTGGGTCAACAATATTTCTACCAGTTCATCTCAGGGTCAAGTCAACAATATCTGTACCCTGCACTGAGTAAATCGCCACTCCATCTCAGGGCGTCACCTCCACACAGCATCACCACACAGTGCATAGCCCCATCAAGCAGCTCCAGTGGCAGTGGTTTAATTCATGTGACAAAATTAATGAGTGCATTATAGTAATAATGACCCTTAAATGACCCTCACACAATACAGACTGAACTTCTGCAACATACCTACCTACAGAGAGTGAGAGTGAATGAGAGTGTGAAAGAGCATGAGAGAATGAATGAGGGCGACTAATTAAAATTACGTGCTGCTTCATTTTCATTCTTTCCGTTCAGTGTCCCTCCTCCTTTTCGAAGATTAGTATGAAATGACGAAATTGGCAAATTTTGTTAAAATTGGTCACCTTATCTTAACGTTGGGGCAGCTCTATCTTCAATGTGCAGGATCAGCGTGGGGCATTGGTCAATACTGGGCAAGTGATCAAAACCAAGCAGCTGCTTTATATCTAGACAAAGGGCTAATGAAACCATTAGATGGAGATCAAATGTCTAAACACAAACGAACCTTTGAAAACAATAATTTCACAATGTGTGCGTTTGATCTCCAGAAAGATGACATTTCCTCCAGTGGGTTTCTGGGTGACTTCGTAAGTGATAACCCCTTTTTACAGAAAAAATCCAAAACAATCAACGTCGCTCAAAAGCCTAATGATTATTCTTACGATCAGATCACTTGCATTAGAGAACATAGCAACAGCCTTGTGGCTGTTACCTTTCCTCAACATGTATTATTTTTAAAACGCTTGGCTATAAACTGTTCTTTTCAGTGTATTCTGGTAAGTTTTAACTTGTCTTCAAGTTTCTATGTTTTTACCCCAACCGCAAGATGAAGGGACGGATTCTCATGCCTTCTGCAGCTGACTCTTTCATATAATGCCCTGATTTAACTCCATTTCTCAGTTGGTACAATACAGATGAAATTCCTGCTTGAATACAGGTGGCTTCATTTGGAGTATATATTTTTATTTATTGCTGAAGCGTTTCCATAAGAGCTATTGTAAGGAGCATTTTTGTAAAACATGTAGCGAGCCCCTAGAATGGAAGAGAAGACTGGCTATTAACGGGTTAATCTTGGAACCTCCATCCCGGCAGCGGTCTGCGGCGAGCGATCCGTCGTTGTTAAAGGGACAGGCGCAGGAATTATCCGTATGAGCTGATTTCTGTGCAGGTGCTCAGAGACGAAGATCACAGTTAGTTTCCAACAAGCGAGAAACAACCTGCGTAAAACAAACGCGCGAATCTCGCTGGAAACCCGCTAAATACCCATAAGGTTGCACTGTGCAGATTGCTAATTAGGTAGAAAATAATCACACAGATGTATCAGTTTGCTGCGAGGTGCTTCTAAATGAGCCCTCAATATTTTCCCAGACACACAAGACACCGTCGTCCTCTTAACTCAGTCTGAAAAGGATGTTGTCCAGGAGTTTACTTCTTTTATGTAGAATAATAAAAAATCACTATTTTAACCCCAGATCGTGTAACAAGTAACCTTGGTAGACACCTTGGTCGGCGTGCATTTGCAACCTTCAGGGCTGTTTCTTCCTCAACAGGGATTTTCATACCTCCCAAATATCCCTTATTCGAAGAAGCAGTCCCTCTTTGGGACTGAAATGCCTGTTTCCTCCCTGATGTCCCTCAGTTCCTTCATGGCAGAATATAAGGTAACATTTCAAACCATCAAGGACACTTGTTCCAGAGGGTCTGTTTAGAGACGTGCCTATCTGACCCTTTGAATTATTTATGGACATTTTATTTAGATAATTTAATTTATTTTTGCATATTTTACTGTTTCTACAAATATTATTGTAACTGTTTGACCTTGTGATACATTTATGGCCGCCGAACATTCTGAGCTCCTAAAAAAAAAAAAAAAAAAAAAAAAAAAAAAAGACACCAGGAGAAGAAAAATAGACATAGGAATTAGGGTCTCAAAGAGGGACTGACCTTCCTTATTCAGGAGACTTGTTAGGTATGCGACACTGTATAGCGAATGGCTTAGCGACACTAAAAATAAAACATTGCGCTTCAGCGTAGAGGAACGTAACGATAATTTATGTGGCTTGGAATACCGATGTACACGATTGGATAGGGCATTAATTAATCTAATTCCATCCGCCGATGCTGTAGTCTTTTAATTGCATTTCAATGAATGCAGGTTGTAAATTGAATTGATCAGATGAATGCTTTCATCTTCCCCAGGCCCACACGCGTTTCACGCTGCTGTTTGACATCATTTATAAATAAATAAAAACAATCTGTCTTTCCTGCGCTGCCGGTAGTTACCGTTTAACTCTGATTTTCATCATTTTTAGTATTTATCACAAACTGGTAAATAAAAAAAAAAATATATAAAAAATCAACTATTCCTGCGCTTAAATAAATTATTACACAATGTGATAAAAAGACGACATTTCAGGAAAAACGGTGTCTAATGGGGATATATTAAAATGTAACAGCTGGACTGTCGGTGGGCCATGAATATGAAAGGATTCCGGTGCAAAGTTTGAAATGTTATCTTATTGCCATAGCAACCATCCCTTACAAAAAATTACTGCAGTTTTTCTGAAGTAATACTGCAGTTTTTTGGACATGAAAAAACTGCAATACTGCACTTTTACTGCAGTATTACTGCACATTTATTGCAGTTTTACTGCATTTGTACTTCACTGTACTGCAGTATTACTGCACATTTACTGCACTTTTTTTTTTATATTGCAAACCTACAGTTGTACTTCAATATACTAAAGCTTTATTGCATTTGTACTTCCGTACAAAAATAACTGCAGTAAAACTGCAGTACAGTGAAGTACAAATGCAGTAAAACTGCAGTAAATGTGCAGTAATACTGCAGTAAAAGGGCAGTATTGCAGTTTTTTCATGCCCAAAAAACTGCAGTATTACTTCAGAAAAACTGCAGTAATTTTTTCGTAAGGGATGGTACGCTCCTAATGATGAGACCATTCAATAGGTTTCTGTAGCCTCTTTTCACACTTCACGCCAGTCGCTATCTGTACTCACGCCTTTGTGTGGCCGTTTTTCACTAACCAAGGTAATTTTTTTTAAGAACTAATATTTTTTAAAATAATTTTACATTACAAATATTTTTATTTTACAAAATTAAAAAAAAAAAAAAAAATACATGTAGTACAGCTACATTCTTTATGTGCACATATCTTGAACATACCCCGAATATTGAAGGTGTAAAAATCGGTAGGGGTATTAAGAGGCGCACAGACCTCCATCGGCTTTACTGCTCCCTGGGCTGCTCACAGAAGATCAGAGGATCTCCCCAACTGGATATTTCCAGAAAATTGAGACTTTCTTATGATAATTGGGACTGTTGGAAGGTGTGGTTTGAATAGAGCAAAAATTGGACAGATGTAGTAAATAAGCTTAACGTTTTTGGGAAGTGAGCCCCTTGCATGGCCACATGATTGGTGGGCACGGATGGGTAGAGAAGCCCGCCACTTTGTGACCCTCTACCATATAACTCTCAATAAGCAGGTTCAGGTCTGCCAGAAAAAAAAGGATTAAGAAGTTTGTGTATTTTTATTTTCTAGTAGTACTAATAAATTGCATAAAAATATGTGTGAAAATATATTATTCGGTGCCAAATTTTATGTCGCATTGTAGGAAGCAAATAAAAAAAAAGTAGCGGACTAACCCGTTATCAATACTGAGCAAAAAACGTGCTAATGTTTTTGCTCCAAATAAGGATCTTCTTTTTTTAATTAATTCTAAAAATTCATGCTCTAAATGTTAATTTATCAATATTCATGCAAAACGGACACCAATGTGCATTCCAAAAAGCAGGGATTCCCTTTCATCGCCTGCTTAGATGTGGAGATAAAGACCTGAAGTAAAAATTTTGTTTAAACAAACAGGTTTCTGTAACAAAGCCAGTATTTCTCAGTTTAAGACTAAATGGAAGTGACTGCTTTCTAAACGGCAGACAATATTTTTAACGTCTGGCGAAACCTCCACCCAAAGCCTAAGGGATCTGCCAGACATTTTTCCTGTATTATATTGATGATTATAAGCTGCACTCCTGATTTTAGGGGTTAAATTGAGGAAAAAAAGTTGGTCTATGATCAGTACAAAAAGAGAGCAAAAGATAGTCCCCTATGCAGGTCTATATTGTCCAGACAACTTCTCAATGTGGTTGGGGATGCTCAAGTTCTCTCGGTTCTTCTATGTCTCTTGTGGCCTCGTGGCCACCATGTCACACATAGACAGGAAGAGATAGAGCCAATATTAAAGATGGCCCTGGGGGTTGAGTTGAGTTGAATCAAGCTACTTCATTACAGTTCAAGGCTGGGATTGGACACATTCATGGAAATTAATAGCATAAGGGGTTGTCCATCATCACTAGAAGCCTCAGACCTAAAGATATAAGAATGTGAATGTTTCATAGAAACATAGAATTTGATGGCACATACGACCCATTTGGCCCATCTAGTCTGCCCATTTTTCTTGGTGTGAAGACTCAAACCTTATTCAGTCCTTGGTCTTGTCTATGGGAGCCATGTGCCTATCCCATGCATGTATAACATCCCTCACTGTATTAGCCTCGACCACTTTTGATCGGAGGCTGTTCCGTTTATTTACCACCCTTTCAGTAAAGTAAAACTTCCTTCCATTACATCTAAGCCTCTGACCCTCTTGCTGACCCTCTTGCTTTAGACTATGACCTCTTATTGAGGATACATTCTGAATGAGCCCACAGACCAGTGCTTCGGAGAAGAACCGGAGCCATTCTCAAATCCCATGGCTACTCTCGCGGTCAAAACCTCTGCGTGTAGATTTGATGGGCCATGTCCTCATTTTACTTTTATTAGCTCAATTTGATTTTAAGACAGTCGATGTATCCTAAGTCTGTGGTTCTGCTGGTCATACGTGACCACACGTCCTGTGTAGGCAAATTCATCAACGGAGACATTTTTTTCCTGCGCTGTGTTCCCCGGAGACGTCAAGGAGCCAAAAACTCTGGCAAAGCACATTTCCAGGCAATGCATTAGATTAATGTAATCAGACCGCTTATGCTATTTACTGTTATTGGACATACGATTACATATAAATTAATCTCCGGCCAATCTGTTTGAAGACTGTTCAAGCTTTTGATGACATTAATGTATTATTGATCAATAAAATGCTAAAGAGAGTTGTAAGAGCCTTCCTCCGACCGCAGTATAGATGGATGGCACATAAGACCTCGCTGCTGGTTTTCTGCATCTGAGTGAGTGTCATTTTATTCACGGCGCTGATGAATCCGGGTTCGCAAAATCTGTTTATTCATTCAGGAAATGCACTCCAAGAACAAAACATCCTAAAAAAAATAAAAAGAATTAAAATAGTATATTAATATCCGTGTTAAAAAGGCACTTTTTCCTATTTTTTGATCACGCACTAGCGCATGTGCTCTCTCACAATAACCGCTTAAAATGCCTTGCGCATTAACAACCCTTTATTTTACATCACACTCTGGTATTGCTGCAGAACACAGAGGCTGGGGGTTCTAGCGCTCTATTACGATCCATTAACTATTTATGTGATTAAGCTCATTATTTAGAATACATTGTACTTACTGTTATTAGTTATTGATTATATAGCGCCATCATATTCCGCAGCGCTGTATGATGGGTAAACAGGACATAAGGAATAGTGTATAGCATAACAAGTTTCAATTACAGAGATCCAAGGTAAGGAAGCCCCTGCTCAAAAGAGCTTACAATCTAGAAATAAAGTTACATGGTTACATAGTTAGATAGGCTGAGCATCTAGAAAATCTAAGGACAAAGAGGGACTGTTTCTCCTGAAAAGGGGCATTTGGGAATTATGCTATAGGCAGTTTCTGGGGGGAAAAATAAAAATGAATTTGGTTATGTTAAAAGCTGCGAATACAAGATTTCCACCCCTGGCACAAATGTATATACATATTTTCTATCATTCCTGATATAGGAGTTACAATCTAAAATGCACTGAGAAAGGAGAGATTGGCTGACACCGCTCGTTACTGTTTTATGGTTGAATGATTCATTTACTGCCAGAGGGTTCTCTAAACAAGAGGTTACAGCCGGATCAGAAATATTCCGTCCGGCACCCAGACGCGTTTCGTGTTCCGTCGGCGTGCGGACTTTCTTCCGGTGGCAGTAACCGCAATAACAAAGCTCAGCGACTGAAAGCATGACAGCTAAATTTGTCTTGTGAAACATGCATTGACTTTGAAAGGTGTTTTTTTAACGCTGTTTTTCCTGATACATGAAGGCCACTTTAAGAAGCAATTAGAAGAGAAATGGCCTGAACGGTGTACAGGTGTCACCGGCGTCCCCGGCTCGTGGGATAGACCCAGCATGGGGAAAAATTCTATTGTCAATCACCAGGGGCAATTTGGATGTTAATGACCCGAAGGACCGTTTCTGCATTTACTATAACAAGTGACATACGCTGTACAATAGGCACATGTGTCACGGTGTGTTTTTCACTGCTAAAGAGAAACTATAATTCATTTTACGGTTTTAAAATAAAGAGGTAAAGAGAGATATATAAAGAGGTAAAGAGAGATATATGTATCTATATATCTATATATATATATATATATATATAGATATACAGGGCCGGCCCCAAGCGCTTTTTTTTTTTTTTTTTTCTTTTTTGAAGCGGAGGAGAGAGAGAGAGAGGGGCACCGATTGGTTTTCGCTTACCCGCTCGGCGCCCCTCTCTCTCTCCTCTGCGGCGAGTCTCCCTGTTCGGTCCCGGTGCCGGCTTGTAATGCAGAGCGCCGGAAGTGACGTCAATTTCCGGCGCTCAGCATTACAAGCCGGCACCGTGGCAGAGCAGGGAGACTCGCCGCAGGACTGTTTAAAGGTAAGTACCGGGGGGGGAATCGTAGATAATAGCGGGGGAGGCGTTTTAAACTTCGCCCCCCCCTGGCGTCGGGGGGGGGGGGCGTCGTTTTAAACTTCGCCCCAGGCGGCGTTAAGTCTTCGGCCGGCCCTGTAGATATATATATATATATATTTGCATCAACAGCCAATAAGGGGCTTGTTTTTTGATGGCTGGGATTTTTGGTGACCTCTTGCGTACCTTAATGTCTTAATACACTCTTTGGCATTTTATGAAAAAAAAAACAATTATTTAAATAATTGTTGAGAAACTGTCCCTTTAAAAGATGGAATTATTGGGGGAGGGGTTATTTTTGGACTCAGGGGCACACTGGCCATGTGGCAAATCGGGCACATGCCCGGCAGGCTGGTGGCAGATGGCTTGAGCCCCTTACCATTGTTGCTATTAACACGATGACGTGTTTTCCAGGCAGCAGGCGCATGTATTTCATTTACCAACCACTGGCCTTAAAGGGCCGGTACGCTCCCCCCCAGTCCAGCCCTGCTTATACTTGCTGTACCCGTCTTTTACAATGCTTCAGAAAATGCTGGTGTTTTATAAATCAAAGATAATAAACAATAATAAAATATAATAATATAATGCTTTAGCCATTACCATGTTCCTTCTTCATGTCCTTTTCACTAGCCGCATATTCAGGAATAGTTTTAATACGGAGCAAAAACCCCATAACTATGACAATTCGGTTAAAGAGGGTAAAAAAAGCATGTTTGACAGTTCACAATGTAATACACATGGGGGGCAACATGATCATATCGTTTCATTATCATGATGATCATTTTAATCAGCAGCACATCCTATACATTATATTTATTATAATTATAATAGGTACTGTTGTATATTTTTATATGACGCGGCAGTGAAGTGGTTAACCCAACGCGCCAACTTTTCCTTAGCCCAAAATACAGTATTTCATGAATCTGTCACATCCGCCTGGTCAGTTTTTTGCGCTATCTCAGTCGGCGTCCCTGCAGATAACTAATTGGTCTCTTAGCACATAGAAAAATCCAGCGTGCAATAAGGCACTGGAGCAAAATATAAATAAATGATAACGTATAAAATGGAAGCGCACCGCTCACCTCCAGCAATATGATTACCATTTAGCAGAGTTTGGAGAAAAACATGGCACGGGAGGCTGAGCTTTGGACGAAATCCACAGAGGTTTTCCTTATAAACCTCCCGTTTGGTATTCCGTTCATTAATTTATGTTCAATGTATTCCGGAATCCAAATTAGAATTCCAAACAGCTTCCCCCAATTCGATTAATTCTAACCTATGTCCTTATTAGCTTTCTGTGTGCCTGAGGGGAAAGAATTGTACCCCCGTGGCGCTGCAAGGAGAAGCTTACCCCCAACGGCAATGGAAGAGTTTATTAATATGACCTGCAAAAATATAACTTGAAAAAGGGCAAAAGTTCCCAATTCTAGAAATACTTTTATGTTGTTATTGATTGGGAACCGCCAATGACGTTGGAATGGTCTAATTGCCAGCTTCCAGCCCCTCTTTAGTGAATAAGTCCCAAAAAGAAATGGCTCTAGCCCTAATGCGCAGGCATAGTTGCCAAATACCAACTATGTATAACACTATTAGAGCCTGAAAGGGGGCAGATTTCCCGCCTTATGCACCAAAATATAAAAAATATAAACGTCATCTGATATTTCTATCTACATTTCTAAGAATTGTTTCTTACACGGTAAAAAAATGTTTGATTCCACATCATTTTTTATTATTTTACTGCACCACAAACCGTCCCTCTGTCCTTGACATTATCTGTACCACGGACGAAAATCCTGTATGGCGAGAATAAAAAGTAATAATTTGAGAAAAGACCCAATTTTGCCTCTTTTTTTAAACAATGTAAAAAACCCTATATCCATATCCTACAGGCGCGCACGCCCGTTACCGACACCAAGTGCATTATATCTACGGCCCCGGCTAATACTGACGGCCCCGTAGCCCGCGTCACTTTATTTTTCTCTTTTAATGGTCGCATTTGCATTTTTCCCTTTTGTTTATGGTAGCGATGAATTATATACATTCAAACTTCCGCCGTTCTTCAGCCGCCGTCTTTTTATATTTGCCGAAAGCAATAGAAGGTAACTAAAGTCACCTTTATTGTATATCACTGGTCTCGCGGGAGGGATTCCGAAACCGCCGAAGACACATTGGTAACGGCATTGAAATGCAGAGTGATTCCTTTAGTCCTAACATTTACATACATTATTTTTTTGCAAGTGACATTTTTTGTCCATTGAACTCACTCGCTAATTAATGCGCACCGTGGGAAATGAATCTTAAGATGTATTCCTGCACTTCAGAAAGGTAGGACAAAGTCCTCCGCTATGTATATATCGCTACTTTCTAGTACAGGTGCGTTACAGCCTTCCGCTAATGTATATGTAGATTGGTCCTTTAAAATAAAAAATAAAAATACCTTTTAGTTTTAAATAAAATAATTTAAATGAATATAATCCCAAAACAGTGGTATAGTCTTATAAATATGTAATCAAAAAACTCTGCATTTAATTATTGTATTTTTTGGTATTAATGCTTTCCAAGCATCCTTGGGACCCAAGTCTCATTATGTTTGCATGAAACAAGACATACATTCACAATAATGTTCTTCACTCCCTATTTCAGAGACCTATCTAATCTAATCTTTTTTTTTATAAAAAAAAACAAAAAAAAAACAAATAAAAATAATAAAAAATAAAAAAAAAATATATATATATATTCGCCACTATTGGCCATTTATCAAGAAAGGTGGCCAGCACGGCATGCGCCTTAACATATTTAACCATAAGCACATGGATCGGATAAGTTGCATTTTGCATATGTAGGTTCTTATGAGGCTTCGGCAGAAGCATAACCTTTTAAGGACCTTCAGAGGGACTTTGTACGGGTCGATAAAATGTATTCTGTATTACCTAAAAGAATTGCTGTATGTCCTATTAGTGAATTTTAAGTCATGACCCAAAATACATGACCTTGAATCAAAATAATTTAACATTACCCCAAAAACATAGCTTTTAATATCACCATCGCTAAAATTTCAAACTTTAATTTTAGCCCGTGGGTAGCACGCATAATTCTTTAGGTTATGGTGAGCTTTGGATTCCATGGATACTAATAACTTTGTGTGGCAGACGCTTAATTGACAAATCCTGACATTTTTCTTTTTCTTTGACACTTTAACAAGAACACTGATGGATTTTTTCATTAGGAGTTTAACAAATGGAAAATTTTCTCGAAACTGAGAAAAAAAAAATCATCACGTTGTAGTCAGAGGACTTAATTTGTCCTGTCACAGTGTTCTGCTTTTCACTTCTAAGTATATGTGAACAGTGACAAAATATATTCTTTTAAACTCTTTTAGTGGTGATTATGTGATAACAGTCATTCAAAATGTCAACTAAATCATTTGAGTCGCTTAAAAAGAATCTATCAATAATTTGCTATAATCTGTTTTTTTATTCCCAATATTATTTCTTAGGGAAATAAAAGATAATATCTCATATAAATATTTTTCTTAATAAGATAATTCCATAATAAAAAATGTTTGATGGAAAAAACGGATATTAGGAGAACTCCTCAGGAAATGACATAATAAATCGATATGGCTCGTAATTAAAATTTAATTAATTTTATTTGTTTCCAAGTCTTTGGGCATAGAGGAAGCACGGCGAGGAGAAGATTTGGGGTATATAATACGTAATAACTGTTAAAATGTATGATGAGTGTTTTTACAAATTGAACATTTAATGAATAATTCCACAACTTTTTCTTAAGAAACCAAATTAGAAAGATTTGATTCTATGGAATCCCGGGCCTAGTTGCCATGGAATCTTTTTGTTTAAATCCTAGTGAAATGTTTTCAGACTGGCTCCTTATTGAAACATTGATAACATTAAAGCAGCTGTCAAAACTTGCTTTTCATATACTTCAAGGAGTGTGAAAGCAGAAGCCATATTGTATCTCGAACGTACACAACAAATGTTTTTCCCAAAACTTCGGCACTTCTAACTATAGCTGCTCCGCGCCTACTTTCCACCAAATGTTTTGTATCTCTCGCAAAAGAGAGTAGGCTGTTGTGAGAAAATAAATCGAAGCTCTCTGGCTCCGTGAGACAATCTACACTCCGTGCTGTAGACAGCCGGATCCGCTACCGCCGAGTACAGGGATTCGTCTTCTTCGCATTCTGCCGACCCCCCCCCCCATCGCTGTCCGGATTTCTAATTCTTGTTTTCTAAATGCAGGAGGCCGTCAAAGAAAACAACAAGAGACGGGAGATGGAAGAGAAGATGAAACGGGCAAAGATAGCAAAAGAAAAAGCCGAACGGGAAAAAATGGAGCGGCAGCAGAAGAAGAAACAGCTCATTGATATCAATAAAGGTAGGAGCAAAGGAGAGAAGGGGTTGTTGGTATACGTTCTTCAAAGATGGGAGTCTCATTCTATTAACTTATGCAGATTTCATGGTATGTAAACCAACCACATACTCGCTTCTGTGTCCTCTCTTTGAAGGCTGTCCCCCAAGACGTGAATTCATTATATTGTATCCTAATTGCTTTATAACTCTCATATGCTACATGTTAGAACATGCTATCATTAGAACATATTGGACTCATTCTCTTGTTTGTTTCTCCCCCTATACCCATTCTCTGTTGGTGTCATTCTGTATCATTAGCTCTCAAGTTATCCTTGATCTAATACAGGGCCAAGCACTGATTAAGGTTTGAGTCTTTACATTAAGCAGAATGAATTTCTTGTTAGTGTGCATATGTGTGCGTGTGTGTATATGAGGTCTAAATGGCTCCGTGCACAATGCAAGATTTAGGCATTTCTTTAAGACTCATTTACAGAGTGCGTTTTCTTCGGTATGTTTGGCAGAAGATGCAGGGGACGAGATGGCACAGGGAAGAATTAGATTGAACAAGAGATTACTGTATTCTGCAGTTTACTGCCCTCCTCCTGTGAGCATTGCCATTCTGCGGTGTGCCTGCGCTAATCCTTTGCAATCATAAAATATATAACAATGCTCAAAGTGAGACGTCAGTTTGTTCTTTTTAACCAGCGCACGTTCCCTGACCCATTTCCGCAGTACCTGGGTACAGATGGAGCTCGTCTCGTAGCTCGCTGTGATTGTAACCGGGCTTCACGCAGTAATAGCTGATTAATGTAATTGCTGTTGTTCTTAAAGTAAAACTGAATATGATAATACAAGTTACAGGCTCTAATGTTAAGTATATGCTGCATTAAAGTGGAAGTCCAATGGAAAAAAATATACAGTAATAACCCCCAGCGCTGTATACAGTAATAACCCCCCAACTCTGTATAAAGCAGTAACCCCCAGCAGTTTATACAGTAATATAACACCCAGCGCTGTATACAGTAATAACCCCCAGTGCTGTATTCAGTAATATAACCCCCCAGTGCTGTATACAGTGATATAACCCCCAGAGCTGTATACAGTAATATAACCCCCAGTGCTGTATACAGTAATAACCCCCAGTGCTGTATTCAGTAATATAACCCCCCAGCGCTGTATACAGTAATATAACCCCAGAGCTGTATACAGTAACAACCCCCCAACTCTGTATAAAGTAATAACCCCCAGCGCTGTATACAGTAATAACCCCAGAGCTGTATACAGTAATAACCCCAGAGCTGTATACAGAGTATGCACTGCCCTTGCAGCCTCTCATACTGAAAACTGAACTGTGTTATTAAGGGTTGAGAATAGACATATTTTAACTTTAAAAAAAAGTGGAATTTCTGGTGCAAGTAGCCGATATTTCCTGTAAATCATGGAATAGGCAAAACGTGTTACATACTTATGTTCTCATTAAGAGTCTAGCAGTAGGATCAATGTTTTTAAGGGGGGGGGCTGCTTCTGAACATAAAGAAACATTTTTTTTAAATAAGTTAGGACTTTAAAAAGACCGTGGCTTCTGGAAATCTCTGCCTTAAGCTTCTCATGATACATTCATGCACAGACCCAGCTCATCGTAACATCACACAAACCCAGAGCCAAGTGCCGGATGCAGAAAGAGAATAAGAGATGCCGGAATCCCATAGAGAGTCACTATCAGAATGGAGAAAAAGACAAATGGTATCCAGCGAAGAGACGGCGATGGCACTCGTGCGTTAGAAAAAGTTCAGGGTCATTTACATTTCACTCCTTTGGAATCGCCGAGTTACAACGATCTAACGGGATTCAGCACAGGTTATCATCACTAACGAAGTGCCCGATTTTAAATCAGCGTGCCACTAGTGCTTACAAAAATAAAAACCGCTAGTTTCAGACGTCAAAGAAGACATAAAAATAGTGTTTTGGGCAAATAGCTGGCTGCTTTCCAGTACGTTTACAGAATAACCAATTATTTATGAATTGGAATGGATCTCTCGCCTAAAAACATATTGTCTCATTAACCTACTTAGAACATTCTGAAACTTCTAATATTTACCATCATATACCTCTCTTCTGCTCTCTGATTGGCTGCTTAGTTTGCACATTATCTGAAAGGGGTCTATTCACTGAAGGTGGGTTTATATCAGGATAGATTATGAGGGATTCATCTCCAGACTGTGTCACCCTGCCCATCCATGCTGAGACCCTTCGATAGAAACATTGAGGCCAACCCTGACAAGAACGCTCTTTAACGCCAATATTTATCACAAGAAGACCGAGTATTTAGCGGGCACCTTAAACGCAGGTAAAAAAGTGTTTTTAAAATGCTGCGTCTTAAGATTTGTATTTTCCACCGTGCCCTGAAGTGCCTTCTTATTTCCGTCGGCCGGGGCTTCCTAACGCGGTTACGTTTTGCTGAGCTCTGCAGATTTCGGGAAAGCCCCCGTAAGGCAGGCAGGCCGGCCGGCCGCGCGCGGTAACAGCAGACCGCATTAGAATTTCATTCTCTTTACGGATGTGGTTAACACAATGAATGAAACAATGTTATTAGGTTTCTGTGTCCCACTGGTGAGAAGTCACTTTGTCAAAATGACAGCTTGGGAAAATATGAGAGCCATTCGTTCCTGGCCTGTGTCATATTTACTTAGTTTGGCCAGAAATAAGCTGCGTTCTGCATTTTCTCTACGCCTTCTCTCCGTAGCGGATCATTCCAGTTTATGAAATTATTCTTTGCAGTTTTCTGATCGTGTATATTGTTGCAATTTTGGCAACTGAATTATTCTACACTCGTATCTTGGTAATAGAGCATAGAAATGATGTTTATTCCTGTAGTTATAAATGGCTGTTTATAATATCGACCTTGCCCGGGAAAGCTGAGGGAAGCTTACATTTTGGGCTTTCCGATTCTAGTCCTTAATGGCCGCTAATACTTGTGATTTTTTTCGGCAAACTCTTCCATATGATTTAGCACAGATAATGATATGTTAATGACATGTTAATTTAAGAAAAATAAAATTCATTACCCCGGAGGATTATGTTAGAGCGTCCAGATAAATACTCTTTCTTTCCAAAACTTTCTCACTTTTTACAAAGTTTCTATGGGAAAAAGTAGAAAACGTGTGGGGCGTTTTTAATGATGGTGAATGCAAATGGAAGCACAATTACAGTGTGTTAATTGATAGGCATGCAAGTGATAAGAGGTTTTATAAATTTAACAGTGCATGTGCAAATACAAAAAGTAGGGACCATTTTTTTATCTTTTTGTTATTTATATCAGATAGAAAGTTTGTTTTATCCATGTTGTAGATACTTTAATCTATAATGTCACCAAGACTGGATATACCCCTCTGACATCCCCTAGGTGCAAGGATTATACCCCAGTCCCCTTCTCGTTCTGGCCAAAGAGTTAGAAACTATAGGCATTTGGAGGGGGCTGGCAGTGGTCCCAGAAACACCAAGGAAGACAAAGACCAGTCTGTAGATTATGGTCTGCAACAAAGAACAGAGTGGCCTTTTTAGCTCCTTTTAGCCATTACACATGTTAAGAGGTGTGCAAGATAGTACCTTTTGGCACAAGTAGCCAAGTAAAGCTAAGTAGCCCCCCAGCCCCCCTTGTATGTACATAACCATGCATAACCATGCATACTCACGCACCCGTTCACTCTTACCTGAGTCTGATTTGAGCCCTGCTTGCATATGGTAGCATCACTACTTCGGGGTCACCTAATGTTGAAAATAATTCCTTGAAATAAACATTCAATGGAATCCCCTGTCCATTCTCTTCTCTTTTATATCAAAGTCCTCCTTTTTTTTGTAATCTACTCTATTTACAGCAGTAAGCGGTGTTCGGGTTCTGAGGGCTGTGCATAAGTAGGCTTTACATGACATGGATGTGGCTGTATGTGAAAAACAATAAAACAGTAAGTGATTTTATAGGAATGCTAGTAAAATTTAGAGTGACTATCAATCATGCTCGCAAGCTGATAAAAGGGCATTCCATTATGAATTCAGAGCCAGCTGTTACTCAATTATACTTGAGGGAGCATAAGTGATGTCAAGCCTCTGTAAGAACTGCTTATTTGTCAAACCTAACTGCTTCTAAAACAGAGGAAACAAAGTTTAAAGATGACAAAGACAAGATAAAAGTTTCAATGGAATGCCTAAGAAGCGAAGACTCCATTTGGAAGTCACTTTGAGATGATAAGATTCGTGTCCCTCTCTGTCGGCTGCTCGATGTCACTCATATAAGATCTGTTATCCAACTACAATCATATTATTTTTCCTACTAAAAGAGCCAATGAAAAGAATGAAATGCATTAAAACTTCTTTGTGATGGCACAATTTCACATTCTCGGCTCAGATCTTCTCAATTTATATATAGTACGGTAGATTGTTGCGTTGGCCATGATTGTCATTAAATGCCCATATCCAGGATCCTTTGAGTCTGTGCCGTTTGATGTTTTTTTTGTTAAAAAAAGACAAGATCCTTTTGAAGACGTGTGCTAAGACATTAACCAGCAGCCTGGGCATGAGAACTTATAAAGTCTTTAAATATAGGTTTAGAGATGTTTTCTTGTACGGTAGGGGGGTGGATAGAAGCATATTTACCTTCGGTGCTGCCCTAGGCCTAAACCAAGAACAGCACCACCAGCAACCCCCATTTTGCCACCATTCTTACCACTGAGAGCCGGGATATGAAATTATAGCATGGGTGCTCTGGCTTGTAAGGGCACCTGTAAAGGCAGAACTGAACTGTGTAGGGTGTGCTAATGGACTTGTTGGAGAGAGCCTTGATTTCCCTTTTAACCGGCCCATAGAGCAGTGGAGCTACAGGAACCCTGATTGTTGGACAGGTTCTCTGTTATGCAGCAGAGGGGCTGCTGGACCTGACAAGCTAGGCCTAGCCAGCCACGGCCAGAATATTGGGTGTAGATTCTGGCCAAGGCCAACTGAACAGGTGCAGGGGGTAACAGTCCCTCATTCACACATCCAGGGGCAGATTGTGCTATGTGGGGTGACTTAGTCCCCTTGTGTGCACCTGCTCAAAGGTCATAGCCAGGAACACTCAGAGTTTAACCTTGAGTCTCAGGGTTTTTTCCCCAGTCTCAGGGTTTCAGGGTAAAAGGGGGAGATTACCAGGGCCACACAGCCTGGAGCTTCCTATTCTGTACTACCAGGGTCATACTTAAGATGCCCAATTGGTGCTTTTGCTCCCGCATGTTAAGGTTGATATCCCTGCTTGAATGCAGGTGACTCAATTAAGCGCATCTTTAAATAATTACAAGTCAAGGTTTCCATGATGACAGGTGTGATGACAGGCATGATGACAAACCATTTGGTAAATTAATATTTCCACAATCTCAGGTTCAGCTTATTTAGAAAGTTCCCATGTATGCCAACGGGCCAATTACAAATGAGCCGCACTGCGCTCCTTCAAGATGGAGGCCATGGAGAGGCTGAGGCTTAGGGCAGCACCTACGGTAAATGTCTCTCTCAGAGACGGGTATGTGACTTCAATCATAAGAAAGGTGGAAACAATCTCTGGTGTACTCATATATTTTAAAATTCATTAAAAACGCTGAAAGCCATGATATACGTTATATGCGGATGAACATCTTTGGACCGGCTCTGTCGTTAATGACCTGACCTCTATATGTAGATAAAGCGCTATATATTATTGAATAAAGCGGGGCCAGATTAATTATAAAGCAATACCGCTACCAGACTCGCAGCCATATTTCTTGGGTTGATTGAGTTCTAGTTTCCAAGTGTAACATACAGATCATTCATATCACATTTTTCCATATATTTTCCCAATTGCAACGCAGGGACGCAAATTTACATAATGCCGGAGACCTCTTTTCCTACGCTGATAAATGGAAAACAATATTTCCCGTGTTGGGGAACCCGATAGGAAACGCAGGTCGAACTTGTTCATTCTTCGGCAGATCCTTGGCATCTAATGAATGGAATTTATAGCACGAAAAGATAGAATGAATAGTCCGCGGCACATGGAGGTGACAGGAGATTGAACTATAAGCTTTCTGTTTAAATATAGATATGTCAGTCTCCAAGGACCAAAATCTGTTACATGCATGCGCTATACTGACAAGCGCGACATCTTAATAGAAAATGCCTGGTTTTATGGCTGGGAAAATATTTTACTTAAAACAAGTTTCCAAAAAAGTTAGTTTTTTTTTTTTTTTTAAGTGAATAAGGATTCATTTATTTGCAGTCCTATTTGATACGTTTTATTCACATACATTATATCAGGCTCAGGGTAGTATAACATCTTATTTTTCCAGCATAGATCAGATTAAAGGGAATAGGGGTTTTCCCCCTATTCTGCTGCATGTAACACTTCAATAACTAACGTCAGATACATTCCCAGTACCGCGGAGTCCCCCATGCCCTTCCCAGAAATAATTCTTTAATCATGGAAAGGTTTGCATCTTTATTTCATTTTTTTTCAGGGATTTTATAGGTTTATAGGAATAGGTTGTTGTCATAGAAACTGAAAAAAGTATTCTTTAAAGTATCTGTTTTTATATAACTTTAAACTTTTCAGATTAAGTAATAAAATGGAAAATCTGCTTTATTATGTTTATTATGTTTATTATGCCAGGTAGTTCAATTAATGATTTTTATGGTATTTTTTTTAATAATAAAATGCATATATTATGTATATTGAACAAAGAACGGCAGATAAGAACCATTCGGCCCATCTAATCTCAATGTTTCTTTTCTGCTGTACACACTCAGACCTTAATCAGTCCTTGGTCTCATGTTAGATTTAATATAGCTTTATGAATATACTATACATGTTTAAATTCCCTCACTGTATTAGAGTCTACCTCTTCTACTGGGTGGCTGTTCCATACCTACCAACCTCTCAGTAAAGTAAACTTTATGGGACTTCAGTTTTATGTTTTTCAAATGCAAAAACTGGCATGACTGTTCCTTAAAATCTAACTCTGCACGTGGCTTCTAGTAAAAGTAATATTTTCTTTTCTTCATGTAGTTTCCGTGCAGTTATTTTTGGTAAGTCCTCATGATACATGAGCATAAAAACCTAGCGAGCAGCCACGCATATCAAGACGTCGCCCACACTTACACCATCATCCGGCCGCTGGCCTTAAAGTGCCAGGGCCACGTTTTCCAGCTTGGATCCTTAACATGGTGAAGCCAAATGATCAATACTCCGGCAAACTCTAATAATACTTGTATTTTCCCCCAATATGTTAGCACGATACTACACATTAGACGTTTTACATTAAGCATTTGTTTTCCCGCTGCCTTTCCTGTTTAGTAGGAAAACGCTTCTCCCGTCCCTACGATCCCTCGAGAAATCAATGCAAATAACTCTATTGTCCTCTTGATTTTGATGCTTTAGAAGAGAACACCGCAGCCTTCATCTATGTTTCGTCTTCATGCCAAATCTATTCTATTCCTGTCACATCAAGCCTGCAGCATCTCAGATAAATGTCATTGTGGGTATATAATGTATGATGATGTATATCATAAAGGAGGCACGCTTGTATTTTTTTTTGGGGGGGGGGTATTATTTATTACACCAACATTAGGTTTGCACGAGATGTTAGCCAGGAATAAAAACCCTAAGGTAACATTTTATTTTAAAATCTTTGGGTTTTTTTTCTTTTTTTCTCTTTTCTTTTTTCTTTTTACCCTACCGGCAATTCAACAAAGTAATGATGAGATTTTATTGAAATACAGCACGAAAACAATAGCCCGTGGCTTAAAATACACATCAACATAACGAAAACCTGACTTCATCCATTCAATTGCAAATATGTAGTCAGTGGATAAACATTTACGGTCAGAGCAACAGTATCTACTTGAGATTACAGAGGATTAAATCGAGGAGATTTACTGTATTTCAGAGTTTACCGTGATTTCTACTAAGCGCTCTCTTTTTTTTTACCGGTATTAACTCTGATGAACGTATCTAGAAAAATCCACTTTGTTTTCATTTTTATTGGATAACTGCTTAGTTGTCAAGGTCAGAATGTCAAGGACGAAGTGAGATGAATGTGTCTGAAACGGTTTTCGGTTGCAATGATTTATACCTAAATATATTGCCGGTACTTCTATCGGAATATGCCTTTTCATCTTTGTACAATTATTTTAATCTTCACATATTTCATATACTCCTGCAACTCTTCATAGTCTCTTGTTAACCCTTCCAGTTTTTCTACCTCTTGTGCATGGTTATATGAATTACCATATCCATGAGCTACACATTTCATGGAAACTCCCATTAGTTTCTCCAAAAGTATTATTATTTACACAGAAGGATAGCACTTTATAGAATTCGTTTTTGGACAAGTAATTTTATCTTCTGACCTTTTGGTTTTGATGAATTGGGGTGCTTTTTACATTTGGGAATGATATTTATTTTCATTTCCCCTTCATTCACTCTCTCATGCTCTTTCACACTCTCATTCTCACTCACTCTCTCACACTTTCGTGTCCCTGTCTCTTTTCCTGGCAGCTCTGCTTTCTCTCTTGCATGTTCTGTTTTCTTTCTTCTGACTTCTTTCTTCATCTACTGATCTATGGACATGGTCTCCTGGTGAATTTCTGCAAATGGGCGGAGCCTCAAGGCACACCCTCTCCCCTTTTCAGCATGGATCGGAAGATTTTCTAAAACCCCTGCTTGATCACAAGTGATTATAATTATCTTAGGCCTTATCTTGAGGACCAGCAAAAAGACTTGCTAGCTGATCATATTTTTTTCATACTGCCCTAAATAAAAAAAATCACTTTTTAAATATTTGCAAATAAGATGTATTAGTAGGGCTTTAGCTTGCCTTGATCAGGCAGTTCCCTCATTCTAACACAACAAAGCCATCTGATTCTAAACACACAGGGAGCTCACCGAGGAACAGCAAAGTGCTGGTGCCCCCATCTCGATGCAAATATTATTTAATCAGGAACAGTTTTCACTCCGTTATATCCGATTCTCATAGCAATTAAATTCACCTTTTTTACTTGTAGCATAAAGGCAAAGCAGCGAACGAGCTGCTTCATTCACAATTAGCATTGAATGAATTGTTTTGTAGAAGTATTACAGATTCCCCAGAACGCAAATGAATATAACGGATATGGAGTTCATTGATAGTACTTGGTAGAGATTTTATATTTCTGAAAATTTCATTAGCTATTAATTATCTTAAATCAGCTTAGGGCTAGCGTTCATTTCTAGGGCCCCGTATGAGGATACAGAGTAACATCTATTCAAGTATGAGTTATATTTATCAGTGTTCCATCAGTATATATATAAATATATATATATATATATAAAACATTCGCAAGATATAAACAAAAAATTCAAAGCTCTCTTAAGAATTCTAGGCAGAGACATAAATCCCTTACAAGTTGCATAGAGTAGAAAAAGTAAGGATGTGTCATGTACCAAATCTATGTTGAAGAGGAGCCACAATGGACTTCTTCCCCATCCTACACTGACCAGAAAGCCAGCGAAAAGGGACTCTGTCTGCAAAACTTTCAATCCTTCCCTGGCCAGAAGACCAGGAGGCTTGGACCCCTTAGGACTGCGGCAAAGCCTTGGAACCCCAGGGCATTTACTGACCTTCCACCAAAAAGGGGCAGGCCTAGAACCAATAAGAGGGAGGTGGTGGCCTTTCTTTCTCTCATTCCCCTCTTTTCTTTTCTTTCTTTCTTTCTTTCTTTCTTTCTTTCTTTGTCGTTTGCTCTCTTCCTTGCTCCCTCCTTTACTCTCCCTTTCTATCTATCCTTCTTTTTTCTATCTTTTCGTTCTTTCTTTCTTCCTTTCCTTCTCTCCCTCTTTCTTTCTATCTTTCTTTTTTGTTCTTCCTTTATTTTTTTTTCTTTGTCATCCATGGATCTGTGTGACTTATAATTAAGTTTTGATTTAATCTACTCTTCTGAACCTAATCATGGTTATTTTGCCTCTGAACATTTTAAACTAATGGTTGTTTTTCTTGCACAGATTTCACTTTTTTCTTTTTTTAATTGAAGTCTTATGTGCCCTGCATGGTGTTTCTAAATGAAATGTTACAAAGTAGCAGTCATTTACCACTAAAAAACCTTAATTTCATTTTTTCCCCCTTCTCCTTCACTTTCGTGTCATTTAGTTCTAAACTCTTGGAGGTTTTGCACTCCTTTTCCTTTAAATATTTCCTCCATTTATTCAGCGAGAAAACATCCAGCAGAGCTTTCAGCGGCTGCGATAGTTTGACCATTCATTTATTTTCTTGATTTCCCCCCAGTTTTCTAATGCCCCCTCTGTGTACACGCAATTTTCAAATTGCAAACAACACGTTTGTACTGGAAAACACAGCGTCCGCATCCTACAATAGTGCTGGAATTCTCAATAGCAATTAGTTGCATTGTGGCATATGTAATAATGTGATTAAACACGCTTCTGTTTTTTAATTAAATACTCACAAACACCTCTGCCACTGTGTGCAAAGTATTCTGGCTAGCTCTTTTCTTAACCACCAGCTTATTATTACTAATAATATAATAGTAACTTAATGAAGCATTTATTCTATCGGACTGCACTCGATGCATTGCCTAAAAATACTCACTAGTCCTTTTTATCATGATATATTCTCTTTTAATAAATAACACCATTGTTTAATATTTTTTATTGTTTATTGACCAAAGCAGAAGTTTGCTGGAGAGCTTCTGGTTCCACCCGGGGACCACTTGGGAGCTCCCTGGCCAAGTCAGTGGAGATCCGAGGTTCTCCAACTTGACCATGATCCTCATTGCCCACTAGAAAGGGAAAGTGGAGCGGCACCCAAAAATCAGGACTGTCCCATGAAAACCAGGACTGTTTTGTCAATCAGTTGATATTAAAACTCTCTTGCCAACTCGCCTACGAAGTCTGGTTTTAGTAAATTAACTATTCTGGGTCAGAAATAACCATCGTGCAAATGGATGGTACTTCTTCAAGAGTTTCTAGGAGATGAGATCCGAGTCTGCTGTAACGAGGCAAAGCACGGCAGATATTCCAGCCTCCACTTCTAGTTATTATTACTCACTGATCCTCATTTTTACAACGGTCACAAGGTTAGGCTTAACTCAAATTTTATTTTTTTGGAACTAAATAGCATTAAAACCGAGAGATGACTCTCTGAATGCAAGGAAAAATTGTAGTTGACTCTGTGAGAATCTATTAAATAAATTCCCTATTCCCGTCTATTTTCATGTTGACACTGCCTTCCACCTCTTACAACACATTTATCTGGGTTAATTTAGCAGTATATGGGCTATGCTAAAATAAATTGCTTTTCAAATTCGTAGCAGCTTGGCTTCTAGAAATATATTATACTGGTGTAGGTGAGAAGTACTTTCTTATCTAACAAATTGTCACGAGAAGCAAGATCCATATCTTACGCTTCTGTTCTCGAAGAGCTAGAAATATGGTAGAGTTATTCATGATGGTTTATAAGTCGGTCGTTCTGGGTAAGGAAGTCTCTGATCTAATCTGTAAAGGTTTTTTCCCTTAGCAAATTTTATTGATTAAGAGCACTTTCAAAGCCATGTATATATATATATATATATATATATATATATATATATATATATACATCGTGGATCTTATCTAATATATGTTAATATTTGCTGTTCGTGACCTGGTTACAAGGTACAGGAGGAAAATCTGCATTTTCACGTTTTCCGTTGATATAGTTTGATTCGGAAGCGCGACCGCACTTTATCCACATTCATATAATAATAAAAATAATCGGGAAATTACCGAGACCCTTGAAATATCTCTTTTTTTTGTGTATTTTCCAATTCGGGTTTTAGCCATTTTCCAAAAAAGACAATTAAGTCAACTAACCCGTAATGATGGCGCTGATACAAGAGCTGGACCTTGAGTATCCATATAGACCTTTAATTCCAATTTATTTTGCGTGTGCTTAATATGTTGCCGTCCCCTCTCAGGACATGCACAGTCTACATAAAATATATACGCAGGCTTTGTACATTCAGACACGTCCGCAAGTGCCTCGCATTTTCTAGCGCATTTAAGAAAAAGACTGTTGTTCTGTAGAATACATGTATTATATTAAAATTCAGACTCTAAACTGTGCACACAATGAGATTTTGGGGAAAAACAAGCAATTATGTGTACTGTTTTCAAAAAAAACATACATACTATTTACATAAACATAATCCAGAACGCATACAAGTCCCAAACCCGTTATTATAGGAACCTGCTTGTTAGATAACCATGTGAGAGTTTTCTGCTTTGCAGAATTATATCCCATGGAGATGATGGTGATAAGAGCAGTAAATACATCTATAAATACCAATAAAAGACTAATTGAGCCCCTGTAGTGCTAAAAAAAAATGAGAACTATGATGATGTTGTATCCTAAATCCTTATAGCATCTTTCTTTGCTAATCTCCCACGTCTCTGACATCTTTGGTGTCTCCTTCTCTCTTTCATCTTTTCTCTCTCTCTCTCTCTCTCTCTCTAGTTTCTCCTTTAGTCTATCGACTACACCTCCTCTCTTGGAGGACTATTCTCTATGCCGATGACATGCCAATTCTCCTTTCCTCTCCTGACGTCTGGTCATCTCTTCTAATTCACTCACAAACTATCTCCCACCACCTGAAGCTCAACAGCTCAAAGACCAGTTATTCCTCCGCTATCCTGAAGTATCCAGAATGATTGACAGTAAATTGATAATTTGGTTCCCACCATGACCAAGTCATGACAATAGAAGCTCATGTAGATTCCTTTCCTCACACTCCTGATCACTGAAACTCTTTAAACAACTAAAGTACATTTCTTTGACGCTCGTCTTTACAGAAAACATAGGAGGGATGCGAGTTATATGTTTGAAGCAGAGCATGGGTCATTTGTCAAGTTGTCTAAAATAATCCACCTTGTTATAGCAGCAGCAATAGACATTGTTTTCCCCTTTCCATCGCTTCGTTAATGATCTTCCTCTAACAATACGCAAGCATTGATCGCAAAAAGGTGGAATCTAACATTCTAACATATTAAAATCTTTATTTTTATATTATAAACAAAATATATATTGTTATACCGTCTGTATTCGCCGTTCAGTTCCTTTTTGGACGTTTACCTTTTTTTTTTTTTTTTTTAGAACAAAGATGGAAAAAATTTTATCCTAACTTTTTTATAGTTAAGATTTCTAAATGATCCAGACGATCGAACAACAAGTTATTTCAAAGATTTGGTTAGCATTTTTCCATTGACACAGGCTGGATATGCGAGGCCGCACGTTGCGTTTTTAGACTCCTGTAGGGTGCTGACCATGACAGGACTGGGCAATTGCCTGGTGGCCCTCTGCCCAACATCAGGGCTGTCCGGCCCTGGTACTGCCACGCGTATCCAGGACCTTCTCCACAGTAGTAGTATGTATGTGGCCCTGCTGCCCACCAGCCCTATAGGTGTTTGCCTATAGCCAGTCCCAGCCTGGGTCTTACAGCAAGTAGAAAAATGGGCAGACTCCATGGGTCCAATTCTGTATTTCTCCATCTTGCATCATCTAACTTAAGCTATGTATAAAAACTCCCTATAAAAAGGTCCTTATTATCAAGCTGTCTCGCGGTATTAACTCGCACACCATTCCGTTATATATATATAACATTCGGAACTCTGTGACATTAAGCTAAGTTAAATCAGGTTTGACTCCACCGGATCACAATCATGGGATTGATTCCATTACAATAGGTTCATAACCTGCCTGGTTGGGAGCATCTTAGAGGGAATTGACAAGAAGATCAACAGCATCTTATTAGCTTTTCTTTATATGAATACTCAACACGCCATCAATAATAAAACAGACAAGGCCTCTAAGTTGGAAGAACAGCAGGGCAGATGTGATTTCTTATTTAATAGAGTCTCATAAACAAACTGGTGTGTGGTCTGCCCAGACTGACAGCGTTCATAATATTTAAACTGATGTATGTTTTTAATTCAATGGTTTTATGAAATCGTGACTATTTATGTATGGTTTTTATTGTCCAAGTTTAATTGCGCTGAGATTAATTTTGCCTCGTCTTTTCCCCTTCGCAGAGGGTGACGAGACAGGAGTGATGGATAGTCTGCTCGAGGCCCTGCAGTCAGGAGCCGCTTTCCGAGATCGCAGGAAAAGAACTCCAAAAGTTAACGGTGAGTGAGCCCTTCCGAAAAAAGTTATTTAGCAGTTGTGCTTCACAGCCTGTTTCCCCATTTCGGTGCAACATCACAGCGGGTTATTGTGATGTAATCGCTAGACTGAGCTCGTCGACTGTGTCTGGATGGCTGTAATCGGTGCAAAGAAATATTAAAAAAGCCATAACAAAAACACGCTTGGTTCTAATGCTTACATTTAAATGCAAAAGATTGCCTCGGTTTAGTACTGGATGTTGTTAATTCCAATATGCCGGGAAGCTTCTTTTTTTTGTAATTTACGGGGAGCGTCCCTGCTCCTTTTTAAAAGGGTAAAACCAGATCTTCTGGCTAAAGAGGCGTCCATGGTCTGGTTTCTGACAGTGATTCATGATGGCGGCGGAGCATGGAATGGGTTAAAAGCCACAAATAGGAAACAATCAACTATATAAGCTATACAAATATTTCATATTAAAAAATGCCCTTTTTTCTAATAATATTTTCATTAGTATGTAGAGTAGGTAAAGGAGTTGCTCCTTTCCAACAGCAGGTCCTCTATGAGTCCTTCCCAGAAGAGAGTTCTTGGCCCAGTTCTTGAGTATTTTACATCATGACCTGACCGATATAGGTTTAGTGCGTGAATTGCAGCTCGTCGTTGTAGATAACATAGAGTTAATGAATTATACAAGTGTTCTTGCTTCCATTGGCTTGTCACGTTGTTTTGTGCATTGGTTACATACTGTGTTGTCCAACAGGGTCCACGTTGGCTTAAGTAATGCCAGGGTTTATGGATCTGTCTCATTAGGATATAAATCACTTTGCATTTATTGTGTATCATCCTCAAATCAGGCTCAGTTCGTCGCCATCGTTTCAAGTTTCCTAAATATCGTCAGTAATCATTATATTCTCTCGGTTTCCTTAGTATATTTTGTTTATTTATGCCACCAATGTCCTTAATGCGTTAATCAATCAATCAATCAATCAATTTACCGTGTAGAAACCCGAACTTCATTTTTTGGGGTTATTCAGGAAAAAGAGAGTTGGCAGGAAAGTTGTGGTTTTATACAGCAGGTTTATCCAGCGAGAAGAGCTGAGCTGGCCCTGTATAATGTATAATTTAATGGGCGAGGACACTCACTGGTTTAACTATACAGTATACAGGGCCAGTAAGCTCATTCTGCAGCAGAAGCTCAATGGGGTCATGATGTATACGCTAAAAACCCACAACTCTCATGTAAATTCTCCTTTAGTGAATAGACGCCATTTTCTTTTGTATTTCTGTAGCCAGATACTTATTTTTTCTTTAAATATATTCGACATTGTCCTTAAAAAATATCCCTTTTTCTTCGAAATGAAATTGTCTTAAAGTTTCTGATTGTTTCTGAGTGTAATTTAGCATGTTAATAGAGTGTCGCTTGTGCTTCAGGAAAAGCCTCCCTCATTCGCAGTCCAAAAGCTCAATTGTCAGTGGAGAAAACATTCATTTCAAGTTTGAAAACATTGTTTCCCTTAGGACATAAGTGTTTGCTAAAGAAATATAACAGATGGAGGGGAAATTATAAAGCATTTGGTAGCTCACAATATACGTTTGAAATTATACAAGGAATATGTATGAAATTTAAGAAAAACCTATCCAGGCATCCTATCCAGGAAAACGTTACTTCGCTTGCATATACATAGATACGATAAATAGGTAGAGATATAGACTAATAATACAGCAGTTGGATTTTGATGTCGGAAGAAGTAATTGATTGTAAATTCATACGACAGGGCTGGTCCTGGGGTTTCAAAAGCCCTAGTCTGCGGCGCCCCCTTCTGCATGAACTTCTTCAATGCCTAAAAGATAGGGCCAGCCCGGTTAAGATATTCCATGACCAGTAGGATGCTATGAAACCTTAGTAACTTGTTGGGGTCGAGCCTACATTATGTACGGTAAAGTCAAGAAATGGAAACCCCAACTTTGGGTGAATAAACCCAACTGTAACGTGAAAGAACCCTCGGTGAGTCATTCAGGTTGAGGGTCGTCCATCTCTTCCAACATCAAAGACAAGCATGGCGCATTAGCCTGAGAACCGTCTCTTATTACACCAACGCTGGATGAAGTTACTTTGTCGGTGAAGCATAGTCATTGCTGTGATGATGCAATAAAGAGCGGTTCAGCCCTATTTCAGTGACGGATGATTTCCTTAAGATATCCGTGCGCTGCCTTCCAGGAATTCATGATATAGACGTGCGTTAGTGATAAATAATGACTCGCAGCTAACGAGACTCTCGCTATAAACAGGGGATGTTCTTGAGTGAAGACGAACCTGGGCTTGTAACTGTTAACTTATCATAAATTCTTTTGTGTTACATTTATTAACAGTATATCTTGGTTTAACAAAAGCGTCCTTATACATATACATTTCTGTATCTACCTTTATTTATGGAAAGCTAAACTGACTTTTTTTTGGTGATTTGTATATATTTCCTAACATTTTATAAGAAAGCATGGTGTTTATGCATAAGTCAACGGCAGTTTATAAGTTTCGTAGTTGGCGAATATACCGTATGTAAATATATATGAATAAATAAATGCGTCAAGCAGTTGTTGAAGATTTCTCTGCTCTTGACCGACAGAAATTCCACGTACGGAAACCACGAATTTGATTTTTTTTCGGAAACCAAAGTAATCTCTTTCACCGTTCACTGTTTCCAAGAAATCTATCGCTTTCATAGAAAATATCGAGACCGAGTTATTGTATCTTGGTAATATCTGCACTACTCAGCCATGTAGAAGAAAAGAGAAGTTAAATGAATCGACAATGAGTTGAAAACAATTTAGATAATTGTTTGTTTCAAACGCAAAATTCCCATTCTGTACATTTTATGATGCTGGAGAGGAATATTATTTGGAAGCTGGTCACCTCTACAGCAAATAAATCTCAAAATGTGTTTCGGAAGACATCGTAGACAGAGCCGAAGACACATTCACAATAATGAGATTCCCTCACATCGCTTCTTACCTCTTTATTCAATGGAGTGTTTATAGTTTGCATACATTTTACTAATTAGTGAGCATGATTTGAATTGATATACGTCTTCTCTGCAAAATAAAGGCCAGCTTTGATCGTGGTATAAAGGAACCAGCAAAAACACCTTTTAAAGACGTGAAAAAATGTTACCTAGAAGGGGAAAATAATCTTTTATTACTCCCAAGATCAAAAACGTTTAAATTCCAATATAAACTCCAAAAAACAACCCAATAAAGGTCTTCACAGGACCGGTGGTCACCTCTTCCGTGAGTAGTGAATTCCAGAACTTTTCCATGATAAGCATCCTGCTGGGTTTCTTGGGTGAAATGATTTTCTTGCAGTAGTTAGAATGTACTGCTGCAACATAAACTACATAACCAAAATAATTCAAAATGGAGGATATTGTCTATATTGACCATCTTTGAGATGTGCCATCATGTCCTGGCCCTGTGCCTCGGAAGGATTTTTAGGGCTAAAAGTGTGCGATGGAGGCTGTGCCAGGTAGGCCAGATGGGTACAGACTGGCATTGTGCAGATGGGCTGGTTACTGCGATGAGATGTTTGATTACTCAAGAAGCCTAATGCCCTTGGACAACGACATAGGCCCTGCCATCCCCACTAGACCTGCCACCCTAAGCCGAGTCGGCCAAAGCCAGAATACATACCTGTGCATGCACTAAATATAGGACACTAGTGACACAATTGATAAGGAACTCAAGCAAGGAGATATGTTTTTTTCCATCTTTTGGAATCTAAGCCTTTTTTCCACCAGATAGCTCTACTGGCTCCTCTTTTGACTACGATGTTATGCGACACCATTATTTTTATAGCGCTTTCCGAATTTCACACTATTGTATAATTTTTTTTTTTTCATTATTATTCAGATCAGCTGAGTTGGAATGAAAGGAAGGCATCCTTTTTAGTGAATGAAGCCTTCAATACTAACAAGCACTTAAATCTCACCTTTCCAGTTGTTTCGAAACATCACCATCCCTGGTTTCCGCTCTCACATAATCGAGTCTCTTAACCCATAAGCCCACGTTTATAACCTCCCCGCGTTATCGCAGCTGATTTGAATGACTTATCAAGAGAATGTTGCAAATGATGTGTGACATATTTTGTGTGCGATTGCTCACTCTTTCCTGCTATAATGTCATCTTTCCTGTGCTACATTAAATACGCGGTGCTTTGCCCGAGTACACAGAGGAAATTCTCTACCTTTCAACGACTTAACAAATGGAACTTTAAATGTATGTTTCTCCTGCCGCATGTAATTCATCATGGCTTAATGAAACATGAATGTGTAGTGATTATGGTCTGATGTGAATATCTATATATATATATATATATATATATATATATATATATATATATATATATATATATATATATATACATATATAAAACACCAAAGATTCCGAATAATAAAAAAAAATATATATATATATATATATATATATATATATCTATATAAAACACCAAAGATTCAGAATAATGAGGTGGAATTTATAAACCTATAGTTTATATCATCCAACATCTTTTAATCCACGGACTCTCTCATTATGGCTGCAGATCGGGCAATTTTTGTGAAAATTGTTTACAGGGCAAAACGTCCACTTAAAAGTTTTTTATAACGTGAAAATTCTAGTAACTCTGTAACCACTTAGAACAGCAAAAAAAAAGAAAACAAACGACGGTTTTTAAATTGCTAGTCGAACTAAAGAAGAACAAATTAATACTTTTCTGATGACCTTTTAATTTTTTTTAATGTTCAGTTATGTTCCGAATCGTTTTAGTGTGAAAAAACCCTACTATGCTGGTTTTTGAAAAGTTATTTCTTTTTTGTCAGTATTTACTATACATTCCCTCTGATTATTCCTAGATTAAACAAATAATAACATTTTATGACAGCATCATCTCTTTACATCCGAGAACGTCGAAGAGACAAGAGAAATTAATGAAGGATATACAGCCATATTGATCCAAGAGAAGTTGGAGTCTTTAGATTTTTTTTTATTGACTGTTCAGTCCCTCGTCTCGCGCCGACCTAAGCGTATGACTGCCATTTGTCAACTTTACAGCAGAAAGAAAATAAATGCACTTTAGAAAGGACAGAGCCCCTTCTTGGAATGGCCACAAAAAAAAAAAAGGAATAAAGATTTTGACATTTTCCTTTCATTTTGTGTGAGCAAGAAGCTGCAACCCTCCTGGAAGACGTTACAATGAATAAAACATTAACGGTAATGCAACAAAGTAATATTTCAGTTAGGAAAAGCCTAATTGTTTTCTTCTTCCCAGTGCCTGTGAATAGTGCTGCATATAAAATTGATGCCATTAAATACCCTCGTCATCGTCGCATAGCGAATGTGCCACATTAGAAGGCTATTGATATGTTAGATTTCAGCTCCATTTTGCAAAATGACATCTGATTGGACGATCTCATCGGTGGCGTGTTATTATAGCAACGTTATTGTACATCAATTACCGGTAACAAGGTCCTGGCTGTATATGTATACTTTTTTTTATTTCTTTTACTTTTTTTTCCCTGCTCGTTCCTAAATTGGCTGTTAAACATAAGAAATAACCAATTAGGAATATGGCTTGGGGCAGGAAAAAAAAATATACATTTTTTTTTTTTCTTCCCGCGTGTCAACTGTATTTTGGTTCCGTTACATCTTTTCTAGGTTGGCGACCTCGTTGAAATGCAGAGGGCATTGGTTAAATGACATTCTTCAATTCACAGCTTGTTGGAGGATAAATGCCCACCGCCTCTGTTACGCCAATTAGCTATGACCTTTCATACTAGCCTCTGGATATAATAAAGAAAAGGATAACACTTCCGAAATGTTTCTTCCCTCCTACTTCTTAATGTTATTTTAAGCAATTTTTTTTTCTGCAGACTTGTGTGTTTCAAAGGCTTTTTCTTCCTCCTTCCATTAAGCTAAATTTGCTAAATCTTGCACGGTGGAATTAAACTTAATGTTTCCAGAAACGGTAATAGCCAATGCCCTTTCTGAAGTGTCCTGCTAGAGAAATATTGCCTCTACATTATGGGTATTCCTACTCCATTCGGTTTAATGACTGCAGAGAAGTTATACATTTTTTGCCATCTATTCACCTAGTAAGTTGCGTATTTTGATATTTTTTCCACTACCGCATAGCTTTTGTCACGTCAGTATTTTTTTTTTTTTTTGGAATGAGGACAAATGATACTTGAGAAACTAGAAAGTTTACTGCCTCTGAGAGATACACAGAATTCCCACGGAGGAAAGACATTTAAACTTAATTGTGCTTTGATGCAGCGACAAAAATGATGGGATATTGGTGTATGAATTCTATTTTTTCCGTGGTTAGGTGTATGAATGTAAAAAGTTCAGGGCAATGACTTATGTGTCATAGAGCATCTAATCCCTAAGTGATTTATTAAAAGATCTGTATCGTATCTTTGTTTCAATGGTCTCTGCACTTTTAAAACTCAAGTCTGACAAGGCCATGCTTTTTGAAGGTCATTGGGACAGAGCATATAGACCGAAGCTGCGCGTGCACATCTGAAAAAGTAGTATTCGTTTGTTCATTATTCTCAAAAACGTGTGATGATGCAAGAATAGTATAAGGTATCTTACATACCAAGTGTCAATGACTCCTTTAGTAGCAAAATAATCGGATCAGTTGAAAAGGACTACTTGTTGCTACTTACGGCACTGAACCGGAAGCAGAAGCGATAGGGACTTTTCCTTTTCTCTTTTTCCATTGCATTTTTGGTCGCATCTAAAGAACTCGTACATGAGAACTCAAAGAAAATGGGTTTTATCATGTTCTCGTGAGTTTAGGTAATTTTAAGATCACCCAGGGCCACAATCGATGAGCTATAAGTCCCCAGCTTTAACTATTGTTTATCTGTCATTTTTGGACACAGCAGAATGAAATGCCTCTGAATACAAATGTACTGTGATTTTGGCCCGAAAGTAGTACATTTACCATAATACAAATGTTTCGTCGGGGGGAAAAGTTTTAGATAAATTCCAGAATGTATCTTCTGTACATTAGAGTATATTCTACGTTAATGTACAGGATGACATGTTACTTGCTCTGAAGGGGTTAACCTGTAAGAAAAATAACTAGAAAATCAAATTATGCATCATGTGCAAAGGTATGATGTCATATCTTAATGCTCTGAGACAAGCATGAAAGAGAGTGGGATCCCTTCATCCTTGGCTCCCACTCTGCCTCCTCATGCCCAGAAAACCTTGGCCCTGATATGTATTATATATATATATATATATATATATATATATATCAGATGTCATCATTAGCGCAGAAGTAAAAATCTTCAAACAGTCTCACTAGAGCGTTCCTCTCACTGTCTGGTTTATATATATTCTCTGAAGGACAAAAGATAATAAAAAGCTTTTTTGATCTCAGAATAATGTCCAATAGTAGAGTCGTTAACCAGCACTGAACCATATTTTTATTTTTACACTTTCCTGTAAACATTTTAAGGAAACTTCATAAAACATATCAGTTACATCTGAAGAAATGAAAGTCCCCTTAAATTGCAGAGGACTGTTTTTCACTTTTACCTTTGATTGTCTTCACAAAAGCCCTGATGCATGATCCTCCTTTAGAGTTTTCAATGTACATTAACAAATTGTGCTCAAAAATGGTCATTTTTCCAGCTAAATTCTTTAATTGGAGTCAGTGGCAGAATTTAGCTGAAAGCCTCCGGATTTAGCGGTCGATAGCTCCAAACAGCAGGGCACGTTTCTACCGTTGAACTTTAGTCATGCATCAGGCAAGACACTGTCTTGGAAAGCTAATCGTTGCCGTAGATGCGGAACGAGCTATATCTGATATAAATGTAGATGGGGACACCAGAATATGCCTCCTTCACCTTAGAAATCATCTTTCTGATTATAATTTAATTTTCTCATTTTTCTTCCTACTTCTTTAGCTTTCTAGATGATAACTTGGATTAAATGCATGTAACTTTGTTTTACCAAATTGCAACCGCGTCCATCTGTGTCATAAGATTGACAGATAATCATGTTAAATTCAAATATATAAATCATATAAAATAATAATTGAATAATAAAAATACATTTAGCCCTTAAGTGAGAAGATGATGACATGTCAATGGTCTTGGTACAAAGTCTAGTTTCATCATGATAACAACCAAGGAACAACCAGTAATAGTCAACAGCAACCAAAGTCCTCTTATCTTCACAGGACGCCATCTTGTTGGTTGGCTTAGTTCATCCAATGACATATTCTCCGTCTCAGAGAAGTAGCGTTTCCGTGGTGTTTACAACTGAAAAGTCATGTGAACTATTGGGAGATTTACTTGTATCATCTGAGCACTTGAGAGCTATCCCAAATCTAATAGCAAGAGATAAAAAAAAGGATCGAAGATAATAAATTTGCCCAGCTCCCTCTGCCAAAGCATTATTGCAAGACTCATGTCTCTGGTTTTATTGATAAATATAAATAAGAGTTATATAAAGAAAGTCTATTTATAAAGGTGTGCGAATATAGGTTGTGTCAGAACCACACAACAGAAAGCTTCATAAAGGGTCCCCAGACATTGTCAGACAGGTATTTGTTGCATAATCTGTTTTTATTGCATATCCATTCTATTTTATGATTTTTGTAATTAAAGCAATAAAAAGAAATGTTATGTCCTGGTGGAGTATCGTGTACACAATAATCGTGCTATGACAATGAGCTTTAGTTGGCTTATTGCGGCTTGCGGATGGGGGGGGATATATCAGAGCAGATTTAAAGAGGCAATGGGGCTTGATGGACGTTAAAGGAATACATCAAAGGGTATAGGAAACTAGCCACAAAACATGCGTAGTAAATATGTTACATGTTCAGCAGTTTCATATGAGGTCATGGATATTCGTGTGGGAATTCCTACATTGATAATATAAAGTTAATTAATTGTTGACCTACCAAACCAGTGCATGCTTGGTCCTGTTCAATGAGGGTTCTTCAAAGCCATCAATGAAATGGCCCACAGTTGGAACATTCTGTTAGTTGCTATGGTGTTAAGGCCACTTTTCAAACTTTCCACCACTTATCCCCAATACTCTAGTAATCCATCCGAGGTCAATAAATGAGTACAGTAAAAATAATAACTATTATTCAGCTGCCGATTCGGTTAAGGGCTAAAAAACACCCTTTGAGTCCCATTGGGAGAAAGGTGCTATCCAAACACATATGTGTTATGTTTATGATATGTTTTAGACATAGGTATTAGATATTAGCTATAGGTATTAAATATTTAGCTGAACAGACAATCTGTGGAAAAGCACAGACATTCTTAGTGATATCAAAGACGAAAACCCAAACAACTACATCTTCCGGAGTTATTTCAGAAGCAAGAACAAGAGCGTTTCACACATTTTGAGTGATAGTATCCGTGATGATTGATTTTTGAGAAAAAAGAGTGTCATTTGAAGGGAAAACATAAGTGATAATATTGTACTGTTATGGTATTGTGGTTTATATATAATTGTAGAGTTCCCATCATAGTTTCTGTATCTAACGTAAGTTCCCCTGAGAAAAGAGCATCGGGTTCTAACTGCTGTAGACAATTCTGAGATAAGAAAACAGGTAATGGGCAATTAGCTTCATAAATGTAATTCAACCTAACTTACACTAATTTATTTGGTCCACTGTCATGTATGTCTTTTTCCACGGGGATAATGTGTCCCAAAGGCTCTCCTCCTGGCAAATTATGATGACAGGATGACAGACAGGAGACGTGAGAAATAGTGACTTCGATTCCTTAGCAAGAAGATTGCCCGATCTCTAGGGAGGTCCATTAGGATGAATGATATTTTGTGATCTGATTAGGCTCCAAGTGCTTGTCTAATTTACATATGGGTCTGTCCGTTATTATTAAAGACACCAGTTTATTACAGTTCCCGTCACCTTAGATTGTAAGATCCATGGCCAAAATATTGCCACAGCCCGCATGCATATATAAATATATATATATATATTATATTTTTTTTTTACACACACCCATTACCCACCTTTTCATAATGTCTACTGTACGACGACAATATATTTCTACTGAACATTCTTTATATAATTTCATTTTGGCTTTCTGAAAAGTCATTTCTTAATTTTAAAATATTACTGCGTCCCACAGCCAATATTCTTCTGAAAGAATATTTCCAGCTACAGTAGTCATTTATCATATTAACAACGTCTGCGCTGTATTTCGGATTCATTTAATGTAACTTTGATGGGCAAAATGTGCTTTTCCTTCAAAAACAAGAAAAGTGACCCCAAACCTTTGAACGTTAATGTATGTATACATTGAATTAAATACATTAATATTAATTAATTAAATAAATATATTAATATTAATTAATATATATATATATATATATATATAAATCATTTTTTTCTTCTTCAATTTTTTAATTATATGTCTTGAATTAGGACAAAACTGTAGGTATGGAATCTAAACAGAAAGGCATATATTCAAATTGATAATAATATATTGCATTAATATATTTGTCGTAATGTAATTTATATAATTACATCATAAACTTCTTGTAAATAAAATGTGCGCGTCGGATATACGGCGAGAAAGAATAACGTTCTGTGTGTTTCTCTGCAGTTTTCTTAGTATTATTTAAGCTGCAGAGAGTCTCGGTGCATATAAATTCTGCAGCACGTAATTTCCTTATCATGCTAACGATGGCCAGAATAAATGGTGACAAGGTATGATTTGTAAGCATTGATTTTTCTTAGTATGCTTAGGTTCCCGAGAACAGCAACTTGACAAGCACATGACGGTTATTGGCATTTAACCTTTAAGGTTTCCATGTTAACAGGATTTCGTTATATACTGTGCAGGAAAATGTCTGATTCCTAAAATATATATAGAAGTAGCGGCATCTGTCCTGTGCTCCTCAATGTCTATAGACTCAATCTTTTTTCCATTGGGGGATGGGGACTTAAGGGTCTACCTGGGTATAAATTCCCCACCCTAAGAAAAAAAAAAAATAGAAAGGAAAGTAAATGGAATAACTATCCCCAAAATGTAACATACAGCATAAGAACAGGTCCCACCCTACTCTTGTGACCCAACAACATCCATTTCATTACGACTGTTCATACAGGTTCCAGAGCCTTATTACGACAGAGGGCAGTGAAGCTTAACAATGATGTAAAAGTTGACAAGATCCAATGTGAGAATAACATGAACAGACATTATGACATACCGCTACAAAAGAAGAAAAGAGCCTTGCTCTTGTGAGCTTACAATCTATTAAGAACTTGAAGGTTAAGGGGCTAAACAATGGACATCAGTCTGCCATATTTGTTGAATTAAAGCAGGTTGTGTACCCGTTTCCGTGGAACGCTTATCAAGAGGGTTCCTCAGTCTAAAAAACATTCTTTCCTAATTCTGCCATTGTTCCTATTATAGCAATTCATCCCTTGTTATTAAAAAAATAATACAATTTTAACGGAAAAAAAATGGCCTAGTTTTAACCTAACATGATTACATTGTTAAGATATTTTTAGATTAATGGCAAGTGAACATTTTTATAAGGGTACTGACTTAAAAAACAATTACCGTACAATATAATACTGAACCTGCTCTAGCTAAAGGCAATCCAGGGTTGAAAATTTCATTACCTGTAAATCATATTTTATTTTTTATTTTTGAAGAAAAAAAAATCAATGGAAATAAATAATGCTAATCTTTCTTTTATTGCAGCCGGCAAACTATCCAGGCTCAATTCTATACAATGCATATCCACCATAAGAGAGAAATATATCGTAGACTATCCCACACATTGCATTAAGTCTGAACTAAGAAATAAGTGCAAATGGGTTCTGTGAGCTAGCGATATAGGCAGCCATTCCACTTTAATATTTATATTTGCAATAAAACGTGCGTGACCTTTTGGTCAGTATGAGGAAGGGGGTAAGGCTTCCCAAAGGCGACAAAAAAAAAAAGCCTTAAATAATACATTATTGAATATATTTTGAAGTATTCTTATTGGAACCCGATCAAAGTTCAGCTGCAAAGAGAAAGAAAAATGTCTTCATAAACTGTAATATCTTTACCTTTCGTAAGTGTCATTTCAATATATGACATGAAGGCTTTACATGGGATACTAAAAAAGAAAATAGGCAAAAAATGGAAAAAAAAAATGGCGATGTGACCGGACACCGTCATAGCAAGTTTCACTAGCGTAATAAACGGAATGAGGCTAATGTACAGTGATAATGAACTAAATAAGGGAAAGATATAGTAATTATATGTTTTTAAAAGGTAATTGGAATGCTAATTCTCAGGAGTATTTCTACGCCCGTAAATTGAATTTTGTCCAACCGAGAAGCTAGAATATAATATTGGCCCACGGCACTCTTATTGCTAACCTTTTCAGTGTTTTCTAAAAAAAAAAATCTTATGAAATGTAATATGATATTGTCTTGGCTCCCCATACATGCTTTGGTATGTTAATGGCACATTTTTGGCCCATGTATTGTTTCCAATGAACAAGTATAATGGATGAACTTTGTTAGCTAAGGGCTGGAAAAACCCGTTGGTTCTTCTTAATAGGAATGTTAATGAATTATACATGTTGCCAAATTTATGGCATTCTCTGCAATTTAATTGTTGACCTTTTCAGCTTGTTGGCTTTACTATTCACCAACCCCAGTGAGCTTTTGCTGCAGGAAGAGCTCGGCTGGCCCTGTGCAATGTATAATGCAATGGGCAAGGGGACTTTAAAGAAATCTTGCTGGTTTAAATAAATTATATGGGGCTAGCCAAGCTCTACTTGCCTGCAAAAGTTCACTGGGGATAGACCTTCTTAATGGATAGTGATGGAGTTGAAGCCACAACTCTCCTGCAAACCCACCTGCCAACTCTCCATTTAGTGAATACTCCCCGTAGTGTCAACGGCTCCCCTCCTACTACCTAATTACATTATTATTGGCTTGTAGTGCAGTAAAGAAAAATGGCAGAGGTATTATGTTGTGAAAGCTTCAGGACATACAGGAGCTATAGGAGCCAATACATAAATGGTTCCCTGGCTCCTGAGATGTCTCCAGGACTGATAACTCAACAAGGGAACCCAGCCAGTCCAGCGAGTCGCACGTTATCCATATATCTTACATTTCAGATCACATAAAGAAGAGACAGTAAACACCGTATGTGTAAGACTGTTTTCCGCACGCGGAGGAAAATAAATACATATCTAACGATTACCTTCCCAATTTTGATTTCAGAGAAGCATTTTTCCGCCACATTTGCGATGTTTGAAGTGGCAGATCAATCCCTTTTTTTAATAGAAGATGGCACAGTTTTGCGGAATTTAAACTACCTGCACACCTGAAAATAAATAAGTGTACAGAAAAGGGAACACTCTACTAACTTTTGCTTCGATGGAATTAAACTTCAAATACCTTAGCAATGAGCGGCGGGATTTTTTTTTACAATTTTTAAAAAAGCGCATTTAATATACAGGTCCTGGTATTTTCATGAAAATTAATGACCGTTTACCACTTGTTTAGGGCTCACCATGGGAAAAAAGACTAGAAACTCAATATTTATTTGGAATGTGTAATGTCTTGGTCAGGTGGCCAAAGACCACCTGAAATAGCATACTAACAATTAGGGCAGCAAGCCCTTATAACACATGCGGACATTACCCCTGTAATTACACTTGTAATAACCCTACGCTAGCAGGCGGACCAGTATTAACTAATACTATGCTCCCCAAGGGACCTTTAGGAATACCGTACCACCAATTATCTGAGGCGTACCGCGGCCTGCCCCCTTCGCATTGACGACCTGTCCCCAAGAACTATGTTAGTAACCACAAAAAACAACCGCCACGCTTAACAAAAAAACACAACCAGCCCCACAACACACAAAGAACCTCTTGTGACCGCGGCCTCAGGGAGGATGGGTGGGAAAGCTGCTGCTCCACCGATGATTTCTTTAAAAGAGATTGTCCAGGGGGCCATCTTGTCTTTCCTTGTCTCCGCTACCCTCCCCCTTGCCTGAAGCTGACCACCTTTGCGCACCCGGTCATGCCGCCCCTCCGCTTGTCCAGCGTCTCTGAGGCTATGTGATTGTGGTGCCAGTGTTACTTTTGTGTTCCTGGTCTGATGCAAGTCCATCCCTGGAGACACAGAGCACCTGGCTAGTTGTGCCATTTGAGTTTTCCCCTGACTGTCTCAGATGCTACACACATACAGAAAAATAATATTTTAGCTTTCCCTTTTCTCCGAAGAAACATATAATCACAAGCGATCGGTGTCCTGTGGCTGTCAGGAAATGGAAAAATCCAGCAGGCCTTCAAAGGCGACGCTTTGGGCAGAGTCATCCAGTGGCCTGTCCACTCTACGAAGTCATCTCGGTAAAGAATCATTATCTGAAATGCCTTAGGTTCCTGAGCTTTGATTCCTTTTTAACGATACGGCCACATGACGAGATATATCACTCCAGTTATTCTATTAAAGTGCATTAAAAGTGATGAATGTTTACAGATACCTCGAGGAAACTATTCAGTGCTGTCATGGTTTACCTCTAGGACTTAAATGAATATATATATATATATATATATATATATATTGTTAATACACCTGAAATATTATAAAAAATGGGAAAAAAAATCAAAATACTGTTACACAATTCCATAAAAATACACTTTATGGACATATCTTGTGAACTTAGACTTATCTTTATGACTATACTTATTAGCTTAAGCTGTTATTATCGATTGAGTCCCTGATTTCTGATGATCATCACAAGAGGCCTATAAATGTGAGGTCGAGCCTCTGTAGGGGCCCCAAAGTTCCACAATGGCGTGTGCCGCCATATTCCTACCTTGAATACTGATGCATTATTTTCAAAGTAGGGACTGTAGTTTAGCACCGAGAGCCCCGAGGGTAGACCTTTTATCACAGAGAGCAATTGAATGTTGGCATAGTTCCTAAAATGAAACCAGATCCAGTACAGTCCATATTTTTGTATATAAGGCTATAGATAATATAAGTACCCTGAATAAAAGTTCCTATACCCTCTAACATATCATCACAACACACTTAATAATTTTATAGAGCAGTTTGTGTCCCCAGCGATCTGACAGAAGTCCTCATAGAGATGGAGTAGGCAACTTCTGTATTCTATAGACTACGAGTTCCGTAATCCCCCAGAATTCCAAAAACGTCTGTTTAATGCCTCCTTTAAAAAATCCAATAAGCCGTCACACAGTTTTCAGGTCATGAGACCTCTGCAGAGAAAACCTGCCTTGCTCTCAGCTTCTCACAAGTTTCAGTCAGTGTAACTAATGCTATGTTTGAAGCCAATCTGGCAAACTTCCCGACACACACTCCATTATATAGCAAGCATATCCCGTGGCTCATTACAGGTTTGAATTAGCAATTCATCTAATTCATCTGTCTGAGTTTTTGTTAACAAAAAGCTTATTGGTTCCATACTGTATAATTTGCCAGAGATCAGTATTCTACAGAACGCTGTACGTGCGTGCATGTATATATAGCATAAGAGAGGGAACAAAGTAAAGGTCATATGAAAAAGTGCAAACTGCACTACATTCTATTTAGATGTTAAGTAAATACATGGCGATGGGAGAGACGGCAAGATGTAAGAGAAAGGAGTGGCACATCATTTTAGTGCCAATACAACAGTGTAAAGGAATCGCTTATCAATAAGGCATGTTAAATTATGGTTAGTTATCATTATTAAATGCTTCTCCCCTCTTTCCATATCATACTGTGAATTTTAATACAATTGGGGCTAAGCCTAGGGATGTCCAACCTGCGGCCTTCTAGCTTCTGCAGGACTACATCTCCTTTACTCCTCAGCCAGCCCCTTCACATTGTGGGTGATGTAGTCCTGCAGCAGCTGGAGGCCCGATGATTGGACACCCCTGGGCTAAGTAGCAGCATGTTGTTATAAGGCATGTTTGGAGTCTTCTACGCCTATGGGCAGTCGGTGTGACTGGGCTTCTACACCGGACCCGGTTTTCACTGGCAACTCAGGCCAGGGGCATATTATCGATCACACTATAATTAATGGCCTTCAGCCTCAGATACCGGTCTATGCGGATCTATGCAGTCAGTGCTTGGCCACGAGACATTTAAAAGGCAGAGAATTAATGAGTCATTTCTAAAGTGGCTCGGCCAAAGTGCAAAATAGAGCAGTCATCAGAAATTCCATATTCCACATATATATTAAAAATAGAAATACCCCTGCTCCATTCCGTGATGAATTTATATAAATGAGTGTCTCCGTAGAGTAAAAGAGAAACATTTGGTGTGATTGTCTGCTGAGGGAAGCTACCCTTGAGTATTATCAGCGGAACTCTAGTGTGTCAGATGAATCAATACACGAGGTGTCCTGCGGTGGATGTCCTTATAGTTGTTCAGGGATCTTGGGTCCTCACTTCAGGGCCCTGGAGATTTTGCCTTTTTTTTTTTTGTCAGAGCCTCTGTCTCGTCAATGGACGTGAGAAGCTCTAACCGTGAAGGCCTCATTAGGCTCAGCGCCAAAAGATGTCACTTAGTGCAGGCAGCTATGGGAATAAAAAAAAAAGTTGGTAGAAGGGATCCTGGAACCTCCAACATCTACCCCCTACCGTTACAGCTGCTCGAAAACCAAGATTGGAAGCATTATATCCTGTGCAAACAGGCAGGGGTTAGCGGGACCTGTGCTCCGTTCTTTTGATTGACTGATTGACCCACAATTTAATATAGAAATGCTATATTTAGAATTTCAGCACAATAATGTGTAGGAACATACTCTTTTGGTGAACATTAAGCTCTTCTTAAACGTACTCCAAAGGGTTAACTAAATATCAGCAGTAATTACTTTTCCATATACAGTTGTTTTAGTATAGAACTGTTATATTTGATACCACTTTAACTCTTTAAGCAGCTATGTAAAGTATTCTACATATACTGGATTGTATTTATCTTCTGCTAATAACCAAGTTTAAAAGTATTGTCGATCGGCGTAGCGTTCCCAGGCAGAAACATATCTAACATCTCTTAAATAATAATAATAATCATATAGTAGAAGAGGAATCGTAATACTTTCACCTGTGCTACTGCATTGCCATGCTAATGGTATAAACATCTAAGATAGAATAGGCGATCCAAGAACTTTAAGTAAAAAGAACATATTTCATGGAAAAACATAAGCAAAAATACACATACAAACACCAATATGATATTCAGTCTGTATACAAAGCAAGGTATAGGGAGCCCTGCTGTGTCACTCGGTATGAATAATTCATATTTACCTGTATGAAATAATGTTAAGTGTGTTCTTACAAATGATCCTTAGCTTTCATTTGCGTGAATCGGACATGAAACAATGTAAGAATGTAATAAATCTATATGCTAACAGCTTTACTGTGGATTAGCATAACTTGAGATAAAAATAAAGAAGATCAATGCACAAGGGAGATCTCTCATCATTTTTTTTTCTCGGGAGGGGGACCCAAGTAGAATAGTGTGGCCCTGGCAGGGAATTTCTAGGGGGATTTCTTGCTCCTTACTGCAGATACCCATGGTCCCAACATAAATACATTGCTGGTCTATTAAATATATGAAGTGGCCACGAGACAAAGCATACCATATCATGGCACTAAAAGTAGGTCCAACTTGGGTCATCTTGGAGAAGAAATGTTCAGGGTCCCTTTCAATTTAAGACATGAGCCTCATTGCACAATCTGGGGCATCCAAAGGACATTTGTGGTTTGGTCAATCCAACCCCTATTTGTAACTACCGGTATTTGGTATTTGTTTTTGGAGCCTGTCTCCAACAACAAATGTTCTGACTCCCAGGTCACAGAGTGTTTATCGCAACCACTGCATGGTGGAAATGGATTGAGCTATTCAGGGTATTTCTATTTTTTCATATATTTTTTTCTGCCTCTTGAAAACTTTTTAGAACATTGCATTAAAGTTCAAGTGTCATAGCAACGGAAAGCTACTTTAATTCGTTCAGATTCAGTTCTTTCAAGATATTCGAAAATCCTATCACCTTAACCCCTGAAGGGTGGCTGAAGTTGAAAAAAATATATTTTGCTGTATTGGAAGAACACATTGTAATATTAGCAAATGTATTCAGTATATACATACTATGGGATAAAATGAACTATTATTTGACTTTGAATGTACTGTTTTAAGCAGACTGGGGGCCATCATTTTATGTCATCGTGTTAGACACAGAAGTTGCAATAGTGGTTTGTTCTATTTGATTAACGGAAAATTACAGCCCAAAGCACCCGTATACTGTCCCAGGAAAGATGGAAAAAGTGCATGTTTGGCGCTAATAATAGGCAACTTCATGTTTAACCCCTTAATGACAATGCCCGTACATATATGGGCTCAAAATACATTGTTTTCAATGGGTTTAGGGACCGCCCATTGTCCTTAAGGGGTTAAATCTGGGGTAAGGTTTTTGGGACGTGAAGTCCACCATCTGTCACCATCACAGGACCCCCATAATCCATTGCCAAGATGGATAACTATTTCTAATCAAAGCCGTTCATCACAGTCATAGTCCAAGTCCGTATGTATCTTGCCGTCGAGAACCAACACTTGTTCTGGGAAGTGAGCCGATCATTTAGTCATAGGGGGTATAAAGTCATTTACAGTTTACGTGATATAAAACCAAGGAAGTTGGAACATCCATGTTCACTCCGTAGAAAATTAATCCAGCTAATTACAAGTTTAGAAAAATTAACCTGCATGGATATCATGAAAGATGCTAAAATAAAATAAAACATTTTTTGGGGGGGGTCATCTAAAATATGGGTATGGTTAAAATATGCAAGACAATTGGGAATAAGTTTTTTGCACCTAATAATTGTTCCATATTATCTTTTATTTTTGTAAAGATTTACCCCTTCAATACAGTATTTCAGTTGTTGTGAATTTGCCCTTCGCTTAAGGATGACAATGTTTTCCTTATGATGCATTCCGGCAAAAAGAACGGTTATATTATATGTTTTTATGCCTTTCGTTTTTTCTCAGCGTTAGCGTGTTGGCGTGTTCTTTGCAGCGTGCCCTTCGGTCCGGAGAGGCACTGATAATGTACGGTACATATGGCATCTGTGCTGCTGGATACAGCTGAGATAATGATAGGAACATTTGTAGTTGTGGAGGTTTTTCTGTCTTCTGGCAGTCAGTGATTGGAAAGACATTGGCTCAGTTGTTCTTTACCTTGACTTTATCAACAACTTTTTAAAAAGTAACTCTGCCCTTTAGTCATGAGTTTGCCAAAGAAAACCTAGGAAAAAATAAATAAAAATAAATACCTTAAATTAGCACACATAAAAAATTAAATCCAAGGCAGTTTAATCAAGGAGCAGATGCTATAATGGGCCTGAAGAAGAATTGTAGGCTCGCCATTTTCAATGGTTCGGGACCCCTTTGGATTTTTTTTAACGAAAAATGTACATATTAATATTGTAGCCCATTATAATTTGATTAGAGCCACTAATATCTTTTCAAACCTATGTGAGCAAAATGTGTCCTTGGTCATAGGTTTTGAAGACCACGACTAGTGTATTAATCAGAGTGACCTGTCAGGAACATGCAAAGCGTTTTAATTCTGATGGAGTTAAAAAACCTTTTGTTATATTAGCCTATAGTTCAGATAACATTAACATGATTGTGTATACAGTACATACAGTGTAAATAATTAATATTCTAAAGCACATAATCTTGTGGGTTGTCATGTTTTGAAGATTCTATTCCATATCCATAATGTTTTTTTTTTTAAAGATAATTATTGCATACCAAGTACAGTTTTTCCTCTCCATCTTTCAGGTACTGATAAATAATACAATTCTCCATGTTTTGTATGACGTGTTGGCTAAATTAACACGTCACAGTCTGAACAAATGATTGAATTTTTGCTTTTTTTTGGACATTCCACTCTTCTGTTGCACCCCAAATCCTCTCCACCGCCATCCGTGTGCTGGTGGCTTTCCTCTATTCAAACACTTAATGGATTTTGGCAGGCCTAACATTTCCTTAGAAAGTAATTATCAACACCCGTGGTAGAGAGGTATTCATCATTCATTTTGAAGGACTCATACTTAATAAAGACAATCTTATTCTTAGACTGCATTTAACATACCTAAACCGATTTTAATTAATTAAAATGAAAGCTAGCCTTCCGTCTTTTCATTTATTTAGTCCTGAACCTTTTCGTTTGTAGCCTTAGGACATTAAAGTCAATGTACGCGCACTTACCCTTCTGGAAAGACATTCGGCTTAATTAACTAAACAGTAAAGGCACAGTGCATGATCCTTGAAGGGATGCGCCTGATTCTATGTAACTGCCTTACTTTTCAGTGTTTAGGACACAGCTCACATGTATGTATATGTGTGACTATCTTTTTTTTTGTCGTTCTATTAAAAGGCAGTCATTAGATCAGTTAAATAATTAGCATATACATGGAAAATGACTTTCCTGAAAACGCAGTGTCGATTTTCCATACCATTTGTTGCTGGATGGAGCATTTGGAAACTAATTATTCCGGTTACGTTTCTGTTTACTGCACTGTATCAGAGTGGTTTTCGGGAACAAAATTACAAAGAAATAGTCTCTCAGATGAAAAACAGAAATATTTTTTAAGGCTATTAAAAAACTCAACTGCAACATTAAATTAGTTTCGGTCAGTGAAGAACATTTAAATAGCCAGAAGGGGAGGGCTGGGGGCAAAGGGGCATTTGCCCCCTGGGCAGTTCTGATTTAAAGCATCTTTTTGTGTTTTTACGTGTAATTCCTATACCTGGGAGCTCTCTGGGTTTGATCAGGAGTCTCCTTGGAAGCCCTGCTTCTCTGGGTCTCCAGGTCAGTTTCTTCGTTCTCCAGGCCAGATGGTGACAGCTGGCCATACCCATCCAATTCCCTTCTATTCATCAGCCAATAAAGGTTATCTGGAGCTAGCCCCACCTCTGCGAATGCTAACCCCACCCATTCAGGAAGCCACTCCTCCAGTAACGGAAGAGCTTCAGATACCCCCTGACTGGATCCTTACATACTCCATTATGGGTTTCCATTATATTTTTCTAGGTGAATGTGTGTTAGACAGATCTGGAAAGTTTTTTGGCCTTTTTTTTAGCATTAGGCCAGCATATTTTGAATGTGTTCAGTAAATCCAAGTCATCAGAAGTAAGTCAGGTTTTATCAATGAATAAAATCCCTCCAGTTACTACATTATTCTAATTAATGTCCATTAACTCCATTAATTTCAATTATTTGATACTTAATGTACAGACTGAGGAAAATTAATTCATTTTATTTACTTTGAGAAAAAGAATAACAAAAAATTTCATGTTAAGTAATTATAGTTTTTGCAATTATAATTATGGCTGAATTTACTTAACAATATTTTTCAAATTTACAGATAATCACATTTTTTTTTTATTAGAGAACATGATCTTTCTCTGCAAGGTTATGGCGAGCTTCTTTTTTTCAATTTAGCTTAGCTTTCAACACAGCTGTCCCTAAATAAAATAATAATAATAATAAAAAAAAAAAAAAAAAGCAATTTAACACATTCATTTACAAATGTATCCTTAAAATGGAGAAGAATAACATTAGTTATTCCTTTACAATGCATAATAAGCACACGGCAAGGTTTAGCCGTTAGGGTGCATAGCAATAACAATGAAAGTTCCATTTTTTTGTATGTGATTTTTACTCGAGAACCTTATTTTTTTCTGAAAATTCAGCTGCAGACAGCAGGGGGAGATGACCAAATTTGATGAAATTGCTAGAATAGTAACAAACATCTTACCGAACGGACACGTTAAAAAAAAAAAAAAAAAAAAAAAAAAAAAGGAGAGAGGGGGCGAAAGATTTACATTGCCAATGACAAATCAAAGCTGAAAGTTCGCTTTGCCTGTTGTCACTCATTGCCATTCATATTCAGGGAGACGACTGCTGTGATAATTGATTTGATGGTCCGGCTTGAGTAGAAGCACTTCTGGACTTAGCAGGCCTCAGAGATGCCAAACAAGAAGAAAAGGTGGGAATGAAATAATGTACCACTTTCTCCTTAGAGGCATGTGGCCCAGTTTTTTTTCCTTCTTCCAAGAACAGAGAAAAACATGCCTTTTAGACAGAGGGGGGAAAAAAAAGTCTTAAAGAACACGGTAATAAATATAAAACAAAAAATCACTATATATTCCCTGCCAGATAAGAGAAAAAAAAACATGCATTCAGAGAGAGACAATGCGAGTGCATATTTTACCCGCAGGTGAATAATAGGAGACCGCTGTGGAAATAATCTGATTTTAAACGGACTCGCTCTTCAGAAGTACCTTTTTTGTTGGGTTTTTGTGTAAAGGACAAAGGAGGTTCTTTTTTTTTTTTTCAAAATAAAAAGCTTTTAATTTTCTAAGCTTCCCAGAGCGAGACGGAGGGTTTGAGAAAAAAAGAGGAAACAATTATGGAGCCTGTTAAGCAATATATATGCCTGGATGCATCTAACCCCCTGAGTTTTATTTACTTACATTATAGGTGATAACAAGGCTTGCCTTCGCATTTTGGGTTGTTGGACAACGCATTTGTCCTATCCCCTGCTGATGGGGGTAACTAATGACTCACCGCAAGAAGTAATATATATATATATGTGTATATATATATATATATATATATATAAATATAATTTTTAATATTATTATTATTATTTTTTTTTTTTTATTTTTTTTTAAGGAATTAAACTGGGGCTTATGACCACTTACTCCAGATTGTTAGCTCCTCTGCAAAATGGCAAGATTCACATATTAATCAGACTCCATTTGGCTTTGAGAGGAAATATACTTATTTGTATTTGAAGAAACCTAAGATTTAGATTCAGTTGACTTGCCTAAAATTCTCAGTCTAAATCCATAAGATAAAAAGGCTCAGAAAAAGGAATTTGACAACAGAAGAATGATCGGGTTAAGTGCAGAAATGGACTTAAAAATGCAATGTGCCAGTTAAAGGGCGATTACAATCAGCAGAGGATTTCTGCGTCTGCTTTCCGGGGAGTTTAAATGCTGCTTAAATGAGTCGTTTAAAAAAAAATCTCTCTGCCAACAGAAAATAAAATTGCAAGTTTAAAGCATCTTGCGCTATGGATTTTTCCCAAGGTAGATGCGGTTTTTGTTTGCAATGTATAAGGTGTGCAGGATTTTTTCCAGGGCAAAATAGCCACCTCACCTTTTCCGTGTTCCTCCCCAATACCTCCTTACCCCCCTCCCCATTGCCTACCAGTGGTCTCATGGCAGGAGGCAAATATTAGTTACCCATTAATAGGAAGAATGATACAGGTTAGCCACAATTACCCCAGTGTATAATTCTTATGGTGTTCAGACCATACGGCCAGACTTACGTCATCAGTCGGCCTCTGGCCTTAAAGCTCCTGGGCCGCCCCGTCGTTCCCAGTCTGGTCCTGGTTCATAGGTTGACAAATACTTACGTGTTCCAAAGTCCATATCCAGCTTTCTGCACGGTTTTTATTTTCAACAGATCAATTCAACATAATTTACATCTTTAATTGGTAAACCACAGTATTCATTACAGACTGGGAATTCTTTTAAATATCTGTACTTTTTGTACATTAAAAAAGCTCCTGGATCGGCGTATTAATTCCAGTACATAACAAATGTGAGAATGGTTTTCTTTTCATGGATTTAATATGGTTTTAAAAATGATTCTATCGTTCTTTTTTTCCATGAGAGGTAGGAGGTGTAAAATACCTAGCATCGCATTCCATGTCCTGCTCCATATCCATTCAATAAAATTGAAAAAAATATATTATGTAAATAAGGAGATGGGAGACTGGATCATTATCTCTGAGTTAGCGTGTAATTCGGCAGTCTCCGTGAACTTCTTGGCCCGCGTTATTTGCTGTAATAAAGCATCTTACGCTTGTAATAAGAAGCCTATCAGATACTTGGTAACCACAAGTGCTGCCTGATAAGCTTTCTCCTCTATGATATATATGTATAGGTAGCATATTTTTATTTTAGAATTTGTTTTAAAATAAAGGAATTTATAAAAGGAGGGACGGAGACGAGGAAGCAGAGACATGGAAGTGGTTGTTGGAGAAGGTAGAGAGAAAGTGAAGAAGAACTAGAAATTTCAGTAGAAAGTTCTGAGCTTTCACCTTTGATGGTTTCGTTGGGGGTTCCTCTTCATTCTCAGATATGGATTCGAATTACGAATTTTAAAAAAAAGAAATTTGATTAAAATATTTTCCATGATGTTACTTTTTTTATGTCCTTTAAAGCTCTGTTTGCTATATAAACCAAAATAATTGACTTAATGAGAAGCCCACATTTAGTGTCATCTTAACCACCTGCATCATTATTCTCCACCATTAAGGTACCGTCACTCTATTGTTAAAGTGCTAATTGTTGCTGATTGGTTCACCCACCGTCTGTAAAGGTGCTGGGGAAATTGATTGGATATTCTGGCTGTACGGCATGCCATCTTTCCTTAGGTAATCTCCAAGTAAACAGACTGACAACGTGTACATGTTATAGGGGATTTTAATGAATACATTGATGTGATGTGATGGCAACAGCTCTCATTTTAAGTAAAAAATATAATTTTTAAGCATCTGGTTTCTGTTCTTTAGCTGTAAATATTATCAATTTAATTTTAGTATTGTCAAATATAAAAATATAAAAAAAATATGAGCAATTCCTTTGGAGAAAAATATGACTAATAAAAATATTATTAATTAATTATGAATTTTTTGTTCGCACACTTTAACGATTAATGGAAATAAATATATAATTATCAAAATAATAATAAAATCCTTTTTTTTTATTGTAAATGGAATTTATATGAGAATAATTATCCAAATATTTCATGGCACTGCAAATTAATTATGATGATACACAGTGAGGGAAGCTATTCTTAAAATGAAAGCCTTCATACTGCATTTAAAGCTCAAGTGGAGTTTCCCGTTTTCTTTTCAGCTGAATAATATATCACCGCATCCTCAGAGAACTAATTATATTGTTTCAGATGAATTACAAATGCATCATTTAGTTGTATTATCACTATGCATTTGTCATTTACAATTAATCTGGAAAGCGCATTATACAGAATTAGCCTAAATGTTAGAATTGATGCTTTCAAAATACTTTATTAGAAAAAAAAAAAAAAGTTAATGCCTTCTTGGCCTTTAGCCAGCAAAGTGTACCGGTACTTTGGAATTTAAAATGTTAGCAAAAATTAATTTATTGACTTTAGTAGCTATTTATTCACTAAATCAAGTACCTTAAATGAGGCCTATTAGGCAAACCAGGCAAATACCCAGTAGGCTTTTGCCCGACGGTGCCTGCCTCATTCATTTATCAAAGCTTCTGATGCATCCTGTAGTGTGTAGTGACTGGCGTAGTGTGTAGCCCCGTGTATCCAGCTGGCGGCCACATGAAATCACTGTGTCGGCCACTGGCCTTAAAGTGCCAGGGCCAATTTAATTTTTGATTATAAACTTTTTTAAACTGATATGAAGACTTCATTGACTCTCCATAGGGTTTATGGGAGTGGCGCTCACTTTTAGGTCCTAAGAGCAGAAGTTCTTATTCCAACTTCAGTAGAGATTTTCAATAAAACTAATTAAATCATATTTTTCAGGCAAAAAGATTCACAACATGTATGGCCTGTTTGTGGTCCCTTGAAGCACCATTGTTATATGAGTACTAACCTTTCAATGTCATTGGTGATGCTGCCCTAATACGTGCATCCATAACTGCGGGTGTAGACAACAACAGGCTTTACTATGGATATCTGGCTAAATGTCCCATGTGTATTATGGACCCCTCCAAACTTTTTTTTAAGGACACTGTTGTCTGTTCATGGTAAACTTTGCATTCCCAAGAATAACAATGTAGTAAGATTTTCCAAATGGACGTCAATTTATATACACTGAAGCACCATATGGATTGTAGTTTAATATGCATGATATTGTATGTTTTATTTCTGTCATATTTTTATTAAAACCTCAGCTGGGGAGGAATCCAGAATCTGAGTTGGTGGGAGTTTTCGACTAAGGTGACTTGCATGGGGGAGCTTTCAATGCCATATTATTTACCTTGGCAGCAGTGGGGTGTTCGGGCCTAGGTTGACCATGCCAAAGGCAATAAATAGGTCCAGGGAGTGGCAGCCCTCTTGCCGCTGGCATTAATCTCCCTTGTAACTGGCCCATGTAGTAGTAGATGGCACCAACATTGGTAGTATATTTCCTTGTGCTGCATGACCTTCTGATGAGAAGTGAAGTGAATTAGAGGAACCACCTTGGGGAGAGCAGGAGAACGTGGCTTTGCAGGGTCAGATACTAAGGGACTCCATCAAGTTTAGGCTTCAAGTTGTGCTTAGGATTATTTTAATGAAGACTCCAGGTAATAGTACTCAGGTTCTTTCCCAAGAACTGTCACAACTAGGTCAACTTGATCCAGCTCCAAGACTTGTGAATAAAGGATAACCAAGAAATATAATAACCGAGAAATATAATATAACATATTCCTGTTTTATAAATGCTACACTGTGTGTGCGATTCATAAAGAAATATAAAACATTATCCTAAGTGAATACAGATTTATTTTGAACCTTGTGTGATCTACAAGGTGACTGATATGGAAAAAGAACAAGTCGCTGAATTACTATACCATCCAGCATAAAAAATATTCAATAAGAAATATGAGTTTTAGCATTTGAAATAATGAGACCGTTAACAATCCTAATTAGAAATCTGCCATAAAGGAGGAAATTTTAGAAAGTGAGCTCTATAATGTATAATGACACTATGCCATATAAAGAAGATAAACCTTACAACTCAATTAACCAAATGTCAGAGACGTGCAAAAGACTCACATGAATCAGTAAAAAAAAAGGGAATATTTTTCATTAAATAAGAGAGCAAATTAGGAAACTAAGAGACCAGAACAAAGTACTTTGTCAAAAATTATATATTTAATGATATTTATGCTTCACGTTTCATAGCAAAAGTGAAAATATTTTTTTCTTTTAAGTGTATTTGACTTCAACAGAAGAAAGGTATAACAGCCGAGAGAGACTTTTTTCTTCTACTAGCTAACGTTGGTTAGAGAAGTTAAACTAAATATAGATGGCTTCAGAGTCTAAAGCCCACATTTACAGGGTCAGAGGTTTAGATTTTACACATTCCTCCCAAGTATGCCACCTTAGGAGGGATTGTCCCTCATTGGAACCCAAATCCTTCTGTCCTTCTGTGACCTCCCTCTTTTGTAGAATGTCTGCCGGGTGAGAGTGTGTTACGGTGTTCTACAGCTCCGATAATTGTTTTATAACAGCGTAAATAAAATTCATTCTTCTTTATCTATATTGTACTCTATATGTAAATAAGTCTTGGTAAAGCCCTGCCCCTAGCCACGCCTCTAACCACACCCCCTAAATATAAAATGCACCTCTTTGGCCTATTACACTGCTGCGAGGTCCACGGACCACTGAAAGTAGTAGATAAGTGGAATAGCTTTCCAGCAAGAATAATAAAGGGCAATATAGTGTGCGATATAGTGTCACAAAATGCTTTTGGACATTTATTTGTGTCTGATGAGTCTTTCTTAGGTTGACCAAGCAAGTCTTTTTACTAGAAAAAAAAAGCCTCACGAACATTGCAAATAAACGCAACAAAATAGATTTATGTTAAGGGCTTTCTTTTTTAAAAAAAAGCAGCAAATAACCTTCACCGAGTAATTTAAGTAGTCAGGTTTGCAATACAAAATGTAATACCTTTGCAATATTGCGAAGCCATTTGGATGCCAAAAGAAGAATGAACATATGTAGTCCTTAATAAAGAAAGGTCAGTTCCGCCATAGAAGTCAGTGAAGCGTAACCGCTGCAAATAAGCATTGTTTTCCATATTCTGTGTATGTACGAGTCGCACACACATCCATTATCCTAAAGATTATAACCTAGTTTAGGGAAGCTGTAAAAATACTATACATCTGCTGTTCCGAGTCAGTTGTAGTTTGGATCAGACTTTGCACCTGTGCCAACATATTGAAAATGTCAAGATAAGACTCGAGAGCTGCTGACACTCATATTTGGCTCTTGATGGCCCACGTTACGGGTGTCAGTGACTTTTCAATATGTTATCCACTTCAATTATTGTTTCTCGCTTTTGGCATTCCCTTAAATCTCTTTAAGCGAGTCTCCTCTATGGCAGATAGACATGGCCTAGGTGAATGGAGTTTTGTTCCCTCATTAAATGCTTTGTGTTTCGCATGTACATGATAAACGCGCAGTACCTCCCAAGTGTCCAAATTTTGTGGACAATGAGGGGGGCATGGTCCAGTTGTGGAGATCCTCTGCTCTCTCCTCACCATCCCAGATGGCTATGAAATCTATGGAGGTTGTTGCAGCACAGACCTCCATCGCAGATCCCATATGACCTGCTCACAACCTTCTGCCGCTGATCGCCAGAAGGTGGCTCTTTGGGTTGGGTGGGCAGGTGGCCGCCATCCCACCTCTAGCCATACCCATGTGGATATGGGTAAGTACCGTCCCGCTTGCTTGTTTGCATTCTTCATCACTGTTTCAAATGGCTGAAGAGGGATTATTTGATTTCAAGAGATAAGGCCGGGGGGGGGGCAGGGCTTTACTGAGATTTTTTATGGGACTTTTGCATCCTATTGATTGCTATTTATGTAACTAAGATGAAAAAAAGAATACTATTTATTTTCACACAGTTGCACTCACTCATACCCTTTCCTTAAAATGAAACAAATAGGGGCAGTCATTAAGAAGAGGGGGCTAATAGGAGGTATTTAATGATGACTTTTAGTGAGCTGCCAAATTATGTTGAGAATCTGCAAACGCATCCTTGTTTAATTATGAAACGTAGCAATCTACGGAAAAAATGGAACCTTATAAATTAATGATAATAAAAAACCATCATCAAAGAGACATGCATTATTAAATGTACACATTTATTGATGAAAAGATCGTCTTTGATGATTTCACTGAACTCTCCCAAAGATATTATTTAGAGCATTTTAGCCGAGAACACTTAAGCGCATGTCCTCTTCTTAAATGGTTATCTTTTAGATGTCTCTTTTTATTGCCCCAGTAACCGATCTGGAAACCTGAAATAACTTTTTGATTCTATTCATATGCCAGACACAAAATGCCGTACAAAGGAACAGATAAATCTTTATGGATACCTGCATTTTGAGTGTAAATACAGCCCTCGCTGCAGTTTCTGTTTAGGAAGACTTGGCTCTGTCGTCTCAATGCTCCGTTAGTTACCTAGAGAGACATGAAATAAAATATAACCTCTGTATATAAGCAACCTCTTTCTACGCCAGTCTACGATTGCATGAAGGCCAACACAATAAAATGTGTTTACTCAAGTGCCACTGGGGTTCTTTTATGGCATCTTTTTAGATAAGCGACTCTATGTTCCTTTGTTTCTAACAAAGCGAGCCGTTAAGGTTTTACTTTCGCCAGCTGTAATAAATGTCCGTATCATTTCCTCAGGTTTTTTTTTGTTGTTTTTGGGGTTTTTTTGGCTTGTTTTTTTTTTTTTTTTTACATGAGAACCTTTAGATGAATCCTACCCTTTGTTTCACCCCATCTGCGAATATGCTTTACGACTGCCAGTGCTATTATCTTCGAATGTCTCTCGAGATCCGCAGCTCTACTTATGCAAGCCAGTTTTATTGAGATAATAAGAATAAAAAATGTTTCATCCTTTGTAACAGTTTGATGGCTTGTTTTCCGTTGCCGTTGTCACTAAACTGTCGATATTTGGTTGCTTTAAGCCATGAATATTCGCACCCACGATGACCCACAATAGCAGTTCTTTGCAGTTATTAATGGGCCGATTTGTTTGTGTTTTCTGGATATAGTTACAGGTGGGACATGGAAACCCCTCTGTTAATATATCATATGTGAGGTTATAATAACTAGGTATGTGACCTCCAGTTGTCTAGATTTTTCTGGGTTTAAAAAAAAAATAAAAAATGCAACAACGAATAATATTTTTAAAGAGGCAGCCCGGTAAATTGTATTCATATAATAGTAGCTTCACATGTCACGTGTGCATTGCAGGAGTATATCTACCACTTTATGGAATGAAGGCCCAACACTGGTGAACTTCTTGTTGCAGAAGGACTTGGTGCTTCATAAATGTTAGAGCAAGGGGTCACAATCTAAGACTAGCGGGTCATCCCATCACACATGGAAGCCACACGCAGACAAACAAAATGCCGGAAAATAGTTAAAAGAGAACACTTTTAAGGACTTTTTGTGATGTGTTTCTATATTTTCATGTAGGCTGCATAAAATCACAAGCGTGATCTAGTGGAACCGAATGTTCAGACAATACAGAGGTATTTAACAGTAAACAAAAGTCCATTTCATGGTTAATTTAGAAGAAATAAACTCATTGTGATAATGTGTTTTCTTTGTTATTCTCAGCGATAGGACTCATTTTAATAGCAGCAAAAAAAAAGCTTTGCTCGCAGGATGAAAAGGATAGTTTAAACGTATCTTGAGACGAACGGAAACAAATAGAAAACTAGGAGACTAGAATGTGTTTGGTTCAAAGGGTTTTTCAAGCTCTGCCGTTTCAAGGGCGTTTCATCTTATTTGTCTCTTTTTCTTGGCCTTCCTTGCATATTTTTTGTGTTACCTTCTCTCATCTAAATAATAAACTGTTTATGATCAATGTGTTATTTTTAACATTGTTCCTCAAGGTCTTCGTGCAGTAAAGACAATACACAAGGACCAAACTGAATGGGGGATCAACAGTTACAGAGTCCTATTGTCCAACGTTGAATACTGTGTACAAGGTGTTGGACACAATACATGCCTAGGTTACATGTTCCTACACAAAGGCATACTTCTAAAGGATGAAAGGATGAAACTTTGATGAAGTTACAAAATATCAGTGTCTATGAGAATCCATAGATTTGACCAGTAGTCTCTGGGGGAAGGACTGCTTTCCCAGGTCTCTGGATCATTTTCTTCTTTCCCTCTTAGCTTCTAGTTGAGGAAAGATTCTCTGCGAAATCACCATTTGCTCATCTTTTTCTGAAGTCCCTGGAATTGGTAACAAGTTTAAAAGAGTTGTGCTTGGGAGAGCTATAACTTACTTTGAGCCTGAAGTAAGTTCAATGAAAAATACTACACCTCAAACCATATCTGGCTAATTTAAGATTTACAGTTTAAGCCCCAACACGACCGATAGATTTAAGCTTAAAATATGTTCTTCTCAACAGACCTCAAGGTGATAAATATAAACGTTTCCTACATTTTCTACAAGTCCAAAAGAAGGATATTACATAAGAGGGCATTCCATTATTCAATGAGCAACACCAGATTCCTTAGAACTGTTACAATTTGGGTATAGCGAAAATTAACAAAAATGTTAAAACTAACAATATGCAATTTGACAATAAGAAGAACGCACATTGCGGCATAGCAGCTTACACCCTCATGATCGATACATGCCTTGGTATATAATTGTGCCAGATCTTCAAAACATTGCATGTGGAGCATCATGTATATCCTCCGATAGAGCTTATCCAAAATATGATTTTCTTTAACAAAGATCTACTCATCAGAACCCCATATTTTAGCTTTATTTACGTATTTGCTACATAGGGGCGGATTAAGATGTTTACCTGTGTATACTTGACGTGCTCGAAGGCCTTTCAAGTGGTACGAATCATAGACTGAGTCTGAGGTTACATGCCTCTCCTTTGAAAAGCTGCAAGCTAGCAATTTACAGACATATCCACAAAGGATCCACAAAGAGCACCGTAATGTCTTTGAGCGTATGCTCCATGCTGTGAGGCCAGCAATGTAACATAAATAAATAAAGAGGCTGATTGCTGTAAGGAGTACTTGAGTTGATTGGTTTTGATTGGATTGAGCTATGAAGAGGTGAGATGAACCTCTAGAGGTAAGAGGAGCCAGGTGATCAGCACAGAGTAGACATTTTGAATCATTTGGGGAATATATACTGAATGAAAGCCCTCTAGATAAATCGAGGTTCGGTTTTTAGCCAACAGATCAGTGGTTGAATGTTATACTAATATATCTATCGGAAAAAAAAAATCACTTCCATACTAGAGTATCGCCAGCAGGCGTGGTGAGATTACCTTTACTTAGGAGTTCACAAGCTAATAAACCTTAACGTTTTGTGAAGCGAGGCAGTGTACTGAGAAAGAGGATTCTAATATATCTGTCACTTCCTCCAAATCGTACATTTTACAGCTCTGTAAACAAAGTTGTACACTGCAGTAGTGTTGTCAGATTAACACAAGCACTACATATTCACAAGAAACCCACATGCGTATGCTATGCGAGAAGACGTTTGAGTTCTATAAGGGGTATATGGCGTATGGGGGACACGGAGCGTGAGGGGGATGAAGCATGACCCGCTAACATATCAGGAAACTTCCCATGGTTGGGTCACCAAGCTATGTTTTCAATGGGATATTCACGGGTACTGTCTCTCTGAGCGGCCATATTGTCCCACTTTAGCAAACCATTCACATGCACCCAATAAAGGGGTCATTTTTGCCACCCACTCAATAACTAAGAGCCTCACACTTTTTCCACATTTCAAAAAGAAAAAATGCGATGTCGCCACTCGTCTCCATTCACCATATAACTAAGATGGCTAAAACGTATAAACAACAGCAAGGAAAATAATTTACTCAGTGGGCTGCGTTCGCTTTTCCATGAAATGAAACACCACAAGCGGTCCCACAATTTCCCCCCCGTAATAGTTATACGTCTTAAAAACCTATAGTAATCCTACCTATATCTTGCCAGCGAGCCAGAACCCATCAATCTTCCCGCTCCTAATATGCCATTATATGGGACGCAGCACCTGAACATTATTGTCAAACAATGAGCATTTCAGAAAAACATAGTCTCCCGTGGAATCAACGTATAGAGCTCATAGCTTATTTATATTACAAGAACAATGTTTTTTTTTTACGGTCTGAGAATTCAGTTTGTCGTGCAGTACCTACATTGTACGATGAGATTGCTACTGCTTTTTCCCAAGCAAATTACAAGCATTAAACATATTCGCGGAAGAGAAGGGCACACAGACCCAAATCAGTACTTTTCAAATATCCTAAAATCTGAAAAGAAATATCCACAAAAACATTTTTCAAAGCAGAATGAAACATAAGTGATCTCAACAAACTTGAAAAGATAACTAGTACTGATGCACACATTATATGAAAACTTTCTATTTTGAGTGAAAATGCATAATAGTATTTTTTGATATATATATATATATATATATATATATATATATATTTCTTAGTATTCCTTAGTATTATTTAGGAGTGCGTTGGCTTGTTGCCACTTAGAATTGTTGCAGTCTTTGTGTAATTAACTATCAAAAGTAATGAATTTTAAGTGTTTTAAATTGCATGTTCAATTACTGGTAACTAAAATTATCTTGAGTAAAAAAAATCATTTAGTCCTATGGAAAGGCTTCATTACTCTATCACAGTTGTTGTACTACGGCGTTAGATTAAGGTAACTTCGTTCTCAAATTAAATGTCAAATATAATTTGCCGGTGGAGTCATGATGTGTATGGCTGTTTTCTCAGTGAAAGTGTACGTTCATTTTAAGCGCGGTAGAATGTTTAATAGCCCCGGCCGGCAGCTGAGCGCGACAGATTGTGAAACCCGTGGCTTCGTCTCGTAGAGTAACACAGAGCATCTATCCACGCTACTTAATCAGGTATTTTAAAGGCACAGTTTGATACAAGAGGAATGTATATGAGAGTACTCTGTGAGTACTCCTTTGTCATCTTATGATTCTTGCCACTGATTGGCTGCTTAAAGCAGCCAATCAGTGGCAGGAAAGTGCTTCCATTGAAATCAATGGGAGAGTTTTCCACGCATGTGCATAGTGGTCTGAAGAGACCCCTGCCCATAGCGTTTACTATGGGGTAACACTGGAGCCGACTGGAGGTAACTATTTCATGTGCAAGGAGATGTCTTTGGCCACAGGGCATATAGCTGAGAGTGGGAAAGGGGGCAAATGTACATTGGGGCATTCTGGAGAATCCCCCATGCTTTTGCAATAGAGACACCATAAAAATGTACAGAGACCAGGTAGCTATCATATCAGCAGTTAACAAGGAATAGGAAAAGGGTTGAGCTTGATGGATGCAAGTCTTTTCTCAACCTCAACTACTCTAACAATATGCATTAAAGTGCATGCAATGTGTCACCGTTTCTGGATTCAGTACACTTAAAGAAATTTAAAAATAACTGATTTTAAATATATTCTACTGGGGTAAACTACTTAGTTTCTGTTTACCCGCTTTATCTGATTTCCCCATGAAGTTATTTCTTTATTTAGTGACAACTTATCTGGGTGGGATGGGAAGGGGAGATCATTCTACATGATTTGTAGGGCTAGAATATTATTATTATATATACATATATATATATATATATATATATATATATATATATATATATATATATATATTAGAAATGGGTATAGACAATTAGTAAAGGTTATTTTAAAAATAAGAAAGTACTTTTAAATCCATAAAAATAGACTTTTGACCTGTGGTAGGGAACAAATTCTAGCTTTATTTTTTTTTTACTGTTTATCCTGTTACATTTACAGTCCTTGAATATTTCTGAGAAGCAGATTGAATGAATACAATTGTATTCATACAAACAGCAACTATGGTTCCTATATGTCCCCATTGTACATGCTGCATAAAACGGTTCCGATGGATAAAAAAAAAAATAACAATAATTTGCATTTACAAGGAAAATACACACAGACAGAACAAAAGCAAAGTAGTAAATTGTCTAAAAACTGACTTTGAAAGAAGAACTAAATAATAAGTATTCATCCTTTCTCTATAGTTGACGTAAACGCTTTGTGTAGACTCCAAAAGCTTATTCCTCTGTTGACCTTATACGTCTTTTATTCTTGGGTTTCATCTCAATCTACATTCACTGCCTTCATATTCCTAATTTTCATGAGTTCCTATTGTACTCATTAATAAATTCCAAGGTTGAAGATGGTTATTGTTAATGGTTCTTGATGCTCCGAGGAACTGTCTGTTCCACATCTTATATTCTTTTTTATACCAGAAGTTTATTGTTGTCTCGTATTAAAAGATGTAAGGAACACCTATCAGCACACTCCTTAGAACCTGCTGCAGCGCATTAATATGAAGATTATTACCCCTGCTGCTTGAAGGTTCTGTTCTACGCAGGCAAAACACTCATTTTAAAGCTTCGTCTGAAGGTTTAATTCCATGAAAACAAGACGGAAAACTTTTGAGAAGCTTTTTTCAGTTTTTATGGCAACAAGTCAAGAATTCTTCCTCGTAAAACGGTCTGCCGGCCGCCTGCAACCAGGAACCAGATATGGTGTCATTTCCTGGTGCTCCAAACCAGCCGGTGATGTTCCCACCAGGGAGAGGTCTACACTGGCATATGCCCACATCTCCAGGTTATGGATGATGTTAAGGAGCCCAAAGGAAAGCTCTCATGGACCCCCATGTTTGACCTGGGCCAAACACAGCTGCCCCTTTTGCCCTGCATTAGAGACGGCTCTGACGCTAAGTTGTGCTGAGGCATTCAAACGAAGAAAAAAGAAAGAATCCGATAGAAATGAGGTTTTTCGTTTGAGACTACATACAATTAACTTTTCCCCATTTGAGATTTAGATGAGACATAGCAATGATTGTATTTCACTTGCTGCAAGTACTTTCTTTTAACTTCATCTGCCCTGTTACTATGTACATCACTTCTGTTAAATTAATGTTACAGAACATTAAACAAGTGATTTTCCATTTAACCTTAAATCAGTCTATTAATTATTTTTACCTAATTGCCTAGTTTCCATGTTTTCCTACAAAGGATCATTTTCATTATTTCATTACAATTAAAACCATTTCGACAAATTCCGTGTCTTATTCCCCTTCGGTAACTCTCTTTCTTCTTCAGCCTTTTCTTTTCTTCCATTAATATGTTTTTTTTTCTTTGCTTCATTGACCTAATGAAGTTGGATTAATGTATTAGATTTTAATTAATCACATTAGTGCTTAAGGGGTTAAAGTAATTTGTGGTACTGCATTAAGAAAGCAGCGGTGAGCATTGATTGCTTGAAGGTAAAGGGGATTTAATTCCGTGAAATAAGGAGAAATAAGTAGATTCGGTTGTTATTAAGGCTGTATAGGAAAAAAGAACACTTTTGTAAATGGCACTATTTGGAATAGTCTATATTGTTCTATATTATAGACTGGATTCCAGACAAGTTATTTCATATTCATAATAGAGCTACCCTGCCACAAATCGTCGGATGTCCTAACGAAAGGAACCCAGAATTTTGTACTTTTCAGGGTTACGTATTAACACCAAATAACAGCGGCGTAAATTCACTAACATAGGTGAATTTAGGAATTATAATTATTATCGGCTTAACAAGATCCTTAGTAGCAACAACCTGAGGACAACAAGCGCGAGTCCAAATTCTTGAAGTTGACCAAGCAAATCAAATTCACAGCTTACTCAAAGTTTTAATTAATTTCATCAGTGCTTAAGGGGTTAACGACGTTCGCTGAGCTGTATTAGTACCAACAGTGAACATTAATTGCTTGGACGTACAGGAAATGTAATCCTTGAAAATAAGTGGATTTGTTGTCATTAAGGACATGCTTAAAAATACCTTTTTTTTTAAAGGCTGTATTATAATCCAGATTGGAGTTTTTAATTTTGTGTCCACTGTGCACCCACAGGAGGACGGATTTCTGTTGTTCATAATTAAAAAGTTAAACATAATTTGTACTTAGGAAAAGGGTGGGCAGATTTACGCTTCATAATAGGTGTTTATCTGAGAATACCTGAAATGCAGATAAGTGGGAAGAGTGAAGACAGAAGACGGTGTATTTATTATAACGTTAAAGCAGAGTGAAATCTTGGCAGGGGGGGCCTCTAATGCACTAAAGGATCCCACCGTCCTGCAGATCTGGCAGGTGGTCTAACCGCGTAGAAAGGGAAACAAACTACACAAAGGCAAAGGTCCTCTTACGATCGGATCTATCAGAGGTACCAGTCTTTAGGCTCCCAGTGCATTAAGGTGAATGGAAGGGGGGTGACCTCCAAAAAATGTGAGACTTGAGATCACAACCCCTAGATACATCCTTTCTGTACACATATAGGTCCTTTCCATATCAGTATACAAGGTCAATCAATGCATGGTATGCATATGAATAAAGGAAAAATAAGCGGTTCCTGTAATCGTAACTGGGAGCTTCCTAGGGTAGGCCACCCGAAGCTCTCTCTCTTCTGGAGGAATGGCTTCTTGTGGGGATGGCAGAGCTAGTTCTAGGGGAAGTGGGCACTCCCCTGCAAGAAGAAAAAGTGAGGAGAAGCAGTGTTTCACCCAGAGACTCTGGGTCCACACTGTTGACTTTCTAGGCCTGTAATAACATATTTTGTGCCTTTTATAAATGTGTAAAATTGCTAAGATTCAAATAAGAACATCCCAGGTAGAGTGGCTTGATATGGCCTCTAGCTGGCTTATAAGGACCAGAAGTATCCAAGTCAGAAGTGAAAGCGTTTCCCCTCCTTCATCACTTGGTCCCTGTGCTTATCTGGAGGAACACATAAAAGGACCAGGCCTATGTCTGCGCAGGGGAGTCAGTATGAGGTATGGCTTGCCCTGACTCCGCTCATGCCACACTCCCTACCCTCCTTATTATCACGATGGTTGCTAAAGCTATATAGAATGGAATTGTTAGACAAAGGTATATATGGCTTTGAGTGTGTTTTTTTATTATTCAATAAAAAAAACTCTTCGGTTTTATCATGTTAGACAGAGAAAACACATGAACCCTATGACTCTTTCAAAGTAATACTTTGGATACTTTGAATACTTCGAAAGAGCCACAATATTAACTTTACCGAATTCACTTTCTTCAAGGAGTGCACTTATATTTATGTGGAAGTCAGGCTCGTTCTTTTGCAGTCTGTCAAAAAAGTCAACATCTTCCCAAACAACCCCTTTTTTCGTATGACTAGTCAACAAAGTAAGTTGAAAATGGTATGTCGTTGTTCGTAGAAGCTGAATTGATGGAGTAACTCTGACAGTCGCATATTACTCTGAATTTCAACGGGATGCAGACCGTGGCTCTAAATCTGGACCGAAAGTTATCCGTAATGGACAAGCTTTGCTATCAAACTTAGTGTATCGAAGGATAATCATGGTTTTTTTCATCAACAGCAGATACCTGAAGCTACTTAACCTGCCAAAAGTGAAGCAAATATAATTTTGGTCACTTTGCGCACAACAAATAAATGATCTGATTTATGGAAAAACGAGGATATTCCATATAACTATCGCTTAGTCGGCTCGTAAAATTGGGTAATGTTATATATTTTAAAAATATACATATATATATATCAATTATCTCCGAGGAGTGTGATAACCCTTTGTGTGAATGAATGAATGAATGAATGAATGAATGAATAAATGGCTTTGTCTGTAGTAAGTAGATGTACTGGTCTCGAGAAAAAAATACTTAGAAACAAAAAAAATTTTAAACTTTGTTTTGTGAAAATCTTCTTGGAAAGTAACACAAATTCCCAGTGGACTTGCGTAATGGAGTTAGACATATACACTTTGTTGTGTTAGGTACCATCTTTAGGTACATACGGCCCAAATCCCGGTAATTATTGATAGTAGGTAGAATGTTACTGTCTAAACAATTTCTCCAAGCGGATTAGAAGCTGCGGACCTTGGTGTCACATGTACATGCACAAGATCACTTAAGCCATTGTAGCATTACCTTAAAGCTATTGTCTGATTGACGAAGAGACTTCAAAAGAAAGTGGCAGCATTGCAAATAAACAAGAAATTCAAAACGCTGAGAGCTGATGAATTTCAAAGACATTGAAGGACAAATCTAGACCAGATTCAGAGTCAGCTCCACAATGATGCTGTCAGGAAGAACTTATTTGCGTTATAGCAGCTCCTGTGTAAATATAGGGGGATTTGACAGCTTATTTATTAATTAATGTATGTGCTACCATTGTAACCAACAATGTCTTCTAGCTTGTCCATCGGTCTAAACCTGCTGGTAACCAAATGGCCAAAAAGGACAATTTAGTTATATTGGGTAGAGTTAGAGGAGTGGTGAGAGGCGGGGCTTTGTTAAGATGCTTTGCATGACATCATATTTATGTAATTGTGTGATATGTAGAAGAGGAAAGATATTTTCTTTACACAATATAATATGCGCACGTATTTGCTTCTGTTTGTATTGAGACTTTTAAGGGTGTAGAACGCTCATACCTGGCAAACATGGTGAGCTCCTAGAAAAGATAGACACGAAATAAGACAGTAAGGAGGGACTGATCTTCTAGACAAGGACACTCGGGAGGTATGGTACAATATATATATATATATATATATATATATATATATATATATTGCAAAGCCCAGAAGACCAGCGGGTAATTCAATACACTAAATAGTATACTGTAATTGACTAAAATCCTATGAACCAGAATTGGTTTCTAGCCACCGTTTTAAACTATATTGAACTCCTGCTGATAATTACAGTTGCTTACCTTTTTTTAATTACCCTAAACACATGCTTGTTGCTTGTTTTGCCAATACAGGATATGTTAGCTCTCTTAACCACTAGATTTGCTAATCATGTGATGTTAATCTAGCTGATTTATTTCCTATCGAGATCTCTTCTGTAATCGTAATCATTCTTTCTCTAGACTCTAGACAAGTCACGCTGCATCGTTGTAACAGAATTAACCCTTCTATTTGTGTGATGGGTCAGTTCTATGTCTTTTTTTTAAAAGGCTGTATCATCTGCTTGGGGAAAGAAGTATTTTTACTTGGTTCTATTGCCTTATGAATGGTCTTGGGGGCAGGTGCAGCCAAGAGATCCTCTCAGTATCTTTCTCCTATTGATAACTAACATATGCACTAGCACACACATTTACACGTTCACACTAACAAACACACACTTATAATACACACTCATGCTAACGACTACTAACACACATTTATGCATACACACAGTCTCACTCTTACACACAATTACATATTAATGCTAATACTTACACTCTAACATACATAGATGCAGACACACACTGACTAACATAGTGCGTTACTATTTGACCGCTAGGCCACATAACATTGCGTTAATGACCCCACTGCACTATAGACATTATAAGTGGACTGGACTGGACTGGACTGGACTGGCCGGGGGGTGGGGGGGGCTACTGCTGCTTTTTTTTAGACAATTTGGGAACTTCTCAGCACTGACACTTGTCAGGCCTGGATAGGGGATTAATTATACTCCCAATAAAAGCGCTGTCAAACTCAGCATTCTATGGACTTTAGGAAGCAGTGGCAAATTAGGAGGTGTTTAAATTGATTTGTTCCATGCCCAGTGGGTTTGACCCGGAGGACTTCGAAACGCATGAGCAGGGTCTTGACATGCCCCACTCCCCACTCATTTCCCCTGTAAATGGGGGTGTTCCCTGTTTTATCATCGGGAATGCCCCCTAAGTCATCGGGACTGGCCACTGACATCAGCGGGAAGTTCCCAGGTAGGCATATATATATATATATATATATATATATATATACATATATGCATATAATCATACAATCATACACGGTAACATTCCAATGCTGCCTCCGGAGGCTTCATTCCCCATTCTTCATGTAGGAGGAAGAAAGGGGTCTTGGTGGGGTTGGACGCTGCCCAGATATTAAACAGGTTAATGCACACCTGGAAGTTTCAGCATTGCAATCAATTTTAAAGTTACATCGCCCATCGCAGTTTTGTGTAAACTAAACTTTTCAAGCAGATCCTATGGGGTTCCGCTGTGTTTGTTTAATTTTGGTCTGAGAGCAGGGAGGATAACGCAAATATCTGTCTGTGGGCCTCTCGGAGCAAATTTGGCTTATTTATATGTGCACTTGACATTTAAATCTCCTTTAACCTTATGAAAAGCAGTGATATACGACGACTGTAGCCAATTAACATGGGAGTGTGACTTAGCCGAAGCAATATTTTCATGACAGGGGACTCCGCGTCACATTAGAAATGGTTCCCTTGTGGCAGAGAATGATATGCCATCCTGCTTTTCTGCTCTCGCTAAAATACCAGGCTGATGCGTCTCTGACAGCCAACGAGAGCCGGGCTTTGTCTCACCTGCTGTAGCTGACAAAATGTATTTACAAACACAGAAATCATTAGGGAACAGAGCAGCGGAATGCGGCATCATTTTCTGTTTAAAAGGAATGGAAAGTGCGTTATGAGATCGGCTTTCTTGGTTCTTTTTTTTAATTTCTAAAACAGATGCAGAAATCCATATTAAACTACTTTATGTGCATTTTTACATCGAGAATATATATATATATATATGTCTCAAAATTCCACCATAGCGCGTTGCAATTCCTGACAGTTTTGGCTGCTTTAAGAACAATTGCCCCCCTTGCCCCTGAGGCCAACCAGTCCCTGGCATGGGGAGAAGTGTGAGGTGTCATTATAACCCCCTGGAAATCACACGCAAGGGATTCCTAGGGCCGTCGGGAGGATAGTACCCTTGGCCAAACACGTTTCCTGCATAGGAATCCCTGTAGGCATTTCTCTGCTCGCATGCAGTGATTTGAAGTCAATTGTGGCCATAAATTTTTAAAAAAACAACATTCCACTAATAAAAACTCCCATCAGCTTCATGAATGATGATGAGAGTGATGGGAGTTGTAGCCCAGTAGAGTAGGTACCAGAAATGGAATTAGGTTGGCAGACATGGGTTTGTTTCTATCGCATAGTTATGAAATGTTCATTTATATCTGTGATAAACCACATACTACATGGGTGTTGTATGTATCACTACATGTATGTATACGTTTACTAAGGTGGTGAGGGCGCCCCTAGGTAAAGTGCATGGTTGTCACTTAAATCTAACTATATCAGTACTACAAGAATTTAGTCCAACTCCCGCAGGGACAAATTAACTCTGATGGTCTGATGGCTTAAAACATAGATGTACAATTTTGTTAAAATTTTAAATATTACAAATAAAATAAAACTCCCGTCGAAAAGAAATTGCATTATTTTTTAAATTAACCAATATATATATCAAGCCATCCTTTTGACGACCTTATTTCTGTCTCACAAGAAAATAAATAAAAATATATTGTGGGAGTTATTCCCACGTCTAACACATTTGACCATTTATGTCGCTTTCTTTCTGGTTATTTGCCTGTGGAAGTTTTTAAGAAGAAGAAGAAGAAGGGGAAAAAAAAACTAAATGGTTTTAAACCACTTTATCCGAGTCGCCTGTTGTAAGGAGCAGTGCTTTTAGCAGCCACGGTTCAAGGGCCAGCAATATAGCGCTTCTCTTTAGAGATAATCTTGTAAAATGGAATTTAATAATAGGTTGACTTGGGGCACGTAATGCATTATGACATTATTTTTGAAAGCCCAAAAAATTCTGAAAAAATGTGTTTCCAGGCTTGTTTTATTTACGGGGATTTAAACTTTTTTTTTCTTTTTTTTTGCTATTGCCAAAGTTTACATGTTTATTATTACATGTCTATTTTTAATCCCATACAACTAAGTCAGTTTCCAAAAGTTTCCATTTACAGCGCATTCTAGAAGCTATTTGTTCTTTCCTTGTAACCAAGCCTGGCCATCAGGCATGGCAGGTGAACTAATGGGGGGCCGTTACCTAATGGTGCCTCCCGTATACCGTCATTGTCTCTCGCCAGATAGACCCATAGTTTTGTGTATTGATGCAGTCACAAGATTGTAAAGGTGTGTAGCATGTAGCATGCACGTATTCCAGCACGTATGTAATCTATATGACACTATCCTTCATTTGAAGTCCTTGGTCTTGTCTTCCCACTCCAGAATTAAGATTCTTGGGGCTATCATTCCCATGCTATAAAATGGGCAGCTGGGACGCGCATTCTCGAGGGTCTGTGAATGCCTCCTGACCAACATTCTAATTGGTTACTGGTGGATACAAAGCAGAGTCCTGGGATTACTTGCATCGTTTATGTGAGTGTTGGCGTATTTGCCGGTTTTGTGAAGCTTCAGCTATTATAGACATATATTATATATTTTATTATACCTAGTATTATAGAGAGACCCCACAAATACAGAATAGATGTTCTTAGAGTAAGTAAACAGAGTTCACCACCTGCATTTGCTTTGCTACTACTGGATTTCTTTTTGTAAACGTTTCCACAATTCTAGGTCATTTCTTCTCCCCTTTTTGGCAAGCGCTGAGCCCCTTAAGCAGCCATTTTTTCACTTGATGACAAAAGCAATTTTGGCGTTTGTGCTATCTTTGTTTAGCCCTAAATTCTCCTAACAGCTTGTTCTCCCATCCCCCACAAGGGAGATATCCCTGTTGGCACAACGCATTTGAGGATGGAATAGTAAATCCTTTGTACTTAAGGAACATGTCTTTGAGGACATACTCATACATCCGTCGTGAAGGGGTTAAAATGTTCATTTTTAGATTAATTAAATTAGGCATATCTTGGAAAGGTTGAACTACATGGCCTTTTTCAACATTAATTACTATGTAACATACCTTAATTACTTTGACCATGGCCTCATCACCTTTGATCATCACCAAGATCTCCTGATTTGTGGTTACCCTCAACTTTTCTCTCCTAAAACACGGCCAAAAGTTATCTCTACGCGCTGAGAACAGACTCGTCCGAAGTAGCCCGTGTCTGACACTTCTTTGAAATAAAAATAAAGAAACACAGTATCTTCCCCATAGCTCCAGCTTTCCCACTAAGCAGAGTCAGACTTGTCAGCTGTTCATTAAAACTTGATTTTCTGTCAAGAGGAATTAATATTCTTGTCTTTTGAGTGAATTCAGATGCAGTGGAGGAATCGACATGAAATATTCAAAGTCCCTATTGGACCTCAGATATCTTTTTTGTATTTTCCACTAAGCCACATGTACGACCAAAGGGGATTAATCCACCTTATAAGATATCTCTTCCTTTAATATTTGTTTCTGTTTAACTAGGTTAAAATGGACAAATACAGTTGTTTTCCTGCAATAAAAATCTATCTTCATCTACTTAGACAGCTTTTCGTGAGCGAAAAAAATAACTCTTTCTCCAAAGAGGACAAGAAGCAATAAAGAAGATCAATGTGAAACATTCCATAATATATTCTTTGGCAAATGAAAGTGCGTTTAGTTGAATAACACATACATTGATTTGCCTCAGATTTAGAGGTCCTTATGCAATAAGAACCCCCGAACACACATATTTTTCCCGCTACATTTACTTAGAAACTGTAGATTACTTAACCACCAACCAACGCTCAAAGGAAATCATAGTCTATCGCCTTATAATATTTCCTTAAATGACTCAAGTTTTATTATTTTCATTCTTTTTGAAAAGACACACCAAGTGTCGAGTGAAGAGAATCAATGGAAACCACTGAGGGTTCTTTTTGTAAAAAAAATGTCAGTTTGACGCTCTTTGAACCGTCTTGAATGAGCTGTAAGGAAAGCATCAACCAATACGTTTTAAGTACTAGATTGTAAGCTCTTTTTAGCAGGGCCCTCTTCACATGTTGTTTCTGTATGTCATCTTCCTATGTTATATACTAATTGTTATGTCCTGCCTACCCTTTGTACAGCGCTGCAGACTCAGATGGCGCTATATAATATAATTAATAGTAATAATAAAGCTATCAAGCTTTGCGGACGCTCCGGAAAACTCATTGGGTTTATACCCAGTGATGGCTTTGTTTTTAGGGCACCTGTTTGATCTTTATAAAAGAGTGACTCCACCCACTCTCCACCCACTTCTGCTTTTGCCACACCCCTCCATTGCTAATAACTACAGCAACATCCCTTTTCAGATCATATATAAAGAGTGGAAAATGTCTCAGGGAATGTTGGGATTTTGGGGTTCCATATCTTTGCGTTACTGCAGATATATATATATAATTTTTTTATTGAAATTTTAAAATACATTCCTTTAAAACACTATTTAAACATTAGCTATAATGTAATACATGTGATTTTAACATATAACCAGAATTCCAAATATCTAGTACATTTTGGAAAGGTTTTTCTTACATAACTATATGACCTAGGGGTTTCCATGTGTTCCACTGGATTATCAGTGCATGCAGGGTTGGAACTTTCTTCACCTAAGTGTTTGCTTTTATAGGTAGCAATCGTATTTATTTTATTTCAGAAGAAGCCTTATCAGGACACAAACAGATGAGCTGACTTAAACTATCCTGTTGTCTAGGAAGCTTTGTGCAGAGCAGGGCTTTACGTTTCATATACCACACAGTAGGTCTTTAATATGGAATTACTCCTCTTCATAACACGGATCCCTTATAGAATAAGAATGTGGCTCATTTCAGTGTTCATTTCCCCTACGGAACATCTTAAATCCTCTGCCTTATTTATCATGTTCCTCACACCTTCATTTCTACACAATCCACTATCCAACGTAGTCCTAACGCTGACAATATGTAGATAATGCTTCTTTAACACAGTTCCAGATAGAAAACAACCTGTTTTCTTAGGGACTTTTAAAAAATAAAAGGATTTGTGGTTGAAGGACAAATCTGTCTTTCCCTGGAAACCATTTTGAGATCATTGTTCACTCCTCATGCTCCATGGAGTGGTCCTTCTTCTGGGAGAATGTCTTCATGAAGGGTAGGGCTAGCTGGCTGTGTAGACAGACTAGTCCATCATGGGGCAAGAGAAGGGAAAGTGGGCAGGAGTCCACGTGGTGTAATGTCAAAACCCCGACACCCAGATAAAGTCACCCAGAGAGCTGGAGAAGCAGGACTTCACTCGGGGACTCCAGGTCAAACCCACAATGGTCCGCACAATACATTTTGGCAGTCTAAAATCGAACAGCCTGTTCATTTTTGGTCTAGAATATTATCCTTGGAAGTTATATACAAACTAAAACATAATGACAATAGATTTATTGAGCAATGTATTTTTTTCAGCTGCCCATCTGCAAATAAAAAACAAAATACAGAACGTTTAACGAAACAGTGGTGGGCTTATTAAAAGTCCATTCTAATATAGCCAATAAAAATATTCACGATGCTTTTATATTGGTTCCATCATACATTATGATTTTCATGTTTCATTGAAATGTCACACACCTGCCAATAAGTCACTTTTTCATTTTGTTTTTTCAATAATATAGTTTTCTGATTGAAATGTTGTGCATGACAAGGTCAATGTTTATTGCTTTTTCCCTCTATGGAGAATTCTTATTCTTTTTTTCCTTTGTTTATTGTAGCTATGTGCAAAAACAAGCTGTGTTGGGGTTGGTAGATAAATATCATAGAAAATAAATATCTTGTGTCCAGTTCAGCGCATAAAATCAGATCTGAAACCATTATTTTCATTCCATTTATCTCAGTTTATACAGTTTTACTTTGTTGCTTTAAAGCAGCGTTTCTTATGCATTATTATAATTTCAAGGCATATATATATATATATATATATATATATATATATATATATATATGTATATTATTGTAAATAATTTCATGATATTGGAAAAAATATCAAGGTAGGACAACAATATAAGTATACATTTTCAAAGACTAATTTTCAGCCTTAGGCTCTAGATTAAATAAAAATGAACACATAAATAATATGTGCATGAATGGTTTGACCCGGAGATCTCCGGGTGAAGCACCGCTTCTCCGGTTCTCCTAGCCAACACCTGAATCCTCCGGGCCATGGAAGCGGGGTCTTGACACGCCCTTCTCTCCACCCATTTTCTGTGTAATTCTGTGATTGACATCAGCGGGAACACCCCAACTTCATTGGGCAGTTATGGCCGCGTCCCGCAAGGGAGGGGTCCCGGTAGCTGGAGTCCAGAAGGTCCCAGGTATGCTGATACCATTTTCGTGAGGCCACAAGAGTGGGCAGGAGAGAGGGGCCGCTAGGGAGCCAGTTCCGAAGAGTTGCCAGGTATGCCGGAAACCTTTGTTGGGTATGGTAGGGGGAGATAGAAGGAATCTCTCCCATTTACTGTAAAAAATAACGGCAAACTACTGTATTATCATAACCATGTTAATTATGAAGGAAGGATTTCCAGTTTAGAATAAATGAGGTTGGACGCATTGTAAAGAACAGTTGTTCTGTCTTTATATAATACAGGAGAAGCAGTCTCATCACTTGAACAGCCACTCGATAACCGGATAAGACAATAAGACACATTTGAAAAAAAAAAATAATAATAGTTAATCCTCTCGATTCGAGGCGGGATATAAAGGGCATTTTTAAACCGAGCTACTACTGTTACAAAGGCGCAGGTAAAATATTTGCAGCAATAACTGGAATATAATGATTTGCACAGCAGGTCTGCTTATTTGTTATCCCCGTGACAAGCCGTTATGGTCCCAATTATCTGTTAATCCAACATTAACAGAGAAATTTGAGTGGGGAGAGTATGCGCTCAAATTGAAAACCACCTGCGGATTCATCAGACGCCACGGTGACCTTTCTTATGTTGGCGTTGCTTGAGCGTTAGCATGGTTTTCACCCAGTAATTTTTATTTTGTAAATAGCGCAGATGAAGGGAATGAAAGGCACTCAGGGCTAGGGAGAGGTGTGGGTAAAATACTCTGAAAAAAACCCAAGAAGAAAGATATCATTAAAGTTAGCTGTTTGATGAGATGCAGCTATAAATAACAGAACTGCCAGGCAGCGAGTCTGGGGAAATTAAAACAAAATGGATGAACCTGAACGCAAGAAAGATATCAAGGTATCAAAACTGCAAGGGGAAAGGGAACGCTAAGGCATTGGTGGTAAAAACACATACGCACATTAGTAGCGCACACCTAGTTTTAATCTCATGGCGCTGCCCTTCACGTGTTCTGTTCTACTGATTAGAAGTTTGGTTCTAGAACAGGACGAAATATAGAGACGTGGGCATCGTGGTAGGAAAGCCCAACCGAACGAAACTGGGACAAAGATCGGGTGAAGGGAAGCCCTATTATATAAAGAGGGATTCAAATAAAGGATGGGGTATCGAGGGCGGTACAGTGGTCCCTGCGATTTAGTGCGAGGGGAGGGTAGTAATGGTTACATCAAAGTAATTCATGCTCAATGGAAACTTAGGGTTTTCAACCAAGGATCCATTGGCGCATCTAAAAAGTTTTCAATTGTTGGTCACTATGTAAATGTTCATACACAGTTATTTAGAAATGTTATAAATGTTTGTTTTTAACAAGACTACTAAATTAAAAGTTTTGGTTTTCCTATCTCCATGGCTATCTTGAAGCAATAATAATTTTTGGAATGATATATATATATATATATATATATATATATATATATATATAAGGTATATAGTATTTTTGCATCAATTGCCCCATTGGAGGTCATGTTGAGTCACCAATCTGGCCTAACATTGTAATGTAATGTAACAAAAGCTGTACATCTAATCAAATATTTATTACCTGCTTTGGGTTGGAGACACCAATTTCTTACTTGTCTCTAATGAGATTTTTCTTTTGAGTAGAAGTAACAAGGTATTTGTAATGTCAAATATGTCATTAAGAAAAAAAAATGCCATGAAGTGATATGGATTTAAAAATATGAAATTATATTACAGGCATTATAACAGTAAGTGATAACTCTTCGTGAATTAGTGTCTGTCAATGACGGTTAGGAGAGAATAAATGTTTTAATTAATCAAAGCACACATTAATAAAAGGTAACAATGTCGGTGACAATATCAGCAATCTAGAGGCAGCCATTTTCTCTGCTGCTTTGCCATCCGTCAGGAAGTAAAGATTGCCAAACAAAATGGTTACCTCCAGTCTGCTTTACAAAACAAACCAAAATACCCGTCGGTTGCTATGGTAATGTTATATTTTACTAACCGTGCAACTTCACCATTCTATCTACTTGACGTTATTGGTGAAAAGTTACATTGTTATTGTGGTTATTGTTGTGTAGTCATATCTGAAAACCTTCGAAATGATCTCAGCTTTTTTAAATATTAACCCTTTAACGGTCAACTGAAATGCTACGTCAGCCCACTCACTAATGGTGGCAACCAAATAGTTCTAAAAACGTTCTCATGGAAACCATGATTTGCCAGTTGTTAAACATATCCTGAATGAAGTCACCTACATTCAAGCAGGGATTACAGTTGTACTGGGGGGAAAAAATCCCACCGGAATGCTCAGATATCGTTAAAATATTTCTTTTGTGCCCGTAAACTGTTACCGGTTTGGCTCGCTAAGCTTGGCTAGCAGAGACAATGTGATAGTTTACTAATTAGAGTGGCTGTTTTTTTTGCCCGTTCGATGATTGAAGCTGCAACTTCTTGCGCATTAATGTCTTCCAGGCCCCTTCAGCAAATTTAATTGCAGACAGAAACAGAAGTGGGTCAAGGCTGAGATGTGGCGAGGTGTTATGTTGTCCTGTGGATAAATAATTAAGGCAAGGTGCCATCTGTCAATTCACAGCAGATGATTCATTTAGACTTTGTCTAAAAATCAAAGTTTTTACAGCCATTGGCATGCCTGGGCTTTGGGAACAGCTAGAGACCTGTCTCGAAATGTTTTAGAAAGTAAGCTCTAGATCCGTTACATTAAATCTGACGGAACACCGAAAAAGAAAAAAAAGAAAAAACCATAACCCATTATATTTTAACAATTCAGAAAAATCAGGCCTTTTTTGAAATTCCGTTTTTTTGATAATCCTTAATAATATGCGACTGATTGCAATTTTAGTATGTAGACTATCTGTACATTTATTGTCACAATGTAGATAAAATGTATAAAAACGGATAAAAATTATTCGACCCATCTGGTCTGCTCGGTTTTCCTGATGTAAACACTCAAACCATATGCCTATCCTTACTGTATTAGCCTCTAGCGCTTCTGCTGGGAGTCCGTTACATTTATCCACCACCTTTTGGTGATGGATAGATAAGCTTAAAGGATTTAGTAATTCTCAGAATGTATCAGACCGGAAGAATGAAGCCTACAGTAGGTTACGGTCTGGCTCAACAGGTGATTGCCTTGAGTATGACTGGTGGATAGAGTAAATATTTGAGGATATTTGATACATTATTTTCAGAAAATTATCACCAAAAGTGATTCATTAAGAAAAATTATCACCAAAACAAACCTCATGCAAGTTCTGTTTCAGGTCAGCGCCTGTCTATATAACAGCAAGAATTCCATACTGGCCCTTGGGCCAGGTCCTCAAATTTATTGAGGAAGGGCTTTCAAAAACGTATTGTTTGTGGACATCTCGTGGCTCTCTGAACAAATATCAGGAGAGCTGTGAATGCATCCTCATAGCCAACGGAACGTCCTCGACGTCCGATGCAACAGTCGCTTCATCAAAGACAGAACATTTTCGCTCCTGTTATTATTATTTTTAATCGTTTCAGACATAAGGTGGCAACAAGACACCGCGCTCTCCTGGAACATAAAATGAGCATGAATAAGGGAATTGTGCCATGAAAGTTGTGAAACACTCAAGTGATTTATATAACACGATCGTGACCTTGCAAGAAAATAGCAACGGCCCATGTCATAGCATTGAAGCACCTTCTCTTCTCTCTCTCTGCCGCAAGAGTCGGACCTTTAATTGCCGCGAGGGCCACGCTGGAAGACCTGGTCCATCTCCCTGTGACAGTGATCAAGCCGCTTTTATTTCCTGATAATTACAAATTGCTGAATTACGCCGTAACCTCTTAAGGTTATGGGTTAATTGTGCGAATAAACGCTCTATAAACACTGGAGTGTTTAAAAATAAATTTGAGTTATTACATAAAGCAGAACCCTAACCCTTTCGAGCTGTAAATTACATACGTCAGGGAAACGCTGAGCGCTGAATGCCCCTTGTTTTATCTCAAATAGTTTAAGCAGCGATGACATCACATAGTTAATAATTTTTTAAAAAAACTTACTGCTTTTGGGTTTTTATATGAATATTTTGAAAGTAGCATGTAGCAAGGATCACATCACTAGTACCCCAATGAACTTGGCAGAAACCACCATCAATAACAGCATAGCGCCCGCAGCGGAGGGCAGGCAGTACAGACCGAAGACGGCTTCTGCTCCTTTAATTAAATCATGTTTTAATATTAATAATATTACTAATAAGCTCAGCTGGGTTAAATTAGACGATATGTTTAGCTGAAATGTGCTTCTTGTGTCAACAATAACGGAATGTGGCATTATCATTCAGGATAATTTTCTAATTCGGGCAGGTAATTTTAACATTCTAGCGCTCGCCGACTCTCCCGAGATAATAATTGCAAACTTTTCAGATTTCAAGCACTAATAAATTGGGCAATTTACTCCTATCCAAAATTAAATAAGAGCTGATATTTCTGGCTTTGTCATTTCCATCAACAATAAGTTTAGAACGAGAAACAAATTGTGGAAGTAAAAACAAAATAATAATAATAATAAAAAAATATATATATTGGTGAAAAGCAATCTTTGCAAAAAAAAAAGGGGGGGGTGCTGATAAGTGACAAATAGCTGAAAGCAAAAAAATTGGTATTCTAATTTTCATGACAAATAACTACATCAAATAACTGCTGTCACACTGCATAATTTACAGCAAAGATTATTGCAATGTGCCTGATTTATGTATTCATTATGACTTAGAGTGCACTTAAGTGTATCATTATAATTGTTCTTACATGATAATCGCACAACTCAATTCGGAATACAAGAAGACACATTACTTGTCTATAATAAGGTAATAAATAAACGCCAGTAGGCTGGTACTTTCCAATGTGCAAATGAAGAATGAAAGTGCCAGAGGCTTTTGAAACGGGAGTATTGGACAGGTGCTGATTGGCTAGTTTTTACCTGTCTTATTAACCACAGGGCATACGAAAATTGTTCGTTTAAAGAAAAAAAAAACTTTCTAATCATGTTTTCTTCTAAACACAACATTAAAGGGAAAGTTTTTAACCCCCAATCCCGTGATATTGCTACAGAGTCTCAATAGGCAGGATATTTCAGAGGAATTTATGGTTTTCCAATAAGCCGGGAAGCCATTTTTCTCTATGATGTTTATGTAGACAAATCGTTTGTCTCCAATAATTATTTGTATAGCATTGTAATTGTGAAAGAAGATTGGACAATTTAATGGAAATCTACAGTCTATCACGTGTTGCCATGATGCATAATTTCTCATTTTAATTAGTCTTAAGTACCATATATATATATAACAATGCCCATATAATATTGATTTAACACATGTGCAGATGGTACATATACACACCAAAAATAGGTAGCATCTTAATTGTTTCAAAAAGCCAAGATCTTGGCTTAAATTGGGATTAAATTGAAAAAACAAAAAGATTGTTTGAAGCCAAGTTATTGTTGACTGTTAAAATTCTAGACGTGTACTGGTGATTTCATTATCCTTTATGAATGATATCTTTATAGACTATAAATCACTCTTGGTGCTAATTCTGAGTGTATAACTGGATTCTCAATGACCACACAAGCCCTAGAAAATGGACATTTGTTTTATGATGTCACCTTAACACACAGAAGGAGAAGCTTGCTAAAACGTGCAGGGGGTGTCTGCCAAACGGATAGTTATTCGTAGCCCGAGATCTTTAAGGTTTATTGCGTTTGTGGTTGCTTGACGGAATGGATGGAGTTTTGTTTGGTTCCATAGCATTTATCACTTTATATCTCTTTATTTGTGCTACATAGATAGCCCACTCTTGCTATGGCACAAGAAACCAAATGCCCTTTCTTGGTAGAGAATGGAGATCTGTACTTCTTTGTCTAAGAGACCCCCTCCATTAGATCATCAGGAATGCTTGTGACTGGGAACATGAGTACTGGAGGAGGAGGCAGCATTAATAAGGTTTTCTACTCCTTTAGGCAAGGGAATGGGAATCTCTTGATAGAACGTAGATGGGCCAATTGGTTCTAAACAGTTGTCAGAACCCAGGATTCTATGGCCTATATCTATAAAAATCAGTTCCCTGGAAAAGCGCAATAGGAGTCATAGGAAGGAGAAATGGACGGGGAGTATGGCGTGCCTAAACATTACTCCTGCGACCTAGAGATTTTATGCAGTGACCTGGAGACCTGCGTATGACCTTTCCATTCTATGATCGAAAGTAAAGTATCAGTTATATTATTCTGTGTTAGTAGAATGACTTAGTACCCTGCATACTCCCCAGTTATCTGATATAATCATCGAGGCTTCTGAAAACAAAGTTAGAATATCTACCAACGGAACCCTTGGTTTTTGATTTGAGAAATTGAAATTTCTCATCTTGTGACCTTGAATAAAGCATCACAGCTCAAACTGTATTCTTCTCCTCTTGTAATTATTTTCCTGAAAACGATCATATTTGGAATTATATAGACTAAATACCTTGTAGTAATACCCAGGCTGTGAATTTCTTCCAGCAGTTGGTGTATAGCCGTACTTACCTCTGACAGGGAAAATGGAGAATTGTTGTAATTGATTCATTTTAACCTTCAGAATGTTCCCACCTTTTCATTCCGAAGCCACATGTGATTGCAACTGAATCGTTTCATGTTTACCTACTTTTTTTTCGCTATGACCTTTTTATGTTTTAGGAACATGTATAGCTTGTAAGGGGATCATTTTATTTTGAAGTCGATTTTGTATAATAAGATGTATTTCTTGTATTATTCTGGATGTTTAATAACTATTTACTTGGACCGGTAATGCTATATATACCATATTTTACTTATTTTATTCGGAAAAAATCAAGTCAATTTTCTTAGCAGTCTTTTTTAAAAAAGCTTGAGTCTTAAAGTTTTTATTCCTTATGCGATGAGACACAATAACCTAAATCTGAATAATATTTATGGTGTTTTCCTCAGAAAACCTGCTTTATGACAATTTAGTGCCTCATAATTCCGATGTCATCAAATCGCATCTTATTTCAGAAAGTCAGTTCCTAAAGTCATCTCTTCAAATTACCATGCCTTGGCTAAACAGTGAATCTTTTTATTTGTTCCTATTGTACGTTGTGTTAACAAGAGATGGCAGACAATGTGAGAGTACACCTTTCATACTGTTAATTGGAATGACTTGTTAGAGCTGAACTAGACCTAAATTAACACCAGTCAGATCTGCCCCTTCTCTAAATGTAATGACTTCTCTGATGCTCGGAGACACGTCCTTGAACTTTTTTCCCCATTAAATACTGAAATAATTATTTGTATAAAAGGTTCCACATTACTTAAAAGAGATTATAGCATTTACAAATTTCCTAACAGAAACTCACAGACATTTTGGCATCACCTCGATGCCATTACCTGCTGCTCTTCGGGAGATCTCCTTGCGTAAAGTGACTTGAATATGTTATGTGAAGGTTAATGGACGTTCGGTGAGAGATAAGATTACAGACAAATATACCAGTCTTTCCAAAGCCAAATTTATTTAATATTGTCATCTCTTACTTGTTTCTATTCACTCACATATTTGATCTATACATTTTTTTTATTTGCATACAGAGCCATGAAACAGATTGGCAGGCTTATGATTTTAAACCCTGATATTATACACAAATGTATCATTCGACACCAAATTTTTTTTCCATGCATTCAGCCAAATGTGTCTATTTTTCTATTAAGGTTTTATTTTATTTTTTATTTTAATTTTTACAATAACAACCAACAATAGCAACCAGGCACAATATTTTTTATCTATTGTTTTTTTTCAATTTTCTATAATTATATGAAATGAAAATGCACAAAAATCATACATACTTATTATAAAATATAAATAAAACATTTTAATGTGCAAACCTGCCAGTTCAATGTATTGATCAGAAATTATGTTTTTTTTATATTATTTTTTTTCAATGATGGGTGCACATTATATGAATAGTAACAATTTTATTTAACAAGGACAGGCATTTACTTTAAATAAATAAAAAAAAACAAATCAATTTTCTATGAGCAAGTGGAATGTTTACTGTTATTTTAGGCTCCTGTCTTGGATAGGGACCGCTTGAATATATTATATAATACTATTGACTACTGTGGTTTATATTCTATTATTCATCAGGCTCCTTTATGGAATCTGATGTCCTTGTCTGCATGAATAGTTGTAGAAATATTTGTATTTGTATGAGGAATGATTAGAATAGATGTTTGCTTCATTGTACATTTAGAATATATGAGGCTATAGACATACATTTGATTAGATCAATAGAGTGAAAGCAGAGAATCAGTGTGTGGCCTTTTACAAGAGAGATTGTGAGGTTCACTAAGAACGGTGGAAACTATTGGGGAATGTCAAGAAATTTGAGTTTGACTTCAGTAAAAAATCTCAGAAAAATCTCAGTTGGGTTCCTTTACTTCATAAATACCAAATGTATTGATGGCTCCTCATCTGGAAAAATTGTCTCCAACATCCAAACTACAGGTTTCCCAATACAACCATAACCACTGAGCAGTGCCAACATTGATGTTACTGTTTTCTTAACCCAAGACAACCCAACTTGGAAGGAAAATGTTCCAGAAGTGTAGGGCCTAAAGTTGTTTCAGACTCCATAAGTTTTAGGTAACAACTACCCATAAAAGGTTCTCAAGACTGTGTCTTTGCATTAAGCTGGGTCATTGATAAGCATATGAAAGGCTAAACTGCCATAAGGGCCTATGCTAGAGTCAACATGAGGTCAACTTTTAATGTGCTTTTCACCTTTCCAAGCCATAATGCTTATAGTCATATGACATCGGACAGGCCAAGCTGAAGTGCCCCTTTATGCTGGTTTCTAGTCTTAGTTCTGTGCTGCATAGGTAACAGACCCCCCACGGTTTACACAATGGGTTGTGTACTTGTTGCACTACAGCTGTTTTATATTATTGGAATTTGATTTGTCTTGGGCCTTATGGTACATGTCACATGGACAAGTCTCGATGCCGCACTTCATCCATTTTCCCAGAGGATTAAGTTCAATATGGCAGGCGATGATGACTTTGTTTTGATTGACAAGCTTGGGCACTCCGGCTGATGGGAATGCCTCATAAGGGGAAACCGCAGCGCATTATAGTTTCAGCTTCAGATATCTAAGGAGTGCTTTTGAACACCTTCCGTGCTTAGTTAAGATCTTCATATTTCTTCGTCGGCTATTCTGTGACTACCGAAAAGCACCAAAACGTTTGTCTGCGTCATTAATTCCGTGGCAAAATAGTTTTGCTCTGCATTAGAGTGAAAAAAGAACGATAACATTAGCGCAACATTCTACACGCTCTTAGAAACAATCACGTATTTTGGCACTGAAATGTAACGCACAGCTCCTGAAGAACCAGGCTGACCTGCTTGAAGTGCTCGGTATTATTCTGCCAAGGAGAGAAAGCTCCTGCGGCAGTAGCAGTTGGTACGCGATGCCCTATCGTGTCTGTGCCGTGGCAAACTATTTACAGGATTTAATGGCCCTCCCTAGGCTGTATAACCTTTTTGTATTATTTCACAGACTGCTCAGGGACCGAAACCAGGATGCTAGTGACAAACGAGCTGGATATGTTTTACAGCCGAAATGAATCAAATTGCATGTTACGGTGTATTACAGGCAAGCTTAAGGCAGTCATAGCAAGGCCAGGCACGTTGAGAGGGGTCACAAAGAGATGTGACGGACTTTATTGACACAGGCAGGTGACCGATAATTGGTTTTGTCAATAAAGAAACAAACTGACAATATATTAAAATGCTACCTCTTTGCAAATAAACTTTTCCACAAGATACCCAATGTCACCTTTGCAAAGTTTCCGTTATAATATTTGGAAAAAATTAACATTCTTCACTTTATCCATTTACAATCTAACTTCCCTGCCTAACTTCATGAAAGATTGTAAGTTTACAAAAGTGGAACCCTAATTAATCAGATTTTTCTCAAAAGGTCAACGTTCTGGTTTCCTTTGGCACATCGAGGGTGATTTGGAGTTAGGAATGGTGGCGCAAAGTTTGAAAACTAGTTTTATCACCATAGCAACCAATAATAGAATGGCTCAGTTGACAGGGCAAACTCTATTGAGACTACTCTCCAAAAAAGTAAAAAAAAAAAGCTGCCTCTTTGTAAAATATTTCACCTGCAATAAAATATTGTACGTTCACATGAAAGTCAGAACTAAAGCATCATGTTCTAATTTTATGAAACTGACCGCAGAATCTGTTTTGATGTAATGAGAATGAATATATTTGATTCCAGCCTGAAATCACTCTTTAGCCCAATTTTACTTGGAATAGTAATAATACGAGTACAAAAACCACACACATAATGGAAACAAACGAGGACATGAATATTCTCCTCCATCCACCTGGTTCTCTATTGTTCTATGTTTTAGAATCGGCCTCAGTTAGAAAGGCAAGGATGCAGGTTACCCTGACGATGTATTGTGTCCCTGATAAGTGCGTCTGTGGACAGCTTTTATATGCTGCTTTGAGTTGCAGTTATTATTTTCTGCTTCAATTGAGCTTTGATTCAATAAAATAAAAAAAGAAGGTGTTTGATGTTGCGGAAGAATTTTAGCATCCAGTATTAACTCTCGCAATGCTAGAAAATCACGGCAGACCAGTCAAGGGCCAAAACATTGATTTGTCTAGAGCCGGGAGCGATTCAGGAATAAGGAATTCTCTGTTTCGCTCCACTCGCCGAGGAGTATATATCACATCGGGTTGAATTATAAAATTGGCGGCTGGAATGTGGAGCAAGATTGGGTGGTCTGGGTGGAGGAGACATGGGGTCCATGGAGTCCTTCTTTCTTAAGGAAAGAAGACAGAGGCCCTGGAAGCTGGCAATTTTGTTTCTGGATGGCAGATTACTTTCACGTAATTTGCATCAGATTCCCCCCTCCCCCCACAAATCTGTTGAATGTTTCATTGATGGTTGTCTTCTCAAGAGGCCAAATCCACCAGGGCAGTTGTACAAGAGATACGTGAGTATTGGGTTGCCAGTCCCAGGTACGGAGAGATGAATCTGAACTGTGCGGATGGCACGTACATGTTTTTGATTGGTAGACAGTTAAGGCAAAGATATTCTTATAATTGTGGCTTAAGGAGTAATTTATACAGATTCTTGATGGTGCAAAAAAAAAGTTAATCTTGAGCAATCACCATTGCAGCCAAAGGAATGTTCACTCTTATTCTCAGCCATAGCCTCTATTGTTGGGTTTGTGATTTAAGTTAATGTGATTATGTTGGGTAATTATTTATTTTAATTTAATAAGCTATTTAAATAAATGTATTATTTTATTGGATATAGGAAGTGTTAAAGGAAATGGACACAGGGCAATTCTCACCTGATTTGACCATTCACTCAATAGATATACAGTTGGTCATCCTCTTAATTTTTTAAAATGGTAAATAGTGTAAAATAATTTTTTTTCACTATTCCCATGTAGGTTTGCATTCGAGTTAGTTACAGACAGTTTGATTCACCATAAGTAAAAATCTCAGTTTAACTTCCTGATCATTTTCCGCCTACGTTATAAAACCGTTAAATAAAACATTTACCTTGTTTTATTCAGTTGGGGGAAAAAAGTGTTGCCACATAAAATGAAATCATAGCTCTTTAGCAATCTTGTTGAAAGCGAGCCATGTTGCACATGTAGACTGAGTTGTATATAAAACCAAGAAATTAGCAATGGGTAATGGGTGACCTTAGACAAATAAGTGATTGGGAGCTTCCCTGTAATGTTTATGAAGAAGGCAATGAGCAGGCACTAATGGGTGATAATAACGGCTAAGATCAGAGTTTCTACAACAATGGATTTCAGATTCCGTGCTTTATGTTTAAATGATTTACATTTTGAGAACCTTGACAATAGTAAATGCCAGCCAACCCACAAAAACATTAGTCAGATCATATGGAAAGGCTGCTTATTATTTTTGAGCTAGAGACCTTAGGAGGACACATGTTAAGCCTCACCTAACAACCTAGGTCTTGCACAGTGAGATAAGATGAGCAGACCTCTCCCACTATTACGCAGATCTTACCCCAAACAGAAGGGTATTCAGTGGTTTTACCTCCAAATGGGGAAGTCGATAAATATGTTGGGGTCGATACTTATACGCAGATCAGAATGCCCAATAATATCTTTGGCTTCCCTTTCTCCAAACCCAAAAAAGAACAATAGTTAAAAAAGCCAATCATAATTAATGTTTCAACGTACCACCACATATTTTATTCTTAAAATATCATTCATTCCACTTCGAGTCTCCAAGATATCAACTACCATGCTGGTAAAATAGTGTTTTCCAGTGAATATAACCTGAATAATAATAATACAGGTGTTTTGCTGAAAGTGAACCGGCATCAGAATTGTAATTTTGCCTTAAAGGGTTGAACTATTTTCTTAGAAGGACTTTGCACAACTTCTTCTTAGCTTCCCACCACCGGGAGGACTCTGGAGTCCTGTTATGTAGTTTTAAGAGGTTTCCGTCCAGATCGCTGTGTGCAGTGTCTCATGTAGTGTGTCTCGGTGAAGTGCGAAGCGATGCCAGATGGCAGGATATGCCTGAAGGGTAAACTGGTGCCGTTCTCCCGTGACTCTGCTCAGCATTTTAGAACCCCGGATTGGATTGTGGATTGATGGCAATCAGACCAGACACCGACACAGTGATTGCGGGCTTAGCAGACGCTATATATCGTTAGTAGGAGAAGACAAGGGGCGCTGGGACCACTTTAATGTCAGTTCAGTTTCTTTTTAAGAGCAGATGCAAGTGGCACGAAGGAATTACTTGTGCTTGCTTGTTTATTTCAGCCTTTTCCCCTTCGGTTTAAATGTGAAGTCCTTCATAGGAGCTGACTGAATTATTTGGTCACTGTGCAGATCTGTTCGGAATGCCTGAAACTCTTCTTTTGTTGTTTTGTGCTTATAAATATGACTACTTCTTGATGCCTATATATGAGCCGTTCAGGCAGTTCTAGCTGAAATAGGACCCCAAAAGCCAACCCTTTGGTTTGTTTTTAAAAAATGAACACAAAAATAAAGCACAGCCCCGGAGGGAGAGAAATGAATGCAGGGGTCCATGAATGGGGGGACTGGGCTGCCCTTCCTCTCCTCCCCCACTTTCACCTTTTGCCCTTATGAGTTAGCTATAATAATCAATTCAGCTGTATGTAAATCTCTGATTAGGGGTTGGTCAGCGATCGCTGGTGACACCCCCTGTAATTTAGACTATAAATTGGGCTCCCTACCACCCTTCCCTTTTTATGGTTTGTTTTTTCTTTTCTTGGAGGTTTTATGCTGGCATGGTGCAAGAGCTACTCACCCTTAGGGGTGGTTGGCTCTTGGTGCACAAGCCTTCAGGTTTAAGTGCAAGACACTCTTCCAGCTGGGGGCCCTTGAGATTCCTATTGGTGCCACTGGCTGATGGGCAAGGGACGGTTTACACGCCTATGCCAGCTGGTGTTATTCATTGACGGTTACACTGGTTACTGTTTCAGTTTGATGGTGGCCGGTTAATTGTTAAAAGGGGGCGTTCGTTAAGCGCCCAACACATTGGAGTGAATTTTACGAAGGGTTAATGGTACTTGACCCTTGACAGTTTTAGTTGTGTTAGTGTCACGGTGCGGAGATGCAAGTTGGATTGCACCGTGGACAAAATAATTCATAGCTGACTTTTATTTACATTGTTAAGAAAGAATTAAATAAACACAATTGTTAAAATTACATTTGGTATACGTCCGTTATTGTGGTTTCTGGGAGGAGGGGAAAAAGGGGGCTGCCAGGTAGGCCCTTCTCCTGTCATGTAAAAGTGTCACTCGCACCATACCATGAAATTCATAATTCTTATATCAGTACAGTTTTACTCTACACAGAGGTATGTTTGACATGAAGTCATTTTATGCAAACTGGAGCTATCCCACACCTATATTTTTATTTAGAAGCAGGACCTTTGGACAATTTAAAGGTGAAAACTTAGAACATGGAAAAAGGTGTGTGGAACATGGTAAATTGGGGAAGTAAATGGTGAATGGGTGAGCTTACATTAGGCCACACTACTTTTACTTCCTTTCCTTTTTATCTATGTTGCCAGGGATGCAATTATGTTTTTAGTTTCCAATAGAAGGGACCACATTTATGAAAAAACAACTGCTTGGACCATCTGTGCTTTGTGTTTCCTGTAACAAGAATAATATTAATATTAATTATTGTTATTGTAATCACATTAAGAGTAAAACTTTACAGTTTTACAAAGCATACAAATTATTATTATTATTATTATTATTATTATTATACTGCATAGTCTCTTTCTCCGAAGCTTACAAAATTGTATTTCTTCTTCTTCTTCTTTGTCTCTTTCATCTTCTTTGTCATCTTCATGTTCTCTGCATGGCCCCTTTCTCCAAAGCTCCTTTAATTAAACTAGAAAGCTACCATTATTTAAAGTCTGTAAAATATACGTAACTTAATGGTCTCTTAAAGTATAATAAGCAGAAAAGGAATCGTCCTGACTCTAATACTGTATTCATCATATAAAACGAAGCCTTCAGTTATACTCATTAGCCAGTTCAATCACTGTATCTGTCTTTGTTTCTCATTCCAAAATTATTTGGAACCTTCAACAATCTGACAGGTTTTCTTATTCTAAATGGTTGCTTGAAGCAGTAAGTGAATATAACAATCGTCTAACGCACATCCCGTATCCTGACTTGCTTTAAAGCTCCCACCACATCATCAGATTCATCATTCCCTCTGTGCTATTTTTTTTTTATAATGAAACACTTTAGAAGTTGTCCCATTCGGTTTAAGACAAATCAGAAATTCATGTCCTAAATGTTTCACTAGTCGGAATAATTAAGTTGATCAGGTCTGGGAATGGTAAATGTAAAATAATGGGGTCATTGAAGCATTCAGCGTCTAATGGGAATCTGAATACATTCAAATAGCAAGTCTAATAATTGCTCTACACCTGTATACATGAGCCTTTTCAGCAAATCCACATGAAAAGTCTAATGGAATCATGTCAGTACTTAAATCAAAGAGCGGCATCTACTGAAGAGGTATCAGTCTTCTTTTATTCTGAACTTTTAACACAAATCTGTAATTTTCCCAGATTCTTTAGGTCTGTAGAAGTAAATAAACCTATATAATGGTGTTTACTGATTTAAATGAACAATATATACGGATCAAAAGTGGGGACAGCCACATTAACTTCTTGTTTCCAGCACATGCATGATTATTCCTCCTTGTTATCTCTTTCCCATTGATAAGCTTGCAGTTTGTTGTTTTTTTCACTCTCTCCCATGCTCTCTCATCAATGTTCTCTTATTTACACTCTCTTATGCTCTCTCTCACTCTCCCAATGTCTCCTTACCACCTCCGCCAACCGCTGCTGTGTCCCTGTCTCATTTTCTGCAGCTCTGCTTCTTGTTTTACCCCTTCTAGTTCTTCTGTCTTTCTTAGTCCACTTCTCCCCGTCACACTCAGCATTATCAATGCCTCCTGAAGCGGAGGACGGACCCTTGGCGCACACCACGGGTACAACCTCACCCCCAGTTAGAGGAATGGGGGAGAGGCTGTCCCCGCGGTGCGCGCCGTTGCTCTGTCCTTTTGCTGAAGGCCTCCATATCACTAACAAAAGTGTAACTAGAGGTCTAAGCTGAAATAACATGAAGGAACATATGCTGAATTTGTACGAATGGGCAGTAAAGCCGAATAGAGATTTATAGTCATGGCCGTTATTGTTGAAAGGAATAAGTTATGATGGGAAAGTCAAACAAAATACTACGTGAATTGACTTGTCTGAACGGGTTAGGAAGCAGCAGCAGAGGTTCTGGTAGAATCATTTCTTTCAATCAGTCACATGCTAAGAACTGCTAGAATTTTTTCCAAACCAAAAAACGAAAACTCTGTGTGACATAAAGGTGCCACTTTAAAAACATTTTACCAATATTATAGAAAAATTCTATATTTTTAATTTCCCAGCAGTCTTCCTGATTTGCCGGGACACTCCAGCCATCACATCACTTTACTGCATATGATATCTGAGAGGTCCTTTATAATTTGCATGGTGTCCATTTTACGAATGCTCGATGGCATCCTATAGAATCCCCCCATATACATTTGCTGCCCCCCCACACTATTTTCCATATAGGAGATGTATTTGGAAGGACATATCCAGCCGCACACTACATTTTCATACTCACCCATGTCATGTCCAGCAGTCGGCCATATTAACCAGGGCTGCCTCATTATCTCCAGTCAGGCCCTGGGTGAGGCTGGAACATTAAACTGTCCCTTTAATTTGTATCTTTATATGTTTTATAACAGTTGCAGAATTCAAGAATGTGTGCTGCATGTCAAGAGGAATTTCAGCGCATTAAATACTTTGTTTACTATTTTTTCCTCGCCGGTTATGAGGTGATCTTTTCTTTCCTCTCTCTCTTTATTTTTAATTTTTATTGCAGAGCCAGATGGAAGGTGACAGATTTAATGCCCTCTTATCTCCCAGTTCATTAGCCATTATTAACATATGTCTCCACTACCCCTTAATGCACAAAACAATCATAATTTAAATTATTATAAGTTTGTTAGGAACAATCCAAGGACAAATACTAAGCATTTGACACTGAGAATGCTGGTAGATGAAATATGTTACTTAAAAGCAGATTATAATTCTTTTAAGCCTTTTTACCAGAAATTTTAAACGAAACCACTGTCCCAGGATTTTGACCCTCTAATAAATAACACATTTATTTGTCTTTTGTCAGCACTTTATAGCATTATGTACCTGCCTGTCTTACCTGCAATGCGGGGTGTATGTGGGGTGTATGTGGGGTGTATTTATATGTAGCCTGAAGTACCTGTCAGGGAAAAGATGGAAATTGTCCTTTTGCTGGTGAGTCTTTCTCACAACTATCTGGAATTTGCCCCATGTTGTACTCAGGGCCGGACTGGCACTTTAAGGCCAGCGGCCACCTGACGACTTAAGTGCGGCTGACAGCTGGATGTGCACACCTTATGTTTTTATGCTCACAGAGCATGCGGCCGGCCATATCCGCCACACACCGCAGCAGGTGAGTATGGGGTACTGTCGGCCCGCAGCCGATGGTACCTCTCATAATCTAGAAAATAAAAAATAGCTAACAAAATAAATAAAAGGTTACTAGATGGGATATAGGTGGGAGCTGGCAAACTGATATGATAAAGTAGACAGAGAATGGGCAAACTGCGAGAGGTCCAGACTACCTTACCATTGAGCCATGCCTACCTGTCTTCTGCAACGTCCTTTAAAAATTGGGGTTTCATTGAGCACTTCACATTTGTCATGGGAAATTCAGTAATTTTCCTTTTTTTAAAAAACATTTTTGAGTGTGTGTCGGTTCAAGTGACAATTACAGTTTATACATGTTCCCAATTATATGTTATGAATGTGTTTATGGGGATAACCCTCAGTAACATCAAATGCCTGGAAAGGAAAGCTAGATGGTTATTGTAGCCAATGTACTGCGCCTAATCACAAAATAATTCATAATTAATAATAGTAATAGTTTGCATGTACATGGTAGTCTGGTTATGTATACATAAAGCATTTGAGAGATTTCTTACCTGTACATAATTAGGGGTTTGTGTCAGCCTGTAGTCATAATATCGTGTTATTAGAAGAAGCGAAATATTTATAATAGGGTATAATAGGGTATTTTCATCTGGTGGAATTTGCTCCATTTTTTTTGTTACCATTAACAAGCTCATATTTTCTTGTATGTTCTATAGAAATTTTGGCTCCAATATCCCTAATTACATGGACTCCTAATTAGGAAAAGTCGACGTTACTCACAGTTACGGCTCATTCAAAGAGTCTGTATGTGGTTTCAGGGGAACCTTTCTGTGAGGTAATTAGACCACAAGTGACAGCCTCAAACACAGTTTGTTGGAATTAAAAGCATTTCCTTATTCATTCATGAACGGTCACCAATGTGATTTTACGCTACCACGTGGTATGTCAATTCAGGCTCGACAGACTAGGTTAGATTTGCCAAAATAGGTGCTTGCCAAGGGGTAAAGAGAATTTGGTAGAGAAAGTGTAACTGCCTCCCAGCAGAAGTGATAGAGGCTAAACCTGTAAGGGAATTATAACCTGCATGGGATAGGAATATTTCTCCGGAATCTAAAACAAGAACAAGGACCGAGTCTTTACATCAGAATAAAGAGACATAATAGATGAGCCAAATGGTTAATATCTGCTGTCAAATACGGTTGAGTCTAATGAAGAAATGGGAACAGCATTAGGCTAAGACAAAGCCAAGGACCAAGTGTGGTTGAAGAAGACTGGGTAGACGTTGCACATTCACATAGACATGTTATAATATGGATCTTGTAGACAATAATACTATGTTATCAAAAAGCAAGGAAAGAATAATCTATTTAAAGATTATATGTCCATATTTAAGTTTGTGTGATTTATGTATCTTTTAAAGAAAAAAGACCTACATAGCATTCTAGCATATTAAACAATCCCAAAAGCTCCATAAAACCAGTGGCTGTAAAAGATGAAATGACCGTAAAATCTCATGAAACAAGTTTATTGCAATAATAATTAAAATATAAATAATGAATGAAGAAAGAGGCGCACTATAGTGATCACATAAAGGTGACAAAGTCCTGTAAAAATTGAGTAGCGTCATGTTCTGTAGCTCCCGGTGTTCAGGTCCTACGCTATGTGAAGCTCACGTATGTCCTCGGTTTGTTCCGGGTTCTATAGTATTGCCCAAGATTCTCTGGAAATAACCAAATATCGAATATATTCTGATATAATATGTGATTAAAGGGGGACTCCCACCTTGTTTGCTCTTGGTAGATGTCATATTTGCATTGTCATTAGAAAATCTAGTAATGGCTACTAAGTTGGCTTTGGTTACTTGAACCAGGAGAGCAGGAAAACTTTTTAGAACTTGTCCCTTAGTTTCCATATCGCCTAGTGTGATTAACATGCAGAAAATACAGTGAGCGTCACCGGTGGCATGTTCTGGCCTAGACCGACTATGCCACATAGCAGGGAGCCATTCGCTCTGTTGGGTGATCAGGCTTCCTGTAGCACCAGTGCTCAATGGACTGATTAAAGAGGAGATCACAATCTCCCCAACCCAGTAACCCTGGGGAGGGATGTGCAGAGATGGTGGTCCTCCATAGTTTACTTCTGTCTGGCAATGCAAAATAATGGACCGTGAAATATGACATCATATAAGGATGGCTGTGCCGCCTGCTGGTGCATCACGTGTGACACAATCGGTGCCGTGTTTCAATTTCTAAGAGGCTTCCAAGTCAGGAAAACTAGCTTCTGAAAGAGCAGAGGATCATGGGTAGATGAGCACTCGCTGAAAACATAGGAATACATGAGAAAATCATTATTTGGGAGACGTTTCGCTACAAATGTTACATAGATCATTTGCCGGATACTTTGTGTCAGTACTTAAAGAGCTTCAAATGGGTTACGTCTAAAATGGATCTCGTTGTGGAGACGTTTGGTTGCTCCTCCTGATGGCATTCAATAGGTTAAAATGATGCATGGATTCACATAACGCTCCCAATTAGTTCCATAAAGCAGAATTTAATGTAAAAAAGTGAAAGACTTGTCAGTAATGTGACGAGTGTTATCTCCTGCGCTTATCCCTCGGGTCTGAGTTGGTGTTTTTAACTCTCACCCGGGAATTCAATCTCAGGATAAGGAGGAAGACTGATATTAATGTCTTAGTATATAGGTTTCCCTGAGTGATTTCAGAGGCCAGTTACCCTTGGAGAAAAGGTTAAAGTCGATTGATTTTTAAAGTACCCCTGGAGGCTGGCGCGTGTTGTGTCAAAATGAGTCTTTGATAGACAGTAACGTTCCTATGTCTGGTAATGTTCTCAGTGCTGTGTCAGCAGGTCCTGCTTTTGAGATAAAAGTTAAAAGTATCTGCTGACTGACCACCGATTCAAACTTCATTGAATATTAACTATTCCTGCTGCTTCAGAGACGTTTCATGACCACACGTTAACCTTTTCAGTGCTTAGAGGGACTTGTCACGCTCATCTGATAAAAAAGGGTTAACTAAAGGTCTGTCAATCACACTGAATTTATTAATGTGACACCCTGATTTTTATCAGACGTTACAACTAAAGAGAGGGTTGTGCTTTTCTCGCATGTCTCTATTCATTATGAAGCCAACACTAGCAGGTTCCTCCAGCTATATTATCTCTGCTGTCCTTTATAATGGATAACTGAATCACTGATTTAACTATACATTATACAGGGCCAGTCAAGCTCTTCCTTCAGCATAAGCTCACTGTCATACCAGGGAACTTTTGGGCTCCAGCTACCTGGACCCTTCCCCTGCGGGACACGGCCAGGACTACCTAGTGGGTGGCCCGCTGACACCATGCATGGGACGCACCCTCATTTAAGGGTGCTATTCACAATTATGTTAAAAAAATGTTAGTTCTTGTAGGAATTGTATTGTTAGCTATAAGGAATCCAGCTGCACACATAACACAATCATGTATTGTTAAAATCTATCTATCTATCTATCTATCTATCTATCTATCTATCTATCTATCTATCTATCTATCTATCTATCTACCTACCTACCTACCTATCTATCTATTCTCTAGTCCGTCTGTAGAGGATAACTGTGAACTTGCTTTCATTGTGGTTTTGTATTTTCTTTTTGCTTTTAATGAAGTATCGCCGTGTCTCAGTCTCCCTAGGGGCAGGGCCCTGTGCTCTGTACACGGCACACACTCTCTTTAAGGAACGGGTGAGGATGCTGTGAAATACAGAGGCACGTCTCGCTTATAATAAAATTTGACTGGGGCCACCAACATCTAATGTTGTGCCGCAGGTTGGAATCTCCGATTTAGGCTTTCTCATGCATTCCTGTTTAGCTGGCAGTGCTGATTAATGCCTTTCTGTGATACAGGAGGGCAGGATTCAATTCCCTTTTCATTACTTTGATACATGCAGTCACATCTGGATGCGGCTGCTGAACTGGTAAATGTCATCATTTGTACAAGTTAACAGTCAGACTCTGCATATTAACTTATTTAATTGTCAGTTAAATGACTTGCGCAACAACAATTTGACCCGAAGCCATAATTCAGAAGCCAGCCGCTTGCATATCTACTAGTCGGTTGTGTTTGTAATACTTAAAATTAATATCTGATGATGTAGCCGTTGAAACTTAATGTATTGCGCCAGCATGCCACATAACATAAAGTCATTACCAGCTTTAGAAAAGTTGTTATTTTAAAGATATCTGTTGAATGTTATGTTTTTGTGACCTTGTTGGCATCTGTCTAAGCAGCGATGGCTTTGCAGCTTTTAAAACATGAACTTGCTTTTATCTGACAACATAAAAGAAGAGCAGTTGTTAACAGTAAGAGGCACTTTTAACATATATTATATACAGCAGCAAGGCTACCATCAGTGGGGTATAACCAGTACCCGTATATGGAGCCTGGGCAAATAGGGTGACCCGGCCTCATTGGCCCCGTGGACCACTACCTGGGACTGAGTCTTGCAGGCTATGTGGGCCAGCTGGCCACTTTCCAGGATTGGTGCCCAGTGGCTCTCATCTGTTACGGGCTCATTGATCCTTATGGCTTTCTACCCGAGACTGCGCCCCTGTGGCCTGCCACCTGGGATTGGGCCCTTGCAGGCTTTGGTGCCCAGATGGTCTTTTTCCAGGGATTGGATCTAGTTGGTGCTTGATGGCCCAATTGGGGTGGATGGGGCATGGAGGACAGGACAAGAAGTCCTGTCTTTAGGGTTGTATTGGGCCACAAGATTAAAGCATTAAAGCTACCGTCAATTCTTGTTACTCTAGACACCCTAGTGGCTGTATGTGGAACTACAAGTAGCACACCAAAAAGCTTCAGTTGTGGCCCACAACTCAATCAGAGCAGCCAACAGCCCCTGCCCTTGTCTGCCCTTCCCCAGTACTGGGCATGGTCTGGTTGTAGAAGAGGTTGGGCAAACGGCAGGTTGTTCTTTTTACTAGTGAGTGGGTATTTCTGCATCAATAATGTTGAATTCCTTGGATAGCAATAGGGGCTATATTGGACCCGGTCGGTTTAAATTGTATCCCCAGTCCAGCTATATATCTGAGGTGGTACACAAGTGGAAGACAATTAAATACATACTTATAAAATTGAAAGGACAAGAAAGTTCTGACGACCACTTATGAGAACATTGCCGCGTCAATAAGACCTGCGGGAAAAGAAACAAATTGTTCCAAAGGGAATTTGCTATTCATAGTTTTTTCTTAAAAAAAAAATATCGAACTCTCATGTTCAGAGAAAATCGCCTCGTCCTATCCCTAAATGATCTGCTAGCACTTCAAGACGATTTCTTTTAAACAAGGACTAATGTAAGCCGTCTGCCTTAAAGAAAGGAAAAGCATTTTGCTGCACTTAGAATGTCTTTTGATCTTCGCTTCTGGGGTTATTTGAGCCCATAGTCAATCTAGTAGATATTCACAGCTCTGTTAAAAGACAGACTAAAAACAACTTTTGTTAGCATTACCCACCAGGAGCCGAAATCAAAGGCGAGATATTAGGTGATAAAATCAAAAAGATGTTTGGAAAAGTTTTCTTCTCACACGGCGTTCTACTGTATTTGGCTAACTATCCTGATTGTCTGAGTGTGTCTTGAAGCTATTGGCAGCGGAACACCACACAATGTAGCAACATCCCCCTGACGGAGCCTACAGAAAAAACTCGTCGGAATTCTTTTGACTTAAAACATAATATATCTGCGGAAACACAGACAAAAGCAAACAGGCAAAATGTTCTCAGCGTCAATCCATTGTGCCTGGTCCTGTCTAGATCCGTGAAATGAATGTTTTCCTTCTATGATATTATGTGACCCGGACCCTTGGCTTAAACAGCTTTGTGAATACACAACCTCTGTAATCCTTCAATCATACCAGGGATGGACAGATAATAAAATCTATGATAGAAGGGAATAAAGTCAGATGCTACCGGGGGCAACGCAATAAACACAATGTAAAACTTGGGTCTTGAAAGTTTATTTAACTCTTTAGTCGTTAAGAAGACGCCACAACAGAGAACTAATGAATGAACAAGGAATACAGGGCCGGACTGGTGATGGCAAGGAGGACATAGTACTTTAAGGCCACATATTGGGTTTTTGTGGTACTGTGGATTGCGACAGAGTCCTCTTAAACATTGCATAGAAAATATTATCTAGTCTGAGCTTGAAGAAATAAGTGATGGACAAGAGATAGGTCTCCAGCTGTTGTTAAACTACAACTCCCACGATGCTTAGCTAGCTGAAGATGTCATATCTATATAAAACAAGCTTCCAAGTATGGAGGGGACAAGCCTTTCAGGCCCAATGTTCCATTTTGATAATGTATGTGCTACCGATGAAAAGGACCCAAGTATTCTGCATAAGAAAAGGCTTTTTCAATGGTGTTTTTTTTCCTCTGAGAATGCATTTCTGACTGTTTCCATGCTTCTGAAAAGTATCCAATAATCATACCAAAACCCTGTTTTTTGATGCCCAATGAACCCTCTTTTAATGCGACCCAGATACAGAGACCGATATACAGAGAAGTAAGAATGTAGCCCTGACATAAAAGTATAAATTGCTTTGAATGTTTTTTTCCAATGCACCAAGCTCTCAAATAGAAATGCCAAGTAGGTCAACCCATCCTCATTGAAATACATGCTTAAAATGCATAAAAAATGAAAGCAAAGTCTCAGTAAGTATTCTTCAATTGTCCTTCTCTGAGAATCCCTGATGCCCCTTTTCCTTTTCTCATGCATCCGTAACTTTGTATAAAGCTGACCGAGCCTTTTTGTTTTGGTGTGTGTATATATCTTGCGGCAGCTTTCCATATCAAGGTTTTTCTTTTTTTTTCATATTGGCCACATACTGTGGATTGCGACGGAGTCCCCTGCAAACTGATATACAATGCATAGAAAACGTGATTCAGTCGAGCTAAAGCAGGAGTCAAGAAATTTAAGATTCAGGAGACCGTAATATAGAAGGCAGAAGAATGAATATAGGATTTGAGAAAAAAGCTCGACATAGCTAGAAACATGGTTTACAGCCACAGGTGGTTTATTATCCAGTGACAAAAAACACGAAAGTTTTAATAGAGGCATATAAATAGAGAGGAGACGTGAGCCGGTTCCATGGTATGTTGTGAGAACTTTCTGATCCATAGGGCTGAAAGGCACATTCTTTTCACACTGCCCTGCATAGTCACGTTATTTTCTTTGGGTATGGGTTTGGTGTATGATTTAAGTCACTCCAGGTCCCAGTTCTGCAGGGTTTCTGCTCATATCTCTACGGTTTTAGGGCTAGGCAGGCCCTGTTCCCACATGGGAAGTTTAAACTAGGACCTTCATGCTGTTCCAACAAGACTTAGGACCCATGGGATTACTCGCAGGCCAACATGCTTGTACCCATTAATGTCTGTCAACAGACATACTATGTGTTGGGAGGTATAGACTTGCTCTTTTGTATATATATGTGAATATATATATACATATAGCTTGAATGTAGCTATACCCATAGCACTCAATGGGTTAAACTGGAAAAATCTGTATGTGCATCATAGGGCTCTTTAGTGGTGGGTAACGTTACTGCCAGGTTCTTGCCGAGCCTGTCAGTTCATCTAGAGCTCTACACGCAGAATAACTCTCTGTCTGCGTACTAACGTAATGAACAAGCCCAAGCAAGATGCACCATAGTTAGACTACACATCCCATCATCCCCAGAAAAATAGGAATTGAGCTGGGAGTGTCACCTGGTCAATCATATACCAGGAACAGATGGGAGCCTTGATGACAAATAAATCAGCACCGTATGAACGCAAGGCTCCTTCTATTGAAAGTCTGAAGCAGGGGGTAATCCTGTAAGAGTTTAGGAATTATCAAAACGGATGTGTCAGCAGACAATCAGAATGAAACGCAGAGCTGCGTCTAGCCTGAAACCTGCGACTGTGTCTGCTTAAAAGACCCCTGTGCTGTCAAATCGGTGTTTAATGGCGATTGCCCCAGCACAGAAAGGGTTACACTGATACCCCCTCCTTCCCCAGAACTCACAAGCTCCCTGCAGCTCTAGATGTGACGGAGAAATATACAGCTTACAGTCTGGATACATGCTGCTAGGTGGCACTGTAGATTTAATCCTTGCTTAACTATGCCTTCCTCTATACCTGTCTCTCTCCAGATGTCCTAAAGTGTTTGGTTCTACTATGCAGAATCCACATTCTCATTTATTATTTATCTCCTTCGCACTCATAAGTCAACACCTTAACCTCTTAATGCCCGGTGTGCTCAACGCATCACCCAGATGCATGTCTTAGCACATTAACCCAACAGCCAAGTGGTTAATGAGCATTAGCTACATAAGTCTGTGTGTCCTTACTTAGAATTCAATAGCCTCCCTAGAGAGGTTGTGTATCTGGGAAGATTGTGTCTATTGGGTCCTGATGGAACATCTAGACAAAATTTCATCAGCCGTGTCTTTTGCAACGGGCCACGTTCTGGTAAACAGTCAACACGCTTCGTTATTTTTCATTCACACTTTAAGCAAATGACTCACGCATCTGTATGTTTACATCTTGGAAATGGAAAACACTTGTTGTGTTTTTGAAAAGGCAATGGAAAAACAAGACTTAGAAAACTATTAATTAATATCATGTTGATTATTGAAAGCTGTCCTTGCCTTTTTGGGGCGCAATAGTATATTTTTATTCATTTCTATAACACAAACCAAATAATGGCTGAACAAAATCTCCCTGCAAGGAGCTATTATATGATTGAAACGTTATGGATTCACACCGTGCACCTTACCATAGCCTTCTTCTGGATGTACCTGATAAATGGCTCCAGCCTAGGTCTTGCTAAGGGTAGTACCCTCTTACCACCCCCTCTCTGAACAGGGTAACAGTAACAATGGAGCAGCGAGTTATGTCTCTTCCATAACAAACCTCTATCGCTCACCCCGTTACAGTCCTTACATGACTTGCCAAGCTATGGATATGATAAGATAGCCCATCTCAATGTGTGAGATGCCTTTTATTAATTTCCCACGGGGACTCTGATCAGAAGCTTAATTCATGACAACAATTGAGGTACTGGGGCATTCATATCAGGTGTCTATATTTTTATACCCATTGTTTCTCTCTAGTCAAAAAAACTAATGTTATTTTATATCTGCTGGCTTATGGTACAGATGAAGAGGCTGGACCATGTGGTAGAGAATGTATATATTTTACTGAAGCCATAAAGACACAAGCTGGCCTCTGTGTATCACTGTGCGCTTGTTATTGTATCTGTGTACACTACTGTCTATTTTTTCAACATTCTCCCCTATATCTATCACTATTTGCCAACATTTTCTTTTACCTTTTTTTCTCATTCAGCAAGCTTTTAAAACCCCTTCTATTCCCAGGACCGTAACTTCCATGGGGACAAAAATGGTCAGCTGGCTCAGGTTCCTCAATATGAGGCACAAGCTTGAGCTACCTGGCGGCAAGAGTCATAATTACAGCTCGGACCATTCTTCATAGTTTTTTTTTATTATTATTATTCCTTCCTTACAAATGTTTTTAATTCATCTATTTTCTTCCTTAACATACCGATGTGGTCTTAATCTCAGTTCTTTAACCCTATTTCTGGTCTCCTTTGGCTTCTTTAACATACTTTGACCCAACTTTATCTTAACTCCCTTCTTTAATCATTTGGTTATTTAAATCAGGGATGGACAGGGGATTAAAATCAGTGCTGGCACTTTAAAGCCAGCTGCCACTTAAATGACACAATGTGCAGTCACATGCATACATAGGTTTTGCTATATCCTTAATCACCCTCTGACATCACCGTATAAATTACAACTCAGGGCCTTTGTGGACGTATGGGGGCATAATAAGTATACCTTTGGCAAACAAAGACAGGCCCTTACAAAGTCCATGGATCTCAAAATGCAGTTGAATGGAAAAAAAAAGTTTTACACTCCTTTTATAAAGTCACTTAAAAAAATAAATGTATTTCTAACAAGTCCTGTAACTTTAAAACGTTGCGAACTACGATGTTGAAATCAATTCCTCAATTTTGCGGCCTTCATGTTTCATTTTAATCCTTACCAGGAAAAGAAAGAGACTGGTGAAACCATTGTAAGTAAACAAATGCTGTCCGTGAAATTGTACCATGTTGTTAAAGTCCTACAAGGACATTTCTCTTCATAATACACCGAAATGCCATTGTACAGGATCATGGAGAAATACATAAATCACTTGCTTGTTCGCACCAGCTTTTTAACCTCTCTCTGAAACCCGGAACAATACATGCTAATGGAAATTACGATACACATTGGTTGAAAGGAAACAATTGTACTGAATTTATGATAGAAACCAGATGAGATATAATGAAACAATATTTAAGTGATATTCAGCCGCTTGTAACACTTCAGTTTTTATAGCAGACAATGTTTAATTAATCTGCATGTACCCCGAGGAGTCAAATCTATTTTTAATGCAAGTTACATTAGAAATACACGGACAGTTTATACTTTCTCCGCTCTCAAGTATTGTACAGATAACATTGATAGCTTGGTGAGCCATCAGAAGCATTTGGTCTGTACCTACACGATATGACCAACAGTATGGGGACACCCCTCCTAATTATTGAGTTTAGGTATTTCGGCCACATCCATTGCCAACAGGTGTTGTTGGTCAGCCTTGTAAAAGTAGTTTAAGGTAAAAAATCAGATTTAGAGAAGGTTTGGTCCCGATCCAACTGTAGGAGAAAGACAGCAAGTTCTGGCCAAAGTAACCACCAGTTTATGAGGTTTTCAGTAGCATTACATTTTATGATCTCAGAAGACCTCCAGGGCAGCTTTGTATATTTGGGATTACAATTGCCCAAAACAAGTACTTGGGTGCAATAATGTAAAATAAAACGACACAGCTGCCCCTTTAATAGTGAAGAATCCATTCATTTATGTGCTTTCTATTAGGTTTTATTAAGCGAGGACAGAACTTATGAGGTCGCAATGGCAGAAGCCCCACCTCCTTTGCTGTTCAGCTTTCCATTTGCCTAATAAACAAAGCAAAATCGTATTAGCATAAGTTTTCAAACAGTAGAAAACGAGCCTAATAAATGCACAGTTGATACATTTGTTGACTCGTAGGAGCATAAGTAGCTGAGAATGATGAGTATGAGTATAGCCAGGAACTTTGGAGGTGCCGGTTGCCTAGCCCTAGCACAAAGTTAAACTACATTCAATGACTGTCATTGAAAAGTACCAGTTTTAGCAAGAAAATCAAGGTTATGTTCCTTAAGTTTAAAAGAACATCAATGAGCCTTTCTTAAGTTTGCCTTTCTGTATACTTTGCCACCTTCTGCGTTCACGCTTTGAGAGGTAATTGAAGTGTCTTCCGACGAACTTGCACAGTCGCCTTGTAGAATGACAACTTAGCCTCGGATTTGTTTTGTATTCAGATATCGCCAAGGGAACTGTGTTAGCGTGAACCTTCTCTGCTTTCATCGTTCCCGTGCCTCTGATCAGGAAACTTATTTAATGCTGATTGCAGAAGTCGAACCAATCCTGGCACCTGGTAGTGTTTTACCTTTCTCTGATCCAGGTTTTTTTCTCCCTACCTGTTTACATATTCATCTCAAGTGGCTTTAGAGACTGTTTGAAGACCTGTTGACAAAGAGATATTTGTGTTCTTCATCTTTTAACAAGTTTGTTTTCTTTTTCCTTTTTCCCTTATACTGCAGATAACCGCCAAGCTGCTCTGGAAAGGTCACGGTCTCGCCATCACGGAAGAATGGTACCTGCATGATTTCTTCAAAGCCAAAAAAATAAGAAAACAGAATCGGGCAACTCTAACGTCATCCAAGATAAAGGAACATCACAGGAAGAAATTCAAACTTCTGCACAATTAATAAGAAGAAAAACAGATGAACTATATACTTATCGCAAATGTGTCGGTATCAGAGGAATCGGAAAGATACTGAGCTGTTTTAGGTTGCCAGGCATTCTAGAAAGTGTTAAAATCCTACAAATATATATATATATATATTTTTTTTTTTCCAAGAAGCAGTATTAGGCATTGTTAAGTCTGATATAATGTGTCGCTTTTATGTATCTATAAATTTCCAGGAAGATATGACGTATAATTTTAATTTGTCCTTATTATAAAGCTGGGGATTAATATATATTACGGTTTTATTAAGCTGATGAGAAAATTGCTATTAACATACAAAGCACTGAAAATTGTAACCCTTAACATATACATAGATATATCCAGATATACACAAATATTGCACTTATAATATATGTCTCCATTTCCGCTTTACTTTTGTGAGCATGAGGAACCATGTAGCTTGTAGTTGTTTTATTTCCTCTATGTTTAGATATGTTAGCGCACATAAACAGTTAATTAATTCTAGAATCAGAGATGCATGGGTGGCTTTACTGTCCAGTTTTAACTTTGATTTCAATAAGTAAAAGCTTAGAGCTGTGGGTTGTGGTCTCTTAGCCTAAGTTTTTTTTTTTTGAGGATTCCAATTAAAATCATTATTTTAAAAAAAACATACTATAAAGCCCCTAAAAGGCATCATGAGCTGTGGATCATCCACTAGAACTCTATGAAATGTATTTAGAGTCAAGGCAGGAAACCAAAGCTAAGCAAGTAACTTGGCTTCTTAAATAATACTTTCATTTGCAACTGATTTAAATTGGAATTTTTAATTCTGAACTTATGTACTTTTTACAAATATTTTTACAAAATAATTGCTTATCTTTTTTCAATGTTTTACGTAGAATTTTAGAAGAAAGGAATTTTTAATGGATATACAGTAAATTATCACAAACCTTCCTATACTTGATGATGCTTAAGGGCCTATTTATTCTAAAAATGGTAACAATGGTTAGTCTTGAAATGGAAAAACAAACTTAGCAGCAGAAATTCAGTTCATCTCTTAGTTTCTATTTGGAGCCTTTGATGAGATTATTCTACAAGTTGCCTAAAGACCTAACCAGGAGAGCGCCATGTTGGGAGTTGGGCAACCCCATGCCAAATCCAGCTTATTTAACATAAGATTGTAACATTTAGGTGCCAAGGGATCTTGCAATTTCTTTTTAGTTTTTAGAGTGAAATTGCATTTAACTTTCAAATTAAAGAAACCTTAAACTCCCCATGGGTATTTCTTGCTGCCCCTGTGCCGCTGTGCCAGGGTACGTCGGTACATAGGCCCTTAAGCATCCTGTTTCTTTTGTTACATTGATCACGCACATTGTACTCAAAACTGCGATGCAATTACTCTTATGTCACCGGACATTATGAGATATCTTACTTTTATATTTTTCGGACAAATTGACTTATCTTGATGCCTTTAGTGCTAAATAGCACAGGTGCTACGACAATGATTTTTTTCTTAAAGGACCCCAACCCTTTGTAAAAACTGCCAAAAATCCTCTACCAAGTCAGCTCATTGAGATATTATCCTTACAAACAATCGCTCTCATCTATCCCATAAAGATAAAAACATCGGCAAATGATATACTTTTTCCGTATGCCACATAACATTAGATGAAAGGAACCGGCTTTTCTGTGGTCAGTTTCCATATTCACTTTTTTAAGTGTACTAAGGAAGCAAAGTCTTAAGACGCTCATCACGTAGCAAAATTATCACATAATGTCTAATAGATCTTTTATTTTCTGATATAGATACATATCGCAAAGAATCTTACATTTTGTAAAAGAAGCTTTTTGTGCTCGGGTTTGTAGTTTACGCTTCACTTTTTATGCACCTATAAAGAGGAAAAAAACACAAATCAGAAGAAATGTCACTGTATATGTGCCCTGTAATGCTACCGACCCTGCACACACGTCATGTTATATAAATCAGTTTTGATGCACATCTGTTCATTAAAAGAACAGTGGGGCCAAAGATATGCAAATGGTCATTTATATTAAAATGGTGTTGTATTGAGGAACATGCAATGTGTTTTGTTTCCTTGCCAAATTCTTGCGTTTACACAATTTACATTTTCTGTGGTGCATGAGTGCTTTTATACAATGACATCTTTATGTGTTTAAGACTTTATTTTATAGTGATGTGCACTATATCCATACCTGAGAACATTCCAAGTTGGTTGATCGGTTGTCTTCGTATTAAACAAATAAATATTTGGGTCATCGGTGAGTCTATGATAACAGTCTTAAGTCTATAAGTCTATAAGTTCTTGTTTAGGAGCTTACCCCCATTTTGGACCTACTAAATATGATGTTAAGGAACCTTTCTAATTGTATAAAAGAGGTTATATATATATACGTTAGGGTCCTTACTGCTAGTTACGTATCCTTTGCTGGTCACAATTTCTGTGGACATCCAAGGCCTTGCGTGAAACAATTTTCAAAGTGTTTGCAAAGAGGGATCTAAAGTGAGAAAACTTTTAAACCCTGTTTGCACCTCGATCTCTTCCAGCAAGTAATGATTAACATATTTATGGCTAAGGTAAAGAGTTCTGAAGCTACCTTAGCTTTAACATTCTAGCAAAGCAGATGCTCACCTCAAGACCTCCTAATGCCTTATTCATAAGTAGACAGACAGTATTGGATGGTGGCTGCAGACACTATGCATTCTATAAACATAAATATACCTCGGGTGACTTTTGAATGCCTCTGCAAGGTCAGCACTTAGCAATTTTATATCATGTATGGATGTCTTAACGGAGATCTGAGATTATAGTTATTCCTCAATACAGCTCAGCCCATTTGATGTAGTCTTAGTAATTGAGAACTGCTACATTTCTTGGATTCCTTCCAAGGAAGATCAATTGAACTGCTGATACAAATGTAACAAACATTTGCCTCACTGGTCAAATTGATCATTTTTGAACCCTGGAGACAAGTTACAACAAATGACAAAGGAAAAGTCTTTTTTTAACAGAAGGGACTTCTGGAGGAAGACGCACTCAACATGACTGGCTTGCCACGTCTTCTTTTCATCTTTTTGTTCACCTTTTCTAACTGTTCTTATTGTTGATGTAATTTACTTATTTTGGTTCTGTTTTAGGGACATGTGTATGCTCCTTTAGAATTGATCATAGGTGTCTCATTTTGGGGTCTGTACTAATGGGTCTGTGCTCTTGCGAGATATCTATGATCCCGGAGATGATGATTGTCAGTTAAGAACCAAGACACATCACCCCAGTGAATTCATCAATCTACACTTAGCTCCTGTGACGACCCAGATTAAAGTTAAACTAAAGCTGCCACCGCTCTGGGCTCGCCTAAGAGCAAAATGGATAGAAAGCGTCTCTTGTTTTCCTAACTAGACTTTGGTAAGTTTCATAAAACTGTATTTAATGGAAACCAAGATAGTTGGTGATTAGTGAATTAATCAAGTGCTCTGACCTGAATTAGTGTCGATCTGTTCCACCAAGTTTTAGGTTAATTTAACACTCAACACACAATTTTTTTGACCTGCTAGTGTCTTTCTGCCAATTTTTCTCTATAGTATAAGTCAGTGTCATGGTTGTATCACGAATGTGATGTGCCTAGTTGGATATCCTAAAAATATAAGAAACGCAGGCAAAATGTATCAATAATTGGAATTGGAACGAAAGCATTACATTGAAATGTTCTGTAATTGTCATCTTTCTTGTATAGGAAAATAAAGTCGCAGGGTTTTTTTCTTCTTCATTGTGAGGAATCTTCATTGCGTGTCAATAGAAAACAATGACATAGAAAACATAGAAAACAATGACAGGGAAATACCAGCAACAAAACAGCATCATATAACTGTATACAGATTGTGAAAACACAATGTATTATAATTGAGAGGGACTAATATCGTTCACGGAAATGATGCTGAATTATTTTCTTGATGTACCATAGAATTAAAGTAGAAGCAGGCTTGAATATTATTGTTCCTGACAAATCTTAGCTTCTATGTTTGTAAAATAGAAGCTAAGATTTGTCAGGAACAATAATATTAGCTTCTATGTTTGTAAAATGTATATAGATGTGGAAGCATCCCTCAACAAGCTTCTTAGAACCTCATAAAAACACAATTATTAATTTATTAGTAACAAGCCTATGATCATACCTGGGATCTTCTCTCTCTTGGTGGAGTAGCCTCGTGTAGGGATGTGCACAGAAAGCCTTTGGGGGGGCACGGGAAAGTGGAAGGGGAGCGTTCACATACGGCTCCCATCTACTGACCAGGGGATCAGGACGTCACTTTGTGACTTTGAGTCAAACCCTGAGACTTTCTTGGTGTGCCTACAGCTCTCCATGTTAATCAGCAGCCAGAGGCTAGCAAACAAACCCAAATGTCTTTTCTTTGCTGAAGATCGGGTTTTGATCGGGTAACACTTTATATATACTCCAGTTGTCATCACTGGCAGGCCCAGGCTGGCCATATGGTACACGGGCAAATGCCTGGTGGGCCGGTGCCTGATATGGCCACGTACTTAGCGGTACCGCCGCTCTAGTGACAGATTGGGTCCTGCGCTGTGCAGCTACCGGATGGATATGTTCAGCTGTGTCCTACGCCAGTAGAAAACAGCACAGCCTTGCGTATCCAGCTAGTGGCTGCATGTCATTTAACTGACCTTAATGTCCTCAGTCCGGCCCTGATCACCAGTCCATGTAATAAACAGGATAATTCATATATTATCACATTTACATACTGTTATAAAAACCTACAGCTGTTTTTTTTAACCATTTAAAACATTTCTCTAATACAATCTATAACATGTTGTGCCCAACATGTATTCTATCTGTGCAGCTCTCTGCTAAAGCAATGTATCATGTTCGGAAATGCTGCACCTACACGTTTAGCAGTTCCTCCATAACTGAATAATATCTAATATCTCTTCTAGCACCAATTATTATAGAGAGGAAAAGTGAAGAATATGGTGCTATTCCATCGTTGGTTTTATAGGGAACGCCAGCAAAAAAAAAAAAAAAGTTTACTACTTAGACCTCTGATCTGTTGTGTTCCTTATTAAAATGTTGGTCACATCTCTAAAAAGATGGTCATTGCCCACAGTAGTAGTGGATCCATTTACTATACTCCGGAGGGGTTATGCTAATCACAGAATGGTTCTGGCACCGGGAGAATAACTCATCTCTGAACAACTCTTACAGTTACTATTTATAGAGGTTGCACTAATTACTCCATAAGTGAACTTTATTTAGGGAAACATGTCAACTTTAGATTTCCATTTAATCTACCAGCTCAATGACACTATGATTTTTTTTCCCGACACTTGCTTAGATAAATATATCCCTATTCATGGCGTTTCAATTCTGGGTTGGCTTTAAAGCATTTTTCACATTCAGTATGATGCTATGTATATATTCATACATAATCATGAGTATTTGTGTGTAGCCAAACAAGCATGTGAGCCAATGTCAGAAAGCAAGTGTCGGGTTGGCTCGAAACGTGAAGTGCGTCCGCAGCCAAATGGCTTTTCAAGAAGACGCAATGAGTTTATACAGCAGTTAAACAATGTTCTGTAATTAACATAACTACTCCTAAAATCGCTGTTCTGCTTTTTCCGGCCCTCTTGTGGCATCAGCACGGTAAGAATTTTTGTGTCCAACATTCTAATCAAATGTCATAACAGTTAAGATGACAAAATACGTTGAATTCTCTTAAAAGTACCTAAATGAGGCAGATGTACAAATGGAGTTTTATGCGATGTGTGAGAGGAACGCAGGTGCGGGGATTTTCTCTTGATAATGAACATTCACAGCGAATGGTGTTAACGGCACTAAACTGCAGAGTCAACTTTTTTCTTCTATAAAACAAGGCCATTTGACCGTTCCAAAGATTAGACAATGTTCGATATTTCACAGCTATAAATTAAGTGCTCATCTCGCAGCTTGTTAAGGCGGACAGGTTTAGTTCTTGCAGAAGTGGTGAAAACGGCTGTATCCGTCTTTAAAGGAATAATACAGCTTCATTTTGGGTTACTTCTCAGAAAGTTAACTACTTTAAAAAACAGTTTGGTGTTTAACAACTACATATGTATGAGCCCACAGATTAGTTGTTAGTTTTAGTTTTTTGTTTGTTTTTTTCTTTTTTTTCTTTAAAAAAAACCATAAAAAACTTAGATCCTTCAAATTAATTGCCGCCAAAGTGTTTGTGATAAAGCCTAAAAAGCAATTTTATGAAGGATTGAGGAAATATAGAAGAGTACTGGGTTTAATAAACCCAAGTGAGATATTCTATTCTAAGATGAGTAAACATAAGGTAACAGGTCCAAAGAGAAGCAGAGAGTGGCTGAAAAGGGAGCATCTGGTGGGGTCTGTTCTTGGTCAGGCCAAGGTAAATAAACCTGCTGTATGTAAATCTATGTATAAATTTGGATCCATATGCAAATTAGGGACCCCATGGAACAGTGGATTAGACAATAAGTAACTTATTGTCTCTTCTTGTCCACCTCGCTCTGCCTAGAATCCCAAGAGTGCTTTGGAAATCGTGCATTGAGTTAAGATCAGGACTGTGTATAGACATACCTATATATAAAGTGTATTTTATTTTACTTAATCTACTTTTTATGGACTTTTGTCACTTTTTACTCACCGTAACATTCCAAATCCATGGCTATTAATAATATGGTGATTGGGCTTAATTAAAAAGTAAAGCTTATGGGAATGGCCTGTTTAATGTTCTACTGAATAAATAATAATTAAAAAGAAACGGCAGGATGGTTGCTCATAGAAATTTTATTTTTCTTATTTTTTTCTATTAGCAGATTACATGAGGATGTGTTGGAATTATTAATAGTGATGGTTGTTTAATATTTTATGAATTGTGTATAACCAATTTAAATTTATGTTAGAATTTGCTTTTGTTGTGGGGGGGGTAGAGTTAATCTCATAGGCGTTTTTTTAAACCTACGCTGCGAAGGGCCAAAATGTTAAAAGTACTTTATATCTGCTGTTATATCAACGACTCTCTTGTCGTCGTTTCAACGTGTTACTATAAAACGTTAAAGTTCCATAAAGCCATGTAGGCATTTGGGTATAGATATGATTTTATTTACAACGCAATTGGCTAATGTTTTATATTATTGAGTTTTGGAATAAATTGAATACGCAGTCCAAGGAAATTATATTTATATGCAAAGTAATCCCTGCAAATAAAAACATTTTAAAATCACTTGTCCTCTCTAAGCGTCCGTCTGATATATATTACAAGCCAATTACATCTGATTATGCATCCCGAACAACATTGTTCTACAAACCAAAGTTCACCAACTTAATGTTATAAATTTCAATGTTTCGAATAATGCTATAATAAGAACTGGGGAAACGGCATCGCTTTCTAGAAGTGTTTTATGATGCGCCGTCTGCACATTCCCAAATGGCTTTTGTTGAAGTTAAAATATATACTTTTATCTTTCCAAGTAATATAGCTAGGCTTCAGCAATCATCACCGCGAAATCCAAGTTCTAAAATAGTATATATTTATATTAGCATTTTTTGTTTTTGTTTATTCTGTTCCTATAAGAGTCTAAACTCCATGGAGCCAATAGCAAATCTATGCTGTGTCGGCAGATTGGGCGCTGCAGCGTATGGCCGACAGCTGGATATGCCGCTAGCGTTAAAGTGTTAGGGCTACCCCGTCGTTGCTAGTCTGGCTCCGCTAGTGTATCATGGCCCAGCATGAGAAAGGCATAAAAAACACAAAAGAAAACTTAAATTGCAGAAATAATTTATTAATCCATTCTTCAATCAGTATAGAAGACCCCCGAAGTAGGGTCATTGGGTCACATAGAATGTGGAAGGATCTAATGGCCTGTATAGGGTTTGACCCCTAGATACACACGCATAGATTTTAACGGTAACTTGGCTGATTAAGAGGCAGTTGGGTTATTGCGAAATTTCGATAATCTGGAATGGTGATCACAATTCTTTAAATGCTGTCAATGAGTATTTTGTCAGCCAGCGCTATTGCTTTGATGCCACTAAGACAATGCATCCCGGCCCAGTTACTTTGTTTATCTTGGAGAATTTCGATCGTTTCCGAAGGGAATTCTCCAGTCCCGCCTCTGTTCTTACGTTCATGCAGTCTCTTTCTTCAGTTCAAACCGCAAACGCTCTGTTGGATTGAAGACTGCAGAGAGTGATGGCCAGTCAATAACATTGATTTTATGTCCGTTTACACATCTCTTTGTAGATTTCAGTGGATGCTTTCACTCGTCTTGTCAGAATGCCCTTTTTTTTTTACCAAAATTGAGTAAACCATAAATGGTTGTTAAAAAGGTTGAATTCATTTTATTTTTATTTCTATCAATTGAACTATATACACATTCAACTGCCTAATTACGACTGGACACAAAATTCAGCAGTGTCAATGTGTTTCTATTTTATTTTCTGTATATTACCCTTAAACTCCATGTATTTTAGTATAAGCACCGGGATAAGTAGGTAATTATTATCTGGCTAGTGTACTTTGGGGTTTATTCACTAAAGTGGGACTCAGACGAAGCTCACTAAAGATAGCATTTTATACTTCATCGTTAAATCAACGAGATGAAACTGCAACTCTCCTACCAACTCCCACCTTTCAGGTGGTCTTTGGGACATTACATTCCGGTACAGACAGGCCATCTGGCCTAACAAGGAAATACTCTGTGGGGCCATACTACACGTAATATGCGGCCCTTTATGTCCAGCTGGTGGCCACACTTACATCAGCCGCTGACCTTAAAGTCCCAGGACCCCCTCGTGATGGCCAGTCCGGCCCTGGCTACGTTCATTATCCTTGGGCATGTAGCTACAAAAGCACGCGTTTCGCGTTTCATGTTTCGATCTCGCTAGCAATTTTATACGCGTCGGCATCACCCATGCGTGGGATTAGCATGCGCAGAGTAGAGCATTTCTGCCATATATTTTAGTAAACAATTATGGAACAGCAATTTTGGACTGAAGCTACTAACATCGTGCTTTAGTGAGGCCCATAAATCAGACAAGTATTGTATTCCTTTCTCCTATTTCTAATCAGCAAGTGATTCTACAAAGAAATCCACATTATCATAAAGCAAACCAAGCATTTCCTTTTTTTTTTATCGTAAACACAGAAACACGTCGCGTTATTTTGTAAGCAAATAAAAAAATGTATGATAGATGATAAAAATCTGTAAGGCACGGGGTTAATCATTTCAAATATTCATTCTGGACGTTTCCAGGCTAACTCACCTAGTCATTAGCGGGACGTGGTTGCGCATGTTAACGTATAGTTGAATAGACTAGGTTGCGCGCCATGGCAAGGTATTGATTGGGTTTTTTTTTCCGTTGTTTAAAGGGCTCTTTAACTAAAGGTCTCTGTATGTTACAAGTGTTCCACGTACATGTACTTAGTACCTCTGCTGCACGCCCCTTATTGAAGTATTCCAGGAAGCAATTATTCCTCAGGAAAAAGAAGTCTCGGAGGCGACTAATAAGAGAATACAGACACCGGGGTACAAACAAATTCATTTCGCTGTATTTCATTAAAAAAATATTTTTTTCTTTTTATCAAGCCTTTCGATTAGAATATTATATTTAAATCAACGGCAGGTCTACTCATTACGGGCCGGCAGAAAAAGCAGCAGCAAACTTACACCAGTTAGACCAGTGTGCAAATTCATTTTAATTTTAAATGGGCTTTTCGGAGGTTTGACCCCCAGTCATAAGACAATTTTTTTCCTTATCAAATTTGTTGCTGTTAATAACATTCATTGAAGAAATATAAATTTCTTTAATTTCCAATGGGGAGGTTTTAATTTTTTTTCCCCCAAACACCATATAACTGACATGGAAAAAAAAAACTGGTGCACATTTAATTAGGAATCAGAACTGAGAAACTCCTTGGTTAAGAGCCCAAGAGTTTCTTCCCAACCACACAATTTTACCATTAAGCATATGACAAGCGGTTATCTCTGAAATCTCTAATTAGTCGACAAAGCCAATGAAAAGCAATGAACTACAGCTAGGTCCTCCATCTTTTTTTTAAAAAAAGATTGTAAGCTCTTTAGCACATCGATTGCTTGGCGCCAATATAACCTAGCATTCAATGTTAAATCAGTTTAAATCTAGAAACCTTTTTTAACCGGCATTCAGAGGCATTATACAGAGGGCAAAGAATACATAAAACAGTAATATTAAATTACTGTGTGTGGTGTCTGCCCTGTCTGAAGATTGCCTCGTTGGCCTGTGCAATACAGATGATGTCTTCTGCATTTAAACTGAATAATAGCAACGCTTCTGTATTTTAACTTAATGGAAACAAGGCCCTTAGATAGTGGACGGTCATCGTAATTTATAGACAGACATCTGCAATACAAAACGCCGCCATGCACCGGAATGCATAACTGTTTCCAAATGTTTGTTCATTACACGGTGAAGCAGTAATGTGATAACATTATTACAAAGTAACGACAGCAGATAAAGCGGGTATAGTTATTTAGTAGGCTTGAACCCATTCTCATATTTGTAGAAACTCCGCTGCTTAAATGTTACTACATACACATTGACTAATGATGTAGAACCATGTTATTATCCTATTATATCACAGGTTAATAAGATAGTGAAGAAGAAAAAACTCTAATAAAGTACAGTATGATAGAACATAAAATAAAAGTTAACTCATGTAGATTTTAGCCATCAAAGGAACCCTTAACAAGTGCCAGTCAATGTCCCTCTAGGCGAAAGCTAGCAAGGAGGTCTAAATCTGGACACCTTTACACTTGGGGTGAGTCTCAAGGATGGAGATTTCCTTACTGAGGGTAGACAGCCTATCCTACAGTGTATCCTCGCTCAGGAGAAATTCCATTTTTAGCTCTCTTGTGCCATTACAGAGGGAAAACCTTGCTCAACAGTCTAGAGAAAAAATGTGAGGCAGATTTCCTCTGCATGAGGGAACCAACAACCAACAATCCCAGATTTGCATTTTGATTTTCATGGGTCTTGTCAGTGGGGTTTGGTTGATGTCCCTCTAGTCACAAGAGAGCAAGGGGGTCCATGTCTGTTGCGTTAATCTCAAACCATTTTTTCTTTTGCATGCTGGCCTTTGACAGAATCTCTTTGGGGGCCACCCCAAGTGTGAAGGTGAGTCCAGACGTGGACATCCTTGCTCTTTTGTACCAAGCAGAATACCAACTGGGTCCTGTTGTGGAGAATGTATGTTTGGGGTTGTTGCTTTTCTCATGTAAAGGTAGATGGCTCTTTGTTTTGGTTCTGCTTGTATGGCTGGTAGGGGTGGTTTTTCTCTGTAATGGCATAAGAGTGCTAGCATTCAAGATTCTTTCAATCTGAGATGCACTGCAGGGTAAGCTTCTAAGCAGCTGTCCAACATTAAAGAAGATCTTTACATTCTGCCATCATTATTGTTTCTTAACAATCAATTTTAATGATGTTTATTGTTTCTCATGAAGGGAATATTATATTTGATCCAAACTCTAAGTCAAAGTAGGCAGTTTAAATCTGCTTCAAGTGCGTCTCCTCCATTCCTGTTGGTTATTTATGTATGTTTGCGCTGTCCGCTTCTCTGTAGCACCAGGAGAGCAAGAATTTGGTTTCCATCGTGGTTTTACTGCACTGGATCACAACCACTTCTTCACACAAATACCTTGGACTTCTGGGAAAAACAGAAAGAACGAAAAATTGCACAGTTTGTGACATATTGAACTTTTCTGATGGTTTCCATAAATTGTTATATCTGCCCACCATTTCATATTCACTGCCTGTTTTGGTTAGTCTTAGCATCTTTCTCTCTGATTTTCTGTATACTGTTCTTGGCCTCTTAATATTCCCATATGGTTAGTAACTTGCCTTACAATACTTGGGGCCAAGACACTTTGATTTGGGCTGTGCACTCCAGTTGCCCCTTCTACACCCCTGCCTGACCCTTTATTCCAGTTAAAGTAATAATAATGTTTATGTAGTATTGCTTTCCAGCAAAGGTCATAGGGTGAATATATTTGTAGAGTTCAAACATTCACACTTCTGCGCTGAGCAGGAAGGCTATGGGACAAATGGCTCTTCATTAGCTGTTACATTTTACACTCATATATGAAAGTACAGGTATTCTCAAATGTTAATTTTCAATAACCCCATAAGTGAGAGTCATTGTTCCACCACTTTGTTCAACACATTAGCCCAACTCGGTCAGAAAGGCTAGTTATCTGTGCCAACATACTAGTGCCTAGGTTTCGGAAGCAAACACATGCTGTCAATGTTCTTTCCCATTGTGGTTGATTTCCATGAACCAAGTAGGATCCAGTTCTTGTAATTAGCACCAAAGAATGAGCGTGGATGAGAGCGGGACCCGACGGTGCTGCTACTTACTGCACACCATCTTCATGCTCATTGTCTCTGCACCATTGGGTGCAGTAGAGTTCCAAGGTATGATGTCATATCCCTGCACGCTGGGTCGTTACAAGCCCTCCTTGCCCTGGACCCTAAAAACCTTACCCTACTGCAGACATAAGCCAAGAATAGGCACGTTAACTAATAATAATAGAATTAATAAAAAATGGATGCATATTTTCTGAATATTATATTTCTCACCCAGTCTTTATATGTAAAGAATGCATTTAACAAATAAATAAACATTACATAAATAAATAAACCCCATTTACAAAAAAAAACCCTATGTTTGACGGAACACATTGTTTATTTTAATATATATTTGTAGTACACCAAGGAAAATCGTCCCAAATTGAATCCCAGTGCAGCGGGTACGTTTGATTTAAAACAGACAGTTTTATGTATCTCTCGTAATATGTAACTTCTGAGAGTGCTGTCACTTTGCGGATACTTGGGAGGAGATGGAAACACTTGAATGGTTTATTTTTATGCAGTAGGATGGTAGAAAGCCCACAGGAAGACTCTGAAGCGATGGAAATTTAATTTGTAAAGCTCCCAATGCAGGTTTCGCATCTCCGCTTTAAAGGCCGGATAAAAGAAATAATAGACGGAATAGATTTAAACGTAAGAGTCGCCATATCCATTTAGGACAATGGAGTCGTTTATTCATAAATAGATACAAAAAAAACCAAATATATATTCAAATCTTGCTTAGTGGCCACATTCTAATTAAAGGGACACTCCGGCCATCATATGCCCTTAAATACATATTATACGGGAGATATAAACATAACATGTGATATTTTATTCCGAGTGCAAAAGGTTGAGCCGTCACTTATAGTTACTCTTTTAGCGTAGGTTATTGGGAAAATCTTAAAGAGATTTGGGTAATATCACAAGTTTTACATAATGATGCCTACAATAGGAAGGCAATAACATAAAATGTTGGGGAAAAATACATGTAAATGAAATGCTATGTGATTGGAAAACTGAAGGCTGTGTGTGTTTATACATGCGGTATAATATGAATAATTCAAAGCAAAGCTTATTAAGTCACATACTACTAAAATATTCTTGTTTTTACACGCGGGGCCTGAAAGCGCAGGCTGTATTCCTGCAGATGACAAATAGGCCTGGCGGTTTTTACCTTCTGTCAAGCTCTATACCTGGTTAATTTTTATAAACTGTAATAAGAAATAAATCAAAAGGTGGATTTCTACATCCCAGGAAAAATATACGCCTCGCCTTTGAGATGTTTACCTCGCATATACGTTGAACATACAAAGCTGGAAAAAAAAACACACACAAAAAAAAAACTGTTTTCCTACAGAGATAATCACACAATTCTCCCAAAACAACACTTTAGTAACTGAAAACAGCTTTGTTAATAGAAAAATTATTATTGGTGAATGTTTTATTTGAGAGTCTGTTGCTAGAGAGCTCAACATTTTATCTTCCCAACCTCACCATGCGCTATAAAGGGGCTAACCCTTCTTGAAAGTCATCTCGCTAACTTAACCATGCATTATGCAGGGCAGGCTTCGTCTTACTTGTGGGAGAGACGTAATTGGCATTATATCTTCGTAATTTTAGTGAAATTTATACAAAACTGTTGTGGTACTTCATATACTTGGGAGGTAATGTATGTAAATCGTTGGTGTATTTTGTCTTAGCTTCTTGATATTTTCCCATGAGCGTAGAAAAATATTTATTATTGGCTGCAGCGAGCACGGTATGCACTAAGGACATGCTGGTCTTTGGAATCGGTGGGATCAAATGGTCAGCAGAACACCCATTATTTTAAGCACCATAAATCACTTCAGAGGGCCACCTAAGATATTGCTAAATTGATGGTTGGTGTGATGTGGGAATGAAGAGTCTTTTTTATAGGAATGATTATTGGAATCACAACTTGAAATACCAACCAACTGTGCTAAACTCCAACTTACTGTGATTTATATATATATATATATATATATATATATATATATATATATATATATATATATAAAAATCTTAAGGCTACAAAAACTAAAAAGGCAGTCTCCAGGTACCCTCGTTATCCAATAGAACAGATAAACATATAAGAAACTTATATACACTTTATCCTTAGTGTATTAGGATAAAAATAGTCAAATTTACCCCAAAAGAAGAACACTGCTGCCTTTCCCCCTCCATCCATCCTGTGGGTTTGAAAGTAGTATAAACAAAAATAAAAATAAATCACGTCAAAATGTTCTAACTATAGTATCCTTCCTATAGCTAAAACCCCCCAGGTGATTTTTAGAGGTCCAACAAAGCACACATTAAAAAATAAGATGTTTCACACTTATAGGGGTCATCCAGCGATGATCGCCAGTCAATAAACATAATTAAAAAAATCTGAATTTAAGTTGAAATCCTTAGTGCATGGACAACAATAGCCATCTTCCCTGAAACTGAACATGACTGATGCGTAACAACATCATATGAGTGTTTGTAACATAATTTGTGTTGCACATATTTCATTAAGAAACTATCTATCATTATCTAAAGAATATTTCATTAAAAGCACAAGACGCATCATTATTTAAGATTAAGTAGGTTCTTTTTTAAAACCTCGCAGGGTTCTATCATTTTTACGAAGGTTCCAATTAAATATTCACAATATATTAGACATTCTAATGTACAATAATCGTCGTGCCACCTTTTTATGCAATTTTATGTACAGTAAATAAACATCACAGATCTGGCAAACTACATTATGTTGTCTGGACTTGAACCAACTGCAGAATAAATAAACATTTTCTTCAGTATCACTTACATCAGTTATGCTGATTTTGATTAGAATCACGGTTTCTTACATATCGGAATTTGTCATTCATCCCGATATTTGTCATTATTCAGCTTCACACTCGACAGTGCAAAGGAGATAATTAAGTGATTTTACATGAAACCTCGGAATGTGATCATTAGAGTGGAAATTCCATGTGTGATGAGTTATTATTTACTTATATGCACTACATATATATTTATATATACACTATATGGACATAAGTATTGGGACACTTGATCATTACACCAACAGGGACTTTTATGACATCGCATTCTAAATACATAGACATTAATATGTAGTCAGTTCCCTTTTGCAGTTATAGCAGCTTCCACTCTTCTCGTTTTCCACAAGATTTGGGAGGTTTTCTGGAGGAATTGTTGGCCATTTATCCAGTAGAGCATTTGTGAGGTCAGGCACTGATGTTGGAGGAGAAGGCCCGGCTTGCAATCTCTGTTCCAGTTCAGCTCAAAGGCGTTTAATGGGGTTGAAGTCAGGGCTCTGTGCGGCCGGTCAAATTCCTCCACACCAAACTCATCCAACCATGTCTTTTTGGACCATGCTTTGTGTGAAGGGGCGCAGACATGCTAGAATAGAAAAGGGCCTTCTCCAAACTGTTCCCACAAAGTGGGAAGCAAAGCAAAGTCCAAATTGCCTTTGTATGTCCATAGCTGTGTCGATGTACAAAATTACTTACACTCCAACTTCTTTTTGTATTATCCAATTACCCAAAATGCACTTGAAGATGAGTACATGAAGTAGACATATAGGTATAGTTAGAAGTTGCAGGTGGAGCTTCAAGCAAAGCGTGCAAGGAGGAGCTCCACCATCCCCTTGGCTTTACCCCGACTATAGACGTGAGCTGTTATCATTTTATGCATTCATACCATTATATCCTACTTATGTCATACACTTTTCATTTTTAGTTATGTCTGAGAAATATGATGTAAAACCAGTTGAATGCTTTGTGGAGTCCCATGGTGAAACACAAAAGGAAATATCTGGGTCAAAGGAGAAAAAGAACAAGGCATTTAACTTGGTTCACAAATAACTATGGACGGAGACATTTCACGCTGGTCTAAAAGTTCAATGGACTACCAGAGACCTTTCTTGTGTGTCCAATTGAAATGAAACGTATACATATTTCTGAAACTGTTCATGGAGGGCGATATAATTTGACTATTTATAGCTCTGGTTTGGTAGAATGATCAAAAAAAATGTCATTAAATGTTCATTGTTTGATACCAGCGACGATCATCCACTCACCAATCTTTTTGCCTGCATTGTGACTAAATTCCTCCTATGGATGGACCAGCCATGGGGTGACGATCTAGTTTTTATAAAAGCATTTTAAAATGTATCACATCTTCCGATTTGAATATTTTATGCTCAGTAGAAAAGCTTACAATCTATTCTCGTAACACTCTTAACCCCAGAAATTCAGGGTTCTAATGTCCCCACAAAAAAATCAACTAAGCCGGGCCCTCTTCTCCTTCTACGCCAATATGTTTTAACACGTGTTAATATTATAGTTCATTTTGTATATTTTTCACCTTATGTTATTGTTCACTTTGTGTTCTCCCCTTTTGTAATAGTGCAAGGGAACCCACATGTGCTCCATAAATAAACTGTGATATAATGTAACTAGTAAGTTTCTTTTACTATGGAACATGTTTGAAACATCTTAAGATCATCAAATTTTATATTTCATATTGCAAACAGAAAAGAATAGAAGTTATACCTCTTATGTGTCCCTTTGCTTGTCTGGAGCTCCTCTGCCCCTCTCTTTATATATAGGAGTAGTAGGGAGGAGACGAGTCAAATAACTTGCCCAAGGCTGCAAAAAGTAAGCTTCAAAATGTTGTCGAGAAATGGCCCACCAGCCATTAGCCCAGTGTCCCTTATGGCCAGTCCCGGACTTCCATTTACCTGGAGATTAAAAGATTCCGGGAACGCTTTTCTTAACGATATAGAGATGCCGAATACTTTTTTTTTATTTCAATTTAAATTAACCTAGTTAAAAATGTATAGCGGAAATAACAAATGCAGAAAAAGGTTTATTTATTCCCACAAAGGACACAAATGTTGGTTAGTTGATAAATGAGTAACCTTTTCATTTGTGTTGTATTTACTTTTTTTCCATGCATGGATAACCCGTTCTCTATAGGGAGATTTGGATTAAGAGCACATCTGGAGTTACATGAGGCACTCCACATCCCGCACAAGCCCTTCTGCACAAAGCTGAAAAATACAGGTCAGATCTTATTCTCACATATCTATAGATCACTAAAGGCAACAGTTTCTTGTCTGACCAAGGCAGGACATCACTTCCTTCAGATACACGTAAAATATATAAAACCTTTATAGAAACTTGGATTTATTACAATAACTAAGAAAGCGAGCGATTGTCATCTTTGTTTGTTGTAATGTGACTTGTTGTTATATTTCCAAATGAAATACTGAATGCGTCTAATGGTTGCGTCCTCTCAGATTTAGTCGCTTTTGTTTGTGGTCCAAAGAGCTGACCTCGTAGGTTGCACCTGTGCAGGATTCCCAGGCTGTATGCAGGTTGACATAGTTTGGTGAGTAACAGCTAGTTTGGGCTGTCAATGCTCTTTTTTAACCTTTCTATCTTCCTTCCAGCGCTGCTCTCGATAATTTTTTTTTTTAATTTTTTTTTTTAAGCATCCGTTGCGTATTTTAGTTTTGGGTCACTGGGCCAAGTCTGTTCTTTTGTTATCAGAGTCTTTTAGTTCACAGTCGGAAAATCCCTCCAGTACTTTACACAGATGTTTAGGACAAGAGATTTTTTCAACTGGGAGTGTTCTTCTACTTTTGTAAACAGAGTCACTGTGGCAGAAGGTGAAGAGGAGTCCTTGTGAATAGTGAAGATGTTATGGACCGTTTTGCCAAGACTTATCTCGGCCATTGCTTGACATTTAGAAAAGCTGCTCTTTATGTCTTTTTTCATGTATTTTTTTTTCTTCTTCTAATTCTTTCCGCGTCGAGTGATTTCTGTCCCAAAGCTCTTTGCTTACTTTTCCAGGACAAATGCACCTTTACAGTAATTACTTACAGTATTTATTTTTCTTTACTATATAGATTGGACTGTAAAACAGAGCAAATAAAAGTGAGGAAGTCTTTACTGTGCTCTAAATATAAAACTGGGAAGAGGTTCACTCCCACGCGAAGTATCGTTATTATGAAATAGTGCTTTATGGCTTGGTCCTTTATGTCGCTATAAGTTTTATCAAACATACCCCAAAACGAGCCATTGACCAAATTGCATCTGTTCAATGTAGACTCCAAGCTATCCTACACATTGAATTTGATTATTATTTTGAGTGGACACTTAGATTCACTTATTTTAGAATTTTTAGAATTTGAAAATCTTTGTACAGAATCATAAATGGTCAAAAGTGAAACTGCTTGACTTAAACAAATAGTTTTTTTTTTCTTTTAAAGTCTACTCATTTATTGAAAATTGCAATATGAGCTCATTCATTCGCTATTGCTATAAACTGTATGTACAGTATAATATTTTTATTCATATTGGAGATAATTCAATTTTAATCAATTATTTTTCATTTTGGGGATTGTTGCATTACACACAAAAGAAGGCAGAATTCCTAATGAAATGTTACAGAAAAGCTAGTACTCACCTATAATTTTTTATACACCAAATCTCATAGAATATACATTAATCATTTTCTCCTTTTTATAGGATCATTCTTGCAACTAAAATAGTCTTGACCTTTTCTGGGACCATTAAAGCATGAGGTTCATGTATCATGCTTAGAAATAGGTGTGCGATACGTGCAAGTATGTGAGTGTCGTAATTAATCAGCTACATCAAACTAATTGATATGTAGAACTGTGGAACAAATAGGTGAGCAACATTCATGTATTTAGGTGTCTGTCCCTTTTATTTATATGTGTGCCAGTTATAAACCTCTGGGTCATAATATACACCGAGCTTATGATATTGAAGGCCTTTGCATTTACATAATGCAGAATTACATTTACTTAGGTAATTCCACAAGGGTCTGCATCACAATTAAAAAGAAACCCCACAATTAAGTATAGCTTTGAAAGAAACATGTGGCAGCTCACCGTGCGAGCTTAGGTATCGCAAGGTAAGTTGCATATGTATCCATGTATGTATGTATGTATGTATGTGTGTGCGGGAATGTTATTCCTCAATATGCAAAATGGTTGTTTATTTCAAAGTCATAGTCCACCACGTAGCATATAAGAGCAGGAGTACACCTAACGTGTGGGTATGTTAGTATGTGTGTATGTTAGTATGTGTGTGTGTAAGTATGTGTGTGTGTCTGGCTATGCAGCCCACGCACACATACATTTCTGATGAAGTGGCCCACTGCAGAGATAAACTTGGACACCCCTGCTATAGATAATGCCTTTTCTGTTCATGAAAAAAATATTCACACTTCCAGGGAAATGTATGTGGGAGACTGATGTGTAGACTGATGTGTATCCAGCTATGCCCAATGTGTGATAAAGCTTTGTCAAAACCATGTAAAGTCAGATGCCAATATCCCCATTAATAAAGCATTATTAACATGGCTCATTAACCTCCAAATAATGAGATGCTCCAGCAAACTTAGTTTCAGGGAAAGGTCTGTAAGTAATTTACTTAGTTAGCCCAAGTGTGATATATAAAAAATACAGTACCCAGGATCCATAGATAACAATATAACAAGTTTTGAAGATTCCTCATGGCTGAACTGACCACTTGTTCACCTAAATCTTAATAAAAATGTTTATGACGCTCATAAATTTGGCATTTTTCCACAAACATTTTTTTTTAATTGAACTGCTCATTTAATGAAGTTAACTTCTTCCCCCTTTATTATGTTGATCTTAATATAAACCAATTTACAAATGGAACCTGATGGTTTTTACTTATGAAATGGGCTTAGCTGGGTCACAAACACTAATTATGAGTGTCCTAAGATATTATTAAACACTCATCTACAGATCCCAGACAAGCCAGAAGACTTGTTTTTTTCCTCAGAAATCTCATGGTGCTGCCACAACCACAAGGGATGCTGGGTAGGCGCATGCAAATAAGGCCAATAATGATCACCTTTTGCCTCTATGTCCACTTTATACATGGATCCCTTGAAAGTAATTGCCCGCTGTACAACACAGCCTTTAGACAAAACAGTAACCACTCCTTTTTTCTTTGGAAGCCCGAGGTGCTCCTCTTTGTGTGCTCCGTGAATTCCATGAAGAATCGCAGCGAAGCTCCAATCTCCCATGGGGTATGGCAGGGCATTTCCTTCTAACCCCGGCCAGAAGGCCTGCAGAAGGGTCGGATCTTCTTGGTTCCCTCCAAAGAAACCACTGTAAGCAAGAGGTAGGGAGCCACAAGACGTCCCCCACCTTTCCAAACAAACAACTAGGATCCAGTCTTCACTGCAGTGCTCCAAAAACATCAAACTAAAACATGTCCAAAGAAACACATGTATCAAAAGTCCATGAATTCCATCCTAATTAATAGGCTCCTCGGACTCCAGCATTTAGCCAGAGCAAATCAGCACCTCAGACACTACACTTGATCTTTGCCAAAAGACCAATCACCACACATGAGACTATGATATTGGCTTAATCCTTGAGGCTTGGGGTAGCCAAGAAATACCATCACATAAGTTATGGTGGGTAAAGGTGATGGAAAACCCTTCCACTTAAAATTAAGAGGTATTAGAAGTATTATTAAACACTCATCTACAGACACCAGACAAGCCAGAAGACTTGTTTTTCCCTTAGAAATCTCATGGTGCTACCACAACCACAAGGGATTCTGGGTAGGCACATGCAAATAAGGTCAACAATAATCACCTTTTGCCTCTATATCCACTTTAAACATGGATCCCTTGAAAGTAATTGCCCGCTTTATACATGGATCCATATATTTTTATAAATCCAAAACCCAATAAAGCATGAACATAAACATACTGATATATAGACCTGATCACACGGTCTTGCAATTTAAGTAATATGACCATATTTTCCTAATTTCTCGCTGATCAAAACCAAGCAGCTGGACTCATTTTACAGACAAGAAACTCCATGTATTTTATCAAATGAACAGGCCCTGGCTGTGGCGGTGTGTTTTATTGCCTTTTTAATTCTTTAGATCTCTGCTCTTGGAGATACCAATGTATTGTTTTGTTTAAATTTATAATGTAACTGGAAAACAAATCATATTCTTAGTTAAAAAAGCATATACATCTAGTAACGCTGTACCCTGTTGGCTCATTGTGATTTTCTTTTATTTTATTCAGTTCGAATTTCTTTACAGAACTGAATAGGTTAGGGAGATAAACAAAGAGAGCTGTACAAAACATCAGAGAAAAAGCTCCAGAGAGCAGCCGTGGAAAATTCATGTATATATATATATTAAAATATAAGTGACAGGTTTTCATGAAAATAGATTTATACTTTTCTAATTTTCTCAAAAGGAAGTTCTATGCGATATAATGCGTCGCTGTCGCCTTCGTTGTAAAGAAAATGTTTTCCCGTGTACGCCTAAGGTTTAGGATGTCAGATCCTCTCACAGGAGACACGGAAGAGATAATTTACCAAGTGCTTAAAAGCAAATCCTCTTTAAAAACAATGCGAGAACACTGTAGCAAATTCACAAGTAGAAATATAATTGGGGGGAAATCAGTTCCAATTTCTGTAATTTTATCTCCGGATATCTTGATTATCAAACCTGACAATCAGATGATTACCTTCAAAGTGTAAACGTGTACAAAAGAATTCACTGGCATATTAACATATGCACGGATCCGATGCTTATATATATCAAGCGCCAAGCGGGTATAGGAGAAAATGCTCATAAATATTATGGCTCAATCACATAATCTTCATTTTTCCAATTACAAACCCAAAATAAACATGTCCAGCTGGTATTTTGTGGTTGATCGGTGACATGGAACCAAATGTATCAGTTTACCTTGGTTGAACTGATTTTTGTCTTCTAAAAGCGTATATATATATATGTATGTATGTATATATATATATATATATATATATATATATATATATATATATATATATATATATATAATACGCAAAAGCAACCAATCAGTGCAGGGAAGCGTTATCATTGAACTCAATTGGAGTGCTTTCTGCACATGCCCACGAGGGGTCTTATTAGAACCCACCCTTGACATTCGTACAGCCAGCACTGGAGCTCACTGGTGGTGTCTGGCCGTAAAACATCTTCTGCATGGCAGGCAGCTAGGAAAGGGGCAATTTGCATATGCATTTCAAGGGGGGACATCACGGAAAGTTAACGAGGCCACTGAGATATCTAAAACATTACATCCCTTTAAATAAGTATCATATGTGCTTTAAAACACATTTGGAACGTTTTAAGGTCGTCATCACATTTAGATTTTTATTAAAAAAAAATAAAAAATGTACAAAAAAACGAACCCTACACAAAACACACATTATAATGAAAGCTAGAAAAATCTGATCATGTACTACAAACACAGTATTTTTATCATCAGTCGTTTGGCATACAAATGCCATTTCAAGCAAAGCAGGGAATGTTGCTTTAAGGTTATCAGGTCCAATACCCTTGTTTTAAAGCAGAAAATGATCTGTACGAAAACAGAAACATGATTAACTTACAGAAAACACTAATTTCCCGTGAAGCTTTCTTTCTCTCTAAAAAAAACCCTTAATAATCTGTCACTCACACCATGGGAAATATTAGATGTCTGATTTTTGAGAAATAGCCACTGAACTGTAAGCTCCTGGGTTAGCAGTCATATTAATAACTTCATCCGCGCTGACAACAGAAGGGATGTCAACCCCAGCATGTGACTGGTGCAATTAAACCATAAGTGGAACAGCTGAAACATTAACAGATGCAACATTATTAACATCACTGATAGGGGGTTTATTAACTTATTATGTGAACATTATCAACTTAGAAAACAAGCAAGCACATTCATTTTACTTGGACACGACACTAAATTACCGAATCCTTTTGGACATTACGAAATGCCTTCAGAGGATGTGGAAGTCATGATTAACCACCACTGACTCTACAAACCCAGGCAGTAGCCGTCTAATCTTTGACTAGAAGAAAAACCTCTCTTCGTGGCTGCCAAATGGATCATAGTCCTAGACCGTGCGAAAGGTGGTGTTCATATGCTTAATTTTCATATATGAGCGCATGTACCACCAAGATCATTCAGCGGAGGTCTAAGTTACCATAACTGCATCCAGTGAGAGCGTCCCCTCCAGTAGGACATCCATGTTCTGAAAGAATGGACCTCCACAAAGTAGAGACTCGTAACATTGTTATTCCTGCATTTATTTTTGTACTTAACTGAGAGGATAATAGATAGGTGGAACAGAGACCCGGGACAGAGGCACGTTGGTGTTGCGGCACCCAGATGAAGGTGGCGTCATTTCTTATTTACTTTGGAACTTGAGCCGGTGTATTGGACTTTCATAGTTCTATATTTATCTATACCGTACAACAATTGTCACTCAGTTCTGCCTTTAGTATGTTTCCAGCCTACATTTTATTCTAGTGAGTACAATAAGAAATAATTTGAGCTTTGCATATGCTTTCAAAAAGATGGACTAAACAGAACGGCTATTCATTTTAATGGGCCACAGTAGCTGCTTCCCCATGATTACGATAGCTTTATGAGCAAAGAAAATTATAAAATTTAACAGTTATTTTCCCTCGAATTACCTCTGTTCTGGCTGCCATCTGCTCTAAAGAAAATGTTAGATTTTGTAGGTAAACCCAATTTCCTGATCTTACCTCATCTGATAAAACCGATTTCATTGAGACTGGTGGCGACCAGAGAAAAATACATTGTGTGAAATATTGTATTGGTAATAGTAAATATCAGTTCACGCGTGAGTAAATCAAAGAATTTAAAGATTTAAAGAGAATTTGATCTCTAGAAAAATAAATAGCAATGCATACATATTTTATTACATGAATTGTCCAACTTTTAGTAGATGCCTAAATGATAACATAGTTACGGGCGTTGCTACAGCGAGCGTGATTTTAACATTAGGGCAGTTAGGACAGCTGTCCTTACTCTATAATGAGTCCCATAGCTGGAACGTTTGGCAGCTGCCCTCCAAAGCTTCTTGGTCGAGGAACAGAAAAAAAAACTTGATAATCATACTAATCAATCGATTAGGAACTTAATAACCCCATAACCTGCTTTATCTCGAAAAGTTTGTCTAGTGATTGTAAGCTCCTGTGTGCAGGGCCCTCCTCACCTGTTGTCTCTGTTAGTCAATTTGTTATGTTACATACTACTAGTTATGTCCTGTCTACCCATTGTACAGCGCTACGGAATTTGATGGTGCTATATAAAACAATAAATAATAATAATAATAATAGTGATGCACAGTACATCTGAAGAAAGGAGCTGGAACTTCTTGAAGGCTTACATCAGTAACTATCTTACTTACTTTATAAATGTGGTCCCCTTTAAGAGTATTGTAGGCTAGACTTGTGGAAATGGACCAAGAACTATTCAGACATATATGTTTTGTTTCATTTTTGGTCCATTTATCTTCAGACAATAATTTTGTTTCTTGTTCTTCGGACGAATTTCGGACGGCGCTCCCTCAATGTCTCCTTGCCTCCTCTGCTAACTGCTTCCACGTGGGGCGACCACATCAGCCACGTTTTCCAGAATGCACATTTTTTTATATTGATGACCAGCAAAGGTAGAGTGCTATCATTAACCCCTTAATGACAAAGCCGGTACATGTACAGGCTCAAAATGCATTGTTTTCAATGGGTTTAGGGACCGCTCCTTTGTCCTTAAGGGGTTAAATCGGTGAGATGACTCCCCACAAATCTCACTACATAATCTCTGCATAATGCATAATGAAGTAAGTGAAATGTTTCAATCAATCACATCTCACCTACAAACGGAAAGTTTAGCGAACCAACAAATTCTCTAGACTTGTTTATCTGTATATTTCTTGTTCTGCACCTATTTGCAAACTTTCAATTTTAAACAAAAATTCCCTGTGCATATGTTTAAGGGAAATAGTAAATGCTTTTAAATCTCAGTTAATAACGGGCTGAATATAAGAAGTACGGACGTTCACAAACCGCACGGGCGGATTCCAGCAAATTATTTGTGTTACACAAAAAAATAAGCATTTTTGAGGTTTAATTCTTCTGTAAACTAATATAACACTGCATTTATTCACGTTAAACAAAATGTGTTTGAAAAAAAGTTGTATATTTCTTCACCAGCATCTTTAATATCACTCAGCAGTCACCAAAATTACCGTGTATGCTAATTCACTTTTCAGAAGTTACAATGTGTAATCAGAAAACTTTGCTGTTAACCCATTATTGAGTGGGTGAATGTAACACCATGCATAGTTTTCCGCCTTTATTTAAAAAATGTCAGCCCTTCACATCTACAGCAATGGTGAAACTGACCCAACGAAGCAGCATCTTACAGACCACTGCGCTGGGCAGAAGGATTGATATACACACCATGGTATACATTGATGGCAAAAAGTCCGTGTAATTTCTGCCCTCGAACCTCCAGAAGAGCTCGGGCGCAAGATCGCTCTCCAGAAAGTCTAGAACAGTGACTGTTGTTAAAAGAAAAAAGCTCCTACATACTAAACAGGGAATTAGCCATGTGAAAAATGCCTTACCATGTAACCTCCATGTATAATGAAAGGTTGCCTCTTTAGTAAATATAGTTAGACAAGATGACATTTGCTCAGGTCGGCTTCCCCTCTCTTTACATCATAAATGCTCCACACTGTAATGCATCTGTGTATGTAGTATAAATGGCTTGCATATTCATTTATGCTGGCGTTTTCAGTCTTTTGGATTTAACAAGAAGCATAGTCTCTCAATTATGTCACACATATTAATGTCTCGGCAGCATCAGGCTTAAACAAAATTTAGTTACTTCGATGTCATGGTATTAACCGCCATCGCAGTATTGCTCAACAGCAGGAGGTACTTAATTATTGAGTTACAGCAAAATGCAAAGTGTTTTTTTGAAGATATTCAATGATGCGAATGCATAATGCTTTTTTCCAAGGTCCTGTACTTTGAGCGGAAAAAAAAATCATAGCTGTAGTATACCTGCACGATATACCGATAACAGTTAAGCGCCATTTTATGAATTAACACCTGTTAATGGTGTAGCTACGGGGGTCACTGGGTTGAGGTTTTGAGGGGCCATTGGTCGGTAGGTAGTCTGCTGCACAAGGAACTTTACCAATGTATAAAAGACATGGGAGTAGGGTGAGAAAATAACTGCAGGCCAGAAAACTGTTGGCTGTTTATATACATAAGAGGAAGGAAAGATGAGTCAGTTTTCAACACTTCTTCCCAGTAAAAATGTGAGATTGAATAAATATTATTTACTAAAGCTAACTACAGTAGCTCTCAACTCACATAGACGTGCTTGCAGGAGAAACAAGTGAATGTGAGTTGATAAAAGCAAGCAACTTCCAGATTCACTAGTCTTCAAGTTGCAAATGTGAGTCTTAACTTAGTTCCAATTGTTAAATTGAGCTATATTTCCCTTGCTACAATATATTAATAATGAAAAAATGAATAATGAAATAATAATAAAAACATAATAACACTGGTTGACTGGTTCCCTCAATCATTGCATTGAAATGCATGCCCTCTCCTGAAACTCGCAAAATATAAAGTTGCAGGATGCCCTGGACAAAGTTGTCCAAAAAGATTGTGAGAACAGGTGTTGAGTCTAGTCAGCAGAGTTTACCCTTAACTCTTACTAGACCATTTAGTGAATTGACCCAAATGCGGGCTGAACAGACACACATTACCCAACTCAGATTCAGAAATGTACATGGTCTATAAAATATTGAAGGGATATACATATTTATATTCTCTATGATATAGAGTGACTGGTAGAGAAGAATAAACCCTTTGATGTAAGAGCAGAGTATAGTTCAAGGGGTAATACTTTTGGAGCTCAATGGGTTACACCTGGGGAAAAGCTGAAGAAATATTTTAATAAAAAGCGCAAAAGAATTCCCGAAGACAATTGCTGGGGGACAGGAAAGGGTAAGCAGAGCTCTGTGAATTTTTACAGTGAAAGCAATTATTTTGGAAACTGGCAGTTTTGCACGTCGGCAAATTCTGCAAGCCTTAAACAAGTTTCCAAACACTCTTGTACCAAATCCTAAAATGCAGAGTTTGCAGAGTGCACTAATTTGTATCAGAATTAAGATTTATTTTGGCAGACTAATGATCATCAAGAACTTAAAATGAATACAATTACATTAATTGTTGTAGGATTCAGCAGCTAGAATTCTTCCCATCTAATAATATCTGAAAAAGTAGATTTACCTGTATTTCTCTCATTTTTTGAGTCATTGGAATGGAAGTTGAGATGTGCCCTTTGCAAACAAGCCATCAATTACATTTCCTGAAGTTCTTTCTCTTGTTCTCTCCCTGCCTTTACAATGGCTGCCTGATCCGATAAACAACAATCAGCAACTGAACAATAGGGGAAAGATCATAAAACGAGGAGGAATAATCACGTAGAGCCTGACAAAAGGAAGTTACAGGATGCTCCAATCGAATATTATATGGTTCTTTTTTATATATATACTTATTGTTTTATATGGAAACACTGATAGATAGGTTCATTTATTATATAGAACCGTGGGATTCGGTAATCCAAGTGATAGATCCGCTTTAAGATTTAGCTCATTAAGTATTTACTAATATTACATAGAAATAGCGTATTGTTTATAACCATGCAAGTATTTACAAGAGTTGCCAATGTTCCGAGTTTGTTCTGAGTGTTGTCTAATCTTGTTATTGCTTCTCACACTTCCATTCTCCTAAAGTTCACAAACTTCTCTTGTTAAGTTTATTTTTTTCATGTATGCTATTGATTTTTGGATTTTTTTTAGAGCAGCATGGCATTGTCTGTTTCTGTTGATAAATTGGTTAGGGATGCTATATACACTTTTTTTTTTTTCAAGAGATGGATACATATTTTGTATGGCTTAGTTATAAAAAAAATACTTTTTGGCAAAAGCTGGCAAAAAGTTGCCTTTTAGGTTGTGCTGAACATCCACTACACTAACTGGCAACAAGGCAAGGCAAAAATAAAAGGATCTGCCACTTGCCCCCAATTATATTGTCACCACAGACCATGCAAGGGTAGGGGTTTCCTCTAATGCTCTAGAACAGTGCTCCTCAACCCTCTCCTCAAGGCACACCTAACAGACTGGGATTTAGGTATTACTCAGGTGTCTTTTTGTTGCTAATTATGCAACACTATGACTGATATGTCAAAGAAGACTTTTCTCTATCTAATATATCTAATGCATGAGCTAAAACATTAGACACTCTCAAGTGGAAACAAACCTTAGGAAGGCTTTTAAGAAGTGATCTGTTCTATCTGTACCGCGGCCTTTTAAATTAAATCCCATCATTATCAATCAAGAGTGTACATGTGAGAAGTTCTTCTTCTTGACTTCAGTAGTTCCTCTTAACAGCAAGGGGCCTTCCGTTGATTTTTACCTGAGAGGATAGGAAGGGACCACATGTTTCTTCAGTAGTTGTGGCCCCAGAAGACAAAGATTGAGAACCTGGTGTTTCTCTATGGCCCTACAACAGCACATGGGCTTTCTGGGCTGTTTTTACCTTAAATCTCAATTCGAGTTCCTGACAGCTTTGGACATGTTTTTATTGTTTGTCTCCTGAGACCCAAACCATTAAAAATAATAACCATTGGTGCAGACCGAGACCGCTCAGAAGAGGGGTGAAACGTGGTCACGTGGGACATAGACATTACTAGATGGTGCTTCGATTAAGTTTATCATCTTTCCCCCTAGATCTTTATAAAAGGTGATGTTTCCGGAGCCAGTTTTTTGGGGAAGCTTGTATTAAAAACTCACCTGTTCTTTATTTTTGCATTATTATTCCGCCATATTAGAGAGCAAGGAAAAGAGGAAAAACACTTCAGGAATTAGATAATGCTGACTCCTCCTGAATTAACTAATTAATTCATTTATAAATGCTAAAAGCTGTGACGGTTGCCCATTTTACTTTTATACTCCAAAGGTGTTGACTTTTTATTATCATAGGCTGCCACAGCGCCTGCCTGGCTCTACAAAACAAACAATAATCTCATTCAGATGCAGGATTATTTCACATCACCTACAATATATCGTCAGGAACCGTGTTACTAATGGAATGTAAATTCGCAACCACCTAACCTTATCAATTAATATTCCGAGATCCTCAAAAGATTCATCTCCAGTACGAGACGCCGCTCTCTTCCATAATCATTATGTATAATAATAACTAGCGGTGATTAGAAATTTGCCCTTTTAATTTAGAATTTATCTCTCAGACTTTATTTAGTAGACATGTTTGGAAATACTGCATTCTTAATTGATTGTCTGCTATAAAGTCTGATTTAATTCTAAGTGGATTAACTACGAAAATCAAACTAATTGTTCCCATTTGGTTAATGACATCTTCATTAGCTCGAAGCCGGGCAGGCAGACACTGCGCTGAAGCTTATCAGTTTTTGTATCGCTGTCAGTTATTTGCGACGTCGGACACACTTTTAAGTCGATCTCGTGCTCTTGCTTAGGTGGATCTAATGAGGATACATTGTTTCTGATAAAAGCAAGAGTGGAGAACAGAACTCATAACAGAAGCGCAAAGCGTTTCAGATCTTTATTTACTGTCCTGTTATGTATTCCGGAAGATCTGCGATATCATTTCTAATTTACTGAAGAGTCTCTCAACATTTGATCGAGTATCTCAGAACCCTGTCAGCCAATTAAACATGTAGGCATCTGTTTAGCTCAACTCAGCTATAAGGCTTTTGACTGAGTGTCGGACCTTTAACTCTTTTGTGCCTGACATCACGAAACAAGGACGTATGAAGACTAAAGAAACGAGAAGTTATGGATAATCTTGAGGATACTGAAGATACTGTTATTATTATATTTTATTTATATCGTGCCAACGATTTACTCAGCACTTCTTACAATACATACATTGAAAGGGGGTGACAAAACTAGAGATGAAAGAGAAATCGATACATTGGTTATAAAGGGCGCTGCTTGAAAGCTTACGTTTTACAGCTATGGCAACACGCTACTGTTATCTTTGATAGCTCTTTTAGCTTGAAACATTGTCCCTTTTTCCAATGTAAGCAATAAGTATCTTTTTTTGTAAATTGCATGATTGTTCGTGGCATTTTATTCCTATTGTATCAATTTTTTGGGGGGAGTGCTGTTGGGTTAATAGCCTACCTCCTTACATTATCATAATACTTTTGATAGATATATATATGGTCAATAATAATAATAATAATTATTATTATTATTATTATTTCTATTAGGTTTTTGTTTAATCTGATACATTTTGAGATAATGTCTATGCACTATTTCAGCCCTTGTTCCAGGAGATGCTGACTAGGGTTAACCCTTTATAGAGTCCACTGACCTGCAATTTCCTGGGGATCACAATACATAGTTCCTCATTTTTTTCTAGAACCTAATCAAATATGAACTACCCTGACGTCATAGCAGCTACCGAGCTGCAGATTTGTAGACCGGTATGCCTTTAGTCATTTGGCCATCTTGGGTCTATACTATAGTTGACCCACATTAGGCTAAGGCTGCATGTCCTTGCATGCTAACACTTTCAATTTAATGTGCATATTCACTATTAGAATAGTTGTTTGTGAATATATGTAAGTACAAGCAACAGAACTATAGATCCCCATCCTATGGCTTTTAGTAATCGTGGAGGGGTGACACAAGTGGGCCACCATGAAATACACAGTTGGCATTTTAGGTCCACTTTTTCCACCAAGCATAATATATGGATGTATATATATACCACCAATTTCACACACATATACTGTATAATATATATATATATATATATATATACATACTTGTTACAGCCACAAGACAGTAAATTAAATTCCATATTTTTCTGCATTGTTATATTCTTGTTTTCATAACACTTCAAGTCAATATATTTTAAAACCACTATAATGAAACTACGACTGTGAATCAATAGTAATGAAATTACTAGCAAGATCTGTGTACTTATCACTAAAATGTGTAGCTGCAAAAAAAAGTACATTTCTCAATTAAGTACAAATCTATTTTCTGGAACAAATACATATTTTCTGGAGGAAATCGCAATTACTAATGCGAGTACCTTTCATATTCCCTAGAAACACTGGATCGACTTTAATTTTCAATTATTCTAACCTGTCTGTGTAAAGTTATCGCCATGCTAAGGGCAAACAGCTTTAATTAAAGCACACATATCTTTGTCCTTCATAAAGGAGGACTACTGATTGATTTGAAAATACCTAATTCTAATATCGCATTGCAGTCCATCTCATTGATGTGAAATTAACAGTTAAAAGAACAGCCATCTCAACGTTCTGGACTGATTTATTTAATATACAATAACAATGTTTATATTTATTTACTGTCTTCCTATGAGAAATATTCTGCAGAACGGTGAAGCTCATTTGCTGGCTGTAGAGAACTATGAAATATTAATAACCAGCGAACATTCCAAACTCATCAGAAGGAGCGTTGCAACACCGTGCTTAATCTAGAACCCAACCTCAGTGTTCTGATTCATATTGTGAATTGTGATATATTGTGCTATGTCTGAAATGACACCTCTTCAGTAAATGATATTATTTCTCCATGACACCCTATATACATTAGAGACTCACACGAAGGCCAATAAACCTGGCCTAATGAGACTTGTACTAAGATCAGCCAACTTCTTTCCTTGCTGATAATTGTCCCTTAGCCTTTCGAGTAACGGGGGGTTCTTACACATTCTTCCCTGTGGGAGGCCAAGACAATGTTCATATTTTCGATATATGCTATATTTCCATTTAGCTGACAAGTGACAACCTATAGTCAAACTATTAATAGAGAGTAAATTTAGTGCATACCCCTACACTATGTAGAAGTTACCAAAGCAATTGCTTCCAGATGTTCCTCAGTAAACAGTGTGGTGTGAGAATATGGGCCCACGTGGATCCTATGTATCTGCACCATGTTGGCACCCTAGGGGTTAAAAAAACAAATTCTATATATTTGCTGAGTGCATTGGTAGCACTAGTACACCATGATTATTTTAGTAGGTAGAATGCCCTGTATTGGCCATGGGCCCCTGCGGTTGGTCTACTGCATGGTCTTCCCGGTGTTGGTTGGTGGACCAACACTGCACCAAGTTATACATTTCATGTGAGCAGCATGAGTGTTGCTCATTTTCCTGTGACCTATAGTTATTTATGAGATAGAGCATCTCTTTTGTATTTACTTCCAAAACAAGTTGAGCCTACATTAAAAAACACAACTTTAGCATGGTCCATTAAACACAGTGTGCCATTTCTTTCCTGGAAATCAATTCACAAAACTTTTCCAAGATAAACGAATACATGTACCGTCGGATAATTTCACTTGTGTCGCAAGTCTTTGAACTTGATCTTAAAATAACCAGCTATCTCCCAAAGGTAATTACTACGACTTTGCTACAGACCACTCAAGTCTCCCACTCCAAGTCAACTGAACCCAGTAAGGATTCTAATTCTTCAAATTCTGGAACATCTCATTTTCAGAGACATCGCAGTTATAAATCATAAATAAGTGGTTAAAAAATATCATATTTTTTCAGTTCATAGAATTTATTAACCATATGTTTAGCATGTATTTTTTTTCCTCGAAAAGGATTGAAGCTGACTTAAATAGAAACCTCTTAATGCATCTACTCCCAGGTATTTTTCTGCAGCACGCCTGCTGATTTTTGTCATCTCGAGTTGAGATATGAAGGAAAGAGACAGATAACTTGATGTGAACCAGCAGCAGGAAGAAAGTTCAGATAAACCTTTTTATGACCACATTAACCAATATGGCACCTGTTCCCTTTCACGCGGAAAAGGCACGGCTTTTCTATTATAAATGAACATTTTCTCCCGCAAGAAAGGACATGTTGCTCAGATACAAAGTGCTAATAATGTTATTCCTAATGCGGGTGCGCCGTTGGAACCCAAAGAATCAACCGCATTAAACAGGGAGAGAGAACTCGCCGTTTTCTGTCAATTGCGCAATAACCGCTGGTCATTCGGAATAACAATTTCAATAAATCTTCAATTAGATTTTTCGGGGCTTGCAACTAATGCTGGCATTTGATGAAACCAAATCAAATTTTGCTCGGGACACAAAGAAAATTGAACGCAGGATACCTAAGATCTAAGAAATATTAAAGGAGATGATTGTGGCCGAAAGTGTTATCAGACCTGAACGTAAAGAAACAAAATGAATGTAGACAGAAGTATTATTTTTTTTTAATATTTTCCGCAAGTCTCTACAATATTAACATTTTACAAATTGCATAATTCATGGCATTACCCGGCAAACCTCTCTGCTTTAAGGTACCTGCATCATTTTTCACCCATGAAACGCAATGAAAGGAAGTAATTTTAACTTTACATAAAACATATATTTTTATTGTTTAATGATGCAGAAGCATCCAGAGTTATTATCCTAGGGCTTGCGGAAATGAAAAAAATCGTCTGTTATATATATATGAGTAAAGTACTTAAATGTCCTATGTGACAGTCTGGTATACGTCTTGCTTTTCCGACGTACCTTCAGCTGTACACTATGATTCCCGTAGCGTTATCCGGAATAAATAGCATTTAAAATTATGCATGCTTGCCATTTCAATGTATGGTAATCCAATGCAGCATGCGCCGGAAAGTATGCATAAGTGTATCTACATATTGCACGCATCATTTCTCTGTGATATGTTTGGGTTCTCTGGGCTGTCCTTCGCTTGGCCGATCACGTGTTTGAATTGGTAGCGATTTTTCTAGGGACTGTTTTCTAATGAAATCACAATAGCCTTATATTCAGTAATTACTTAATTTTTCTTACTTAAAAACAAAACGGCCACTTTTTCCCAAATTCTGAATTTTATAGCAGGATCGGACTTTATGCCCAGGTAGATAGGCATGTTACCTTTTTCCAACTGGCGCAGAGTGCAGCCAAGGCTTAAAGGGACACTCCAGCCATCATATCTACTTTACTGCATATGGTGGATGAATGGTCCATTTGGATTTTCGTGGTGTCCCCGATGAAAATGTATGGGGGGGCAGGGGGTCTGTAAAATCCTCTTGAATACATTTGCTCCTTTCCCCAACCCCTAGCTATATGACGTGCAGGAAATATGTTGAGTTTAATGGGAGCACTTCGCTGCTACTGATTGGCTGACAAAACAATGGACCATGGAGGAAGCATTGCTCTGGAGCTTCAGCTTCTCCTGCAGGTGAGCTGATATTTTTATTTTGGTGTAGGTTTAATGGACACATTTGTTATGGGTTAATTCTTCATGATGGTGCCGGAGACACTGCGACCCTTTAAGTTGCTGCTGATTGGCTGATTGGAATCAGATTTTTTTTAAAAGGGTGATTAAAGTAAAGAGGACAAAGATAATGCTGGCTCTGCCACAGGCTGCTACCGATCTCATCTTCCACAATATGAACTTTTCAACTAAAAATCTCCAAAACAGTGACACTAATTGACAAACTAAAAATCAACAATAGTGTGACGGGGTGAACATATGCTCTAGACAATTACTTACACAACTTGCAGCCAAAGTAAAATGTTAATGGTTAAAGAATACATATGTTGGGGGCGTGGCTGGCCCGGCGAAGAAGATGGCTGCCTGATCTGTTTGCTCCGCGCCGCCCGCCCTGAGATTCGCAGACACTCCGGCGTAATTCGCAATGGGCCGCACTAAAAAGGGTCCCCCGGAGCCGACTACCCCGGCGTCTAGCGGCAGATCTCAACCCGCGTCGCTGAGGGGCTATTTTACCACTCCGCAGCTGCTGCAGACTCAGCCGGAAGACTCCAACATGGCGCAGACTCCCGCCTGCTCTGGGGCCTCGGAGGATGGAGATTCCCTGCTGCCCGCAGCCAGTGCCTCGGGACCGCCTTCGCCTGAGTGGCGCCGACTTTTTTCGTCTCTGCCCACAAAGGACGACTTCAGTCTCCTCGTGGCAGAAGTCAAGCAAACGGTCCGGGCCGAAGTCGCGGCCTTGCGGGCTGAGGTTTCCCGCCTTGACGAGAGGGTCACCAGTGTTGACGCCAGGACCGGGGAGGTCGAACGCCAGCTATCGGCCCACTGCCGCTCCTGTTCCCATCAGATGGCGGATTTATTTTACCATCTGGAGGACCTCGATAACCGAGGGCGGCGGTCCAATATTCGGGTGCGGGGTCTTCCTGAAGGTGAGCGACCTGAGGATCTTAGGGCGATCCTGGACAGACTCTTTTCCCTGATTCTGGAGTGGCCTGCAGACCCTGGGAGGAAACCTATAAAATTTGATCGTGCCCATAGAGCTCTGCGCCCCAGCGGCGGCCCGGGAGACCCCCCCAGGGACATAATTTGCTGTCTCCACAGCTACTCGCTGAAGGAGGAGATAATGTTGAAGGCCCGCGCACGCCGGTTTTGGGCCTTTGAGGGGCATGAGGTTTCCCTCTATCATGATTTGTCCCACTACACGCTGTTGGCCAGGCGGGCCCTACGCCCTGTGACTGCCGCGCTTCAGGAGCGGAAGATCGCGTACCGGTGGGGTTATCCTTTTGCCCTGGTGGCCCGTCTGGGCCCCCTTACAGCTACCATCCGCAGGCCTGCGGACGTTCGACCCTTTCTGCTGGAGCTGGACCTGCCGCCGCTTGAGGTACCCGACTGGACCGCCCGAGATGCGGATTTTCGCCGACGCCGTGCTGGTTCAGCGCAACGCGGGCCCCAGCGGGCCAGACCTCCTGGACGGGCTCTGAGGGACAGGGACCGTGACCAGCCGCCGAGGGAGTGACTGATGCCGGCCACTTTCCGGTGGTGACCCCGTGGAGGCTCCTCTGTATCCTTCTTTGGCCGACTACGCCAGCCTGGAAGCGGGACTTGTTATTACCTGCGGACTTTCGTTTTATTTTACCGCTGTGTACCCGTGGCTCGTGTGTGACTTTATTTTTATTTCTTTTTCTTTTTCCGCGTCGTTTTTATTTTTCCGCATCGTTTTTGTTTTTTATTATTTTGGTGCATTTGGGACTGGGTTCGTGTGCCTGCCCCTTAGGTGTGTTGGTGCTTCGGGGGTCGCTCTGCTGCCCTGCGGCCGCCCCGATGCTCGCCACGTGTCGCTCGGACCGACCGTGTTACTCGCACGCGCTGGCCCTCGGGGCTCGCGCTGGTTTCGGGGTGTGCAGGGCCCGACCCGCCCCTTGTTATGTCGCTCTGCCGCGCGCTGCCCCATGCCATCCTGCCCATGTCCCTCCTGGTGGGGTTGGCACTGCCGCCTTGAGTGACGTCTCCGCTGGCGTTTGTGTCACCCCTGGGGTGCGATCTCTTGCGGTGTGGTGGTCCCCTGGCGCGCCTGCTCCGGGACGCCCCCAGCTTGGCCCACGGGCAGTCCTTTGCTCTCACTACACTACACAACCCGTTCGTCGTTTTTTTTTTTTTTTTTTTTTTTTTTCTTTCCGGCCGTGGACACGTATGCTTCCTCTACTCCGGGGTCCGCATTTGTAATGCATAATTCTGTGTATTGCGTTGCCCAAGAATTTGTTATTTGTTCTGTTATGGTGTTGTCTGTTGTGTCTGTTTCGGGCGGGTGGCGGGGCGTTCTGTGTTTTGGCGGCACTTGGTTTACCTGCGGAGCCTTTGCCGCTTTCTGGAATTCTTCGCCCGCCTCGTTCTCTACCCCACGGGGCTTGGTGTCGTTGCCCGTTCTCTGGGGACCCCGTTCGCCTCCCTAGGGGGGTTGGGGTCTGCCCGGTACTTGACACATTACCCCACACACTACATTTCCCACTAATATTACATAATTCCCCCCCCGTCCCTGTTCTCCTCCCCACCGTCCTTTCCGCCCTCCCCTCTTTTTTGTCTCTACCCCCGCGGCACTGAGGCGTCGCTCCGCATACCGACTGACATGGCTTTCCGACCAGCCCCGCTGACCATTTATTCTGTTAACGCACAGGGTCTTAATATACCCGAAAAACGGTCCAGGGCTCTGAGAGAATTTAAGGCGCATGATGCCTCCGTGGTACTGCTTCAGGAGACCCACTTCAAGGGGGGGCAAGCCCCTAGTCTAAAGAATTCCCACTACCCTTTGGGATATTTTAGTAACAATCCGGAGTCCAAGACTAAGGGGACGGCTATACTATTTTCTAACAGGGTCCCGTTCGTTGTTAAGGATACTCTCCTTGACCCCTCGGGCCGTTTCACCTTCGTTAAGGGCTACATTGCTGAGGTTCTCTACACCTTTGCTAGCGTGTATCTTCCTAATCGGGCTCAGCATGTGGCCCTCCGCTCTATCGTGGCCTCGCTCGCCACTTTTGGGGAGGGCCTTGTGATTCTGGGGGGGGATTTAAATGTCCCTCTTCGCCCGGAGGTCGACACTTCCTCGGGCTCCAGTTGTGTCCCGGCTAACCAGTTGCGCTCGGTTCGCAAACTCCTGACTGAGCAGCGCCTGATTGACTGCTGGCGTTCTCTGTACCCGACTGCCCGGGACTTCACTTTTTACTCTTCCCCTCATGCTTGCTACTCCCGACTGGATTACATCTTTCTCTCTCAGACTCACCTGGACTTGCTGCAGGCGGCCACGATCCTACCGATGACCTGGACAGATCACTCTCCAGTTTCCATTACGCTAGACTCTCCGTTGTGTAGGCCCCGGGAGTGGACGTGGCGACTTAACGACTCTTTTCTACTGGACGAGGCGCTTGTCTCACAGACGACGACGGAACTGCAACGTTACTTTCAGGACAATGCTACGCAGGGGCTGTCCCCTCTGGTGGTGTGGGAGGCCCATAAGTGTGTGCTGCGAGGTTTCTTTATTCAACAAGGTACGCAACGAAAGAGGGCGCGCGCGCGGGAGATTGATAGGCTTACTGTTCGAATTCAGCAGTTGGAATCCCTGCACAAGGATACTCTTGATGAGGCGACCTACGCGGATCTGACCTCCCTCAGGGGCCAACTGTCTGACATTCTCAACTCTAAGTTTCGTCGGGCTTCCCTGTATAGTCAGAGATTTTTCAGTGAGCACGGTAATAAGTGCGGTAAGCTGTTGGCCAAAATGATAAACCCACTTAAGCGCAATACGCACGTGCACCGGGTCCGGACACCTGCGGGGGATTTGTCCCATTTCCCCTCTAAGATAGTGGATGCGTTTCATGCGTACTACTCCTCTCTTTATGGTTCGTCCCAGGTTTCCGATGAGGGTGCCAGTCATGATAAGCGGGTCCGCATCAACAGTTATCTTGCGGAGCACGGTGTGCGCAAACTCACCCGTGAACAGGCGGAATCTATGGAGGCGCCGTTCTCGGCTGAGGAGCTCTCCGCGGCTCTGAAGGCCACCCAGCGGGGTAAGTGTCCGGGTCCGGACGGTCTGCCCCTGGGGTACTACCGTACGTTCTCGGCGCCCCTTTTCCCACACCTGCTTGCCGCGCTCAATGCCATCCGGGGGGGACTTCGGTTTCCCTCCCAGTCGTTGGCGGCCACGATCGCGGTCATTCCGAAGGAGGGCAAGGACCCTGGTCTGTGTCAGAGTTACCGCCCGATCTCGCTCCTCAATGCCGACTTGAAGCTTTTTGCTAAAATGCTGGCGTTGCGTCTGGGTCGGTTCCTCCCGCTGTTGGTTCACCCGGACCAGGCTGGCTTTATCCCTCGGCGAGAGGCGCGTGACAATACTATTAGACTTCTCTCTGTCATCCATAAGGCGCGGGCGGAGGCGCGCCAGATTTTACTGTTATCGACCGACGCGGAGAAGGCCTTTGATAGGGTGGACTGGGGTTTTTTGGAGGCTACCCTGGAACATCTGGGTCTGGGCCCATCTATGTTGGCCTGGATTGGGGCTCTCTATTCCTCGCCTACTGCTCGCGTGCGGGTTAATGGGGCTCTCTCTCCCCCCATAGCGATAAGGAACGGGACCAGACAGGGCTGTCCCCTGTCCCCGATGCTCTTTGCGCTGTCCCTGGAGCCTTTTTTGGAGGCTGTCCGTTCGGACCCGAACATCTTGGGGTTGCGGGACGGTGATCGACATCATAAGGTGGCGGCATACGCTGATGATCTGCTGTTTATTGTAGACCGTCCCAGTATTTCACTCCCGAATATTCTTGAGGCTTTTCGTCTCTACGGCGCGCTGTCTAACCTTAAGATAAATTATTCGAAGTCCGAAATTTTAAATGTCTCCCTGCCCCCTCGGTTGGTGACCTCGCTTATGCCTTGCTTCCCCTTCCGGTGGTGCACGGAGAAGCTTAAGTATTTAGGGATTTGGCTGACTGCCGATCCCGCGCGGCTTTATCATGTTAATTTTACACCCTTGTTAGCCGTTCTGTCTGAGGATCTGCGGCGGTGGACGCCGCTATATCTCTCCTGGATAGGCCGGGTGAATGTTGTCAAGATGAACCTTTTGCCTCGGGTGTTGTATCTGTTCCAGACGCTTCCGATTCGGATACCGCGGGACTTTTTCAAGGTTCTCCGGTCTCTGGTGTCTAGGTTTGTCTGGGGCAATAAGAGCCCTCGGCAGCGGTTTGCCCAGCTCACGAGGCCCAAATCTGCGGGCGGGCTTGCCTTGCCTGATTTTCATGCGTATTACCGTGCTGCCCACCTCCTTCGCATCTTGGAGTGGCATACCCTGGGTCCCCTAGCTAAGCCATGGGTCGATCTGGAGATTGGGGGGATGCGGGGCCGTATATACCATGCCTTGTGGGGCCCGGGTGGCGGCCACGGCAGCATTTCCCATCCTTTTGTGCTGGCGACACTGGCGGTTTGGCGGGAGGTGTGCCTGCGCGCTCGCCTGTCTACCGCGCCGTCGCCGTTGCTGCCCCTCTGCGAGAACCCGGACTTTGCTCCGGGGCGGGAGGTGGGCCGGTTGGACTTCCTCGGGGTTCCTGCCCCTGTCCGGGCCCGGGCGCTGCTGGAGGGGGGCGGGCTGCTCCCCTTGAGCTCGTTGCTGCGGGGGCGCGATCCTACGTGGTCGGAGCGCTTCACGTACCACCAACTTGGGCACTATCTCTCTACCTTGCCGCATGGGGACCGTCTCCACCGGCCCTTAACGGGCTTTGAAACCTTGTGCACGGGGGCCCGGCCACCGGAGAGGGCCATCTCCTTGCTCTATTCCTTGCTGATGACTGTGACCTCTGCGACTCGACCGTCCTTTTGTGAGACCTGGGAGACCGTCTGTGACACTCGACTCTCTGACAAGGACTGGGATAAGATATTCGTTTTCACCCACAAGAGCTCGAGGGCCACTAAGACGCAGGAGACTAACTATAAACTGTTGACACACTGGTACAGAACGCCGCAGCGTCTTCAGCGTATGTTCCCGGGTACGTCTGACAGGTGTTGGAGGTGCGGTGGGGATGTGGGCACGATGTTGCACATCTGGTGGTCCTGTCCCTTGCTGCAACCTTATTGGCGGGAGGTTCACCGGGTGATTTCGGAGTTATCAGACTCTCCCCCTCCTTTCCGTCCTCTGCCCATGCTCTTGCACCATACGTCTCACTCGATCTCTCATTACAAACGGTCGGTGGTCCGACATCTCCTTGACGCTGCTAAAAGCCTTATACCCTTACACTGGAAACAGCCTTGCCCTCCCTCTCGTCGGGACTGGGTGGCAAGGGTGGAGGAGATCAGGAGGGTTGAGGATCTCTCCGCCTCGACCCCGAAACTTAGGGAGGCCTATATGGCCACGTGGTTTTACTGGATGTCCTCGGTTGCTGGGCACGATGTGTAGTTGCCTAGTTTCGCCCGGGGCCGCCCGGCTACTCAGCGGGCCGATGTTCATGGCCGCGAGTTGCCCTGACTTCTTGATTTCTGTTCTCCATTGTTCCTGTGATGGGTGTTTGTAATGCTGTTTGCGTGCTGGTATACGCCTCTGACTGTACTTATGATATGTACCTTGCTATGTATTTTTGTGTTCCTCTGTTTCATGTCGCGGTTTCCCTGATTCCCCCTTGCCCTCCCTCCCCTTTTTCCTTCTGTATCCCTGCCCTACCTCCTTCCTTTAGGTTTTTGAAAAATTCAATAAAAATCTGATTTTGAAAAAAAAAAGAATACATATGTTATTAGCTATATTAAATAAGACAAAATGATTCCATTCTTGTAAGGACACTGGACACGAAGACGTAATTAATAGTCTGATCACAAAAGGTTCTTTCAAATGTTTCTACCATGAGCTCCGTCCCACACAGTGCTCGATATAATTAAGTATTTCTTTTCAGCATTAATTATATCTGAGGGTTCAGTGGTAAGGACCTTTATTGTACTTTATTCTCTTTAGTGTCTGTAAATGGCTTCCTTTAGTTTTGTTAATGTCATATAAGGGAATTTGAATGAGCACTCGTGCTATTTTGCTGTTAATCTACCTTAATGTTTATTATCTGAGAGGCGAAACAATGGTTCGTAGTGTCTGAGCAGAAAAACTGCAACATTATATCGTGTAAAATTGGCCATGGCTTGGTAACATAAGGCTATAAGATTTAAAAAGCTACCCGTTAACCCTTTGGCTCTACCTGGAAATAAATCTGTAATCCTACAAAAAAAAGTCTAGATCCACAAAAAAGAGAATTGGATTTTATCTTCTAGTAGTTTTATAAAATAATGGACACAAAATTAATGGCAAAATACAAAATTTATAAAACAACAGAAAAAAAAACTTGTCTAAAATTTGGTCTAGATGTATAGGTATATGTTTTTGTCTCCTTTAATCAGAAATTCTTATTATTGTACATTTGTTTAAGTGATTAGGTGTTTAGGTATTGAAAATCTCTGTACACACATGTGTGGTGTGTCTGTTATATGTATATATTTTACTCTGACGTCTGTATTTGATCTTTTTTGTAACGTGGAATAGTTCCACGCCTTACGAGCTTCACTTGCCTTAGGATGTGTTGAATTTTCATACTCCTGCATTATTAAAACACTCCGGTTCAGCACTTTTAAAGGGCCGAAAAAAGTCAATAATGGCGGTCAAACAGATGCCAATCTTCAATTCTGTGAAACATGTATTATTAGGATTAAGCAGTCTCTACAGTAGCCGGATATCTCATGGGTACCACAATGAAACATAAAGGATGCGGGCAACGGTGGAATAACACAAATTGCCGGGGGCTCCCTTGAAAGCTGTGCTGAGGGCCCTGTCTTCATTTATGAAGCCTGTTTTCTATCCATGTGTCTCAGAACATGTCACCATGGATCGTGAAATCTGTACTCAAGTATTTGTTTCGTCTTCCAGAAATACAGACTAAAAAGTATTCATTTTGGAAAACGGCCTTAACCTTCTGGATCAAAAAGGAGGCGATTTCAATTAAACTATATTATTGCAGAAATAAAATGATTACTATATTATTACAGAATGACCTACAAAAGAATGTCCTCCTTCCCCAAGATTCTTTTGTTATGACTTTCTTTGCTGTAGATCTGTGTGATCATTCATTTGGCAACGTCTTTTATAACCACGAGCTTTTTTTTCCAGGTACAAAATAAAGTTTTAAGGAAACAGCAATCTTCTTTTTTTCTTATTCTTACTTTTAGTCTTTGTTTTGTATCACAAAGTTCTTATAGGTTAACAACATCCATCACCTTAGCTGTGAGCTTCCTGTACTTTTGTATGATATGTGTTTGCAGTCAAGCCATTCTTTCTGGCCAGATGGTCTCCCGTTGTGTTCCTATTTCAGCTGCTGATGGAACATCTTAGCAGAAACGTTCAGCTGCAACATTTACCTGAGAAGCTGTCCAGGGAATGCTACAAAAGGTCAGTCCTTATTCTTTCAGTGCATTCATTTTCTATGCCACGGTGGCACAGTTTATATAGAAGCGCGTTAACTAAATAGCAAGAGAATGGTGAAATGGTGCAATGTCGGCTGTTGTTGAAATTGCTTTCTCTTCATTCTCTGTATAAGAAAAGAGTGGTCCCGATCCACGATAACCGAGCTTGCATGATGTTTGGTGCATTTGCCTCTAGTTATACAAAACCGTATTTCATAGGTTTTCCCAAAAGGCTATTCACATATACTGTAGATTATAGATAATAAACATTCTTATATGTGCATTCTCCACCAAATTGCTCTCTCCACCAAATGTATCGGTTTGTCTTAGTCTGTCAATTCTTGTCTTGTCATATCCCTTGAATTTATGTATTGTATTAAGCGCTGCGTAAACTGTTGGCGCTATATAAATAAAAGATAATAATAATAATAATAATATTCCATTTGTATTCCTTTTTTTAGAACAGACTACTCAGGTTCCAAAAGACTTATGTGCGTATTTGTCAATGACCTAATAAATGGTATCACCCCCAGCGAGATAATTAATGTGCAAATATAAAGAGAAATTAGTGTGATTTGGGTCCAATGGTATGCATGAAACATGAATCCTACACAGGTCAATGAAAGTTCTATATCAGATCCAGATAAGTTAACATAAGTAGGTTCTGAGACAACATGAACCTAATGCATTCTACACCAAGAATATTTACATTATCTGCCCACATTTCATGTTTTTCCACATTCTGCAGCTCTTGATTTAGAACCTTAACATGGTAGTTTCACTTTTTCAGTTCCATTTTTATAATCTGAGTACATGAATATCACAGATAAAAGTATTGCTCATGTTCATACGGATACGCACTTCAGCTATATATGGATTCTTCAAGTTCTTCAAGGTTTGACGTAAGCACCCTTAGATGTGAAACGCGCGGGACTGTTATCTTCTTGGTGATCGTATTGGCACACAGTTCACTAATGCTGAACTTTAACATGAGTAACATCTTATGTTCTTTGAGCTCGAGGCGCGTCCACTAAGTAAATCTGAAGATTTTTGTTGGAGTGCAATAAGGTATGATGTGAAGTGACTCTCTTCGGTGAAACAAGAGTGCATTAGAGCACTAGACTGCCATTAAGTGCCCACCATTTGACCAGATACGACCAGGTACAAAAGTGCATGCCCTCCACATCGAACAAGATGCCTGGGCAAAACTTCACAAATGGAGGACTTAGCAAACTGGTTATCCATTAAAAATAATATCCTGTAAACAAGGATGAATGGTAGCAGCTGTAGTACCTACATTCTTTTATCACTTTCTCTATACGGGATTTACAGCCCACGTGTAGGATGTAGTTTCCTTTTCCACGTCTTTGCTGTTGTATGATTACGCGGTCTAACATTACTTCAATGGAAGAACAAAGAGATTTTATGCTTTAGGTAAAAGCTGTATCCACATTGGTGAACAAAAATCAATATTACCGGGATAAGACATTATATCCTGCCATTGCTATAAGGGTTGTGTCTGGTTGGGTCAATAAGAAGTGAGATCTCTGATGTCCCCAACTGACCAAGGAGCAGTGGCATGCCGGGAGCTGGATCTAGCTACCAGCTACTGGTTTGGTGGCATAGGGACTGGAGTCCCCTAGGAATAGATGGCCTAGGCTAGACTACATCCTTAATTGAGCTGATATTCCCTGTGTTTTATTCCCAGGTATAACTGATGTAGTGCGCTCTGGCATGCTAGACTTCGTATCAAAGTCCTCATGGGTATATATATATATATTTAAGGCAACTTCAAGCACGCGAAATAAAATAGCAGTTTTCAGTCGCATTCAATATGAATAAATAAACAAAGAACCGGGTCTGGTTATCATAAAGTCATAAGAAGTGCCTCAGAACTTCCTTCTGGCGGTTGAATATAATCTAAAATCCTGTTAATACTGTATGCCACGCTGCCACTGAATTTAAAATAAATATCAGGATCTGTTGGTGGATCAAGAAGCCGGTAGCAGCTTTGAGATATCGCTGCTGTGGGGTTTGGATTGCAAAACATCTGGCCGTCCTAATCATCTAGCACAGTATTTAAAATAAATACCATACTGAGTGGATAGGCCATGAAAAGGCCAGTTTCCAGATATTGCGGCTGAAAGTTAAAAATATATGTTTTCATAAAAAAAAAAAACCTTTTCCGGCAGTTATATTAACTTGCGATTAGACCTTTCCCAATCTTTTTTTTTGTGTGCCATATAATATTTAACAATTCTGATTTAAAGACATTTTGATAAGGGTTTTTACAAATGAAAGGAGAAAAGTTTATTTCAAGGAGTTGAAATGCTTGAAAAAAGAGATCATAGTCTAAAATTAGAGGGTCAGAGGCTTAGATGTAATGTAAGGAAGTTTTACTTTACTGGGAAGGAGATAAGTGGAGCTAGACTAAGGCTAGACTAAGGATTGATTGCGGTCTAATTCTCTACATCAGGAAAAGCAGACAGAATAGACGGGCTGAATGATTTCCATCTGCTGTCTATGTTTCTTTGTTAACTCTTCCATTATAAAGCGAAGGAGAAGACTCTAGGGGAGGTATTATTGTTTTATTATGGATAATATATACTCAACACTTCATGAATGCCTTTAAATTTCTCTTTACATATTCTTGTTGTCCCTTCTCCAAATGCATGGAGACGTTCTGCAGAGTCCCCTCATATGCATTTGCCCCTTTCCCTACCCCCAGTTAACGGCCATAGAGGAGATGCCCCCATGTGGTATATTCACCTTTAGTCAGCTCCCAGACTGCCTTGAGGAATCTGTTCCATTGATTGACTGCTTCGAGAACCCTTGGGCCACAAAAGAGGAGGCCATCAGCAGCAGCAGGTATATATATGAAGATTCACACATACGTGGTGGCCATTTTTATTACTGGTGCGTGCATTGAAATGAATGGCAGCGGCCATTTTGCACATGACTTTTATATCGCGATCCTACCCAATAAAGAGGAGCCTAGCATGCTATATGGGGAATGTGGGGGCTGAAAAAAGGTATTTCCGATATCCTTTTATTAAAGTTTTACTGCAGTTTTTCATTGTATATGTCTGTTGATCTATTATACAAGATAAATACGTCGATGAATTCTAATGTTAGTTGCTTCTACTTATCTATTTAGTAATGTCTTTGTCAACAAATCCTATTTTCCAGCAGCAGGGCCCGACTTTTTAGGAAGCACGCTTTGCCTGCGTAAAATAAATTACAAACAGCCTCCTTGAAAAATAAAGTTCATTATTGAGACCACAGATGGAGTCGGCAATGAAGCTAGAAAATCAAACAGAACATTTTTTTTCGATGTGCAAAATTCTGTATAATTGTGCTAATTTCACTTGTCTTCCAACATACTTGGCAATAAAGCAACTCCCACAAAATGCTGAGCTTCAGAAGTTGTTTATTGCCTCGTAAAACCCGGGAAACAAAATTATCGCTAAAATAAGTAAAATTTGTAAATTGTACAGAGTAGCAGCGAAAAAAGATAGGAGAGCAAAGCCAGGGGGCAACACCAGCGAGATCGTTATCTGAAGAGGAGGAGGCATGGTACGGCTGTCTAGGTAAATTCTAGAATGTTTAACAAAGTTCTCTTATTCTCTCAATCATCTCAAGATTGTTTTTTTACAATGTAAACATTTATAATACAGCAATAGAAAATAAATGTAAAGCCAAAGGCATTTAACACAATGTGCATTCCCTGAATATAGCACATCTTTGCAAAACATGCTTAAATCTAACAGATCGTCAATTCCCAAGAGCAGGGCCCTCTCCTCCTTCTCTACCGGTACGTCGTAGCGTGCGTTAATCTTACCGGCAGATTGTATATTGTCAGTTTTAACGTAACCGTTAATTTTCGCTGTCCCTCTATTGATAGCGCTGAGGAATCTGCTGACTCTCTGCAATTCAATGGAATGTAGTTTTTCATGAAGATAAAACAATATATATTATTAAAAAAAATCGTAACGTACGTCTGTATAAGAAAATAATGCAATTAAAGCTTCCGAATAAACCTCAGAAAAGTCACTCATGAACCAGTCCTCTAATACAAATAAAATGTTCTTCTGGAGAGATTTTGCTCCTAGGCCTTATATCCTACTGAGGGAGGGAACCTACATCATCTATATAAATTCTCTGAAATTTGTTGTGTTCATTTCGTTAACCCCTTGCTCTATTTCTCTTCTGCATCCCTCACCTTTCTGTGATGGGATGACTGGAAATTTGCAGCCTTAGGGCAAGTCTGGCCTCGGTGGACTTTGTTGTGTACTATCCAAAGCGGCTAAATAGAAAAGCCATGAAAGGAGCACAGAAAGGATTCAGTCACAGTGTAGGTGCATTCTATAATCCCTGTTATTATCCTTTCCACATCTATGAGCGCATGCATATTGTGCATGTCTTTCTGTGAAGGTATGGGCAGTTCGGTCTGCACAGAAGCCAAACTTCTCAAAAATCCCATCTCATGGACAAGAAATGAAAGGGGTAGGGGCACAAAATTGGAGCTTTTTAACCCCCCTCACCCCAGTGGGCAGGGTGTTGAGGCAAGGATGCCCCCAAATTGTTATTTTGTTTTGTTTTAATCATCTACGTCCCTAAATCAGGGATGGTGTAGGGTATATATGGGCAATGTACCCCCCCCAGGCTCAATTTATTTACTCCTGCTTCACTGCGCATGGTGTAGACAACATGGGGGATTATCTCCTTCCTGTTAATAGAGGACCTTCGTTGAATTTATGCTTTAGTTGTATATTGTTAAGAGATCATATTGTGAGCACCAAGCAATGTCAAGTCCTCGTTGAACTTGCATGCCCTCGTCTAACCTTGCCTTAAACAATTAATCCGATATACATGAAGTTTGGCAAAATTCAGTAAAAATGTAATTTTCACACAGTTTAAAAAAAGGTTTCTGCTTTCACATAAGGTGTGTGACATTTGGCATAATCCCATTTGTTTAGCGTGAAAATACTTTGAGAAGTAGAATAAATCCACACACTGATTTCTTTTCCTACTAAACATATTTTTCCATCTGCTATGCTTATGTAATGCACTCTGAGTACCTTCCTATTATGCATTTCTTTAATATAATGTGCACAAGTTCTCATGAACAATTCTTACAAAGTTTTTAGTTCTACAAAATATGTCTACAATCTCTTTTTTTTCCCACTTGCAATGTCTGCCACCTGGATCACAACACACTTGATGTTGTTTTTTTTCAGAGATGCAAATGGATTATTTTAATTGTGTTTTTTGTTTTTTTTTTCCCAAAAGAAGCAAGTCACGTATTTTTAAAATATATATTTTAGAATGTCTATTACTCAATTCTTTCTTGAATCAAACTACCCCCCCAAAAAAAAAGAAAACGAACTTAACAAAAACTCATGATGTATTTAACGACTCTATAGGTTTCTATAGGTACTCCTCCTGCATATAACATTATAAAAAAAACATTGTGTGCCCAAAATTTTGTGTATGTGCTAAAATCAAAATCCAGATAATCCCAATCGACAAGCAAGGCAATAGAAGGGCAAAACTGGATCACAGTCTGGGTCCAATCAGAATCCCATGTCATATACCTTTAAGGGTAATGGTAAATGAAGGAATATATGTCTATCTCTTTGGTTGCCGCCACAGCTGGACAATGTAAATATGAATAATTTAACAATGAATCATTAACTTAAAATAATGTGTTAAATGGTTGTATTTGAAATGAGGGTTGACATTACTTATTGTGTCATTCCATCTGACAAAATGGATGGCTCTAGCACAATCCAACTAATTTCCGGAGCCTAGGGTGTTAGGACGCACCATTTCTTTAAAGAGTTCACACTGCATTGTGCTGGAAGCTTTAGTCTACTTTGGAAATGTGTCTTGGATTCTAAAAGCTCAACATGGTTATAGCTGCTTGGTGGCCCAAGGGTATAGTGATTCAGTCTCTTAACATTTTCATTTCTTTAGAGAGCATTCGCATCAAGATGTAACTTAGACGTAATCTAAAAACTCACTACTGCCTTACCTCTGATTGCCAACCCAAACAGCACAGCAAGCAATCTAAGCAGTCCTTGGAGTGCAGTTGGGTGTTGATTTCAGCCCCTCTGGCTAGCAAAACAATCATACTTGATGAATCATGCAATGCGTCTCGTACAATTCGTGTTCCCCAATGTCACAATTCCAGTGATTTATTTAACAAAGGAGAAGAAAGCATATTTTGTGAAAGGAAAAAAAAGTGTAAAAACTTTGAATGAGGAAAATTACTACTTATCTTAATCTTTGCAAAATATGAAAACTTTCATGCTTTTTTTCCCCTTCTGCAGGCATTTTTACCCTCTAATTTTTAATAGTTGGTGTGCAAATGTAAACCAGAATTTGCTTTAAGTTAATTTTGGCACATCATCTATCTCTCTCTAATAAAACTGTATTTGCAATATTTTAATATAATACAAATATAAATGCAATCTATGAAGTTATGTATTTAGTTAAGATTTTATTCTATGCTTTTTTTAGTTTTCTGTTCCACTAAATCAACTGGTGTATATATTTATGTGCAGGGCGTTAGAATGGGTGTGTGTGTGTATGTGTAAGTGTTGGAGTAGCGTGTTCATGTAAGTTTATGGTGGTACAGTGGCTGTGTGTTTTTGTATGTATGTGTAAGTGTATGTGTGCATGTATGCAAGGAGTTAGAGTGAGTACATGTGTATGTATATATGGGTAAGAATACAGCTGCTCATGACCATTGTCATACCCCCCACATCATAATTCGTTCACAGCCCCCATCACAATCATTACACTAAACACTAAAATTCTCATCACCTACCATCAATTGGCACAAATCACTTTTGTGGTGGCAGCTGCATTGGCCACGACGGCCACATTTTTAATTGGATGACCAACATCAAGATCGGCCCTTGGTTGAATTTTTATTGTGCTCTGGTGCTTAAAATGTGTGTAATCTAAAAACCTTGACATTCGTTTTATTAAAAATGCCAAGTACTGAATTTAATCCCCTGGATCAATTTTTTTACACCCAATTAAATTTGAATTTTATGTGGCTGGACCAATGTGCATTCCAGGTCTAATATTAATAAACAGTGTATTTATTGGTTAGGGTCCATAGGCATAATATCATTGATGCGTATTAACTGGAAGCTTCCCTTTAATTACATAAATCATTCTTTCTAGTCCTTTACTGGTTCTTACTTTAACTGTATAATAACATAACTCTATCATAATTGCATACACCTTTTTTTGGTTCCACGCTATTACTGTTATTACTTTTTCCCTAAAATTATGTTTAGATATATACTATACTATGCTTTTAATATGGCTTTTAGAGTTGTGTTGAGCCTAAAAATATATTTCCATAACCTAAAAATTGTATTTGCAAACAAGGCATCAAGACCCAAAACCTCACAGCACCTTCTCATTATACACTGGGTATTGTGTTAATTATTTGATATATTACATAATTATTACGATCACAGTCAAGCCTCATTGCTGAGACACAAAGCGATAAAAGAAACTTAAATAAGGTCACATAAGGTCATATCTGCTATTTAATTTTAATCTATTGTATTATTCATTAGACAACCTTTTTATCCCTATCATCAGACCTTTTCATGAGAACCAAAGTTAATAGAAAGTCACATACCTTGCATGTCACATTCCACTTTGGACTGTGTTCGGAACTGCCCAAACTGTTTAAAATGCACAACACTTTGGAATATGTTAGTCCTTTATGAATTAACAATGGTTAATTTCCTTTTCTGATGATTCTGTCCAACTCTTATGTGCATTAAGCAATGTAATTAGTATTGCATACACTAGCATATTTAAAATGCATTTCTCTTTCGAGGTCCGATAAATTAATGATTATAGAGACAAAACTCTAATTAAAAAAAAAAAAAACATTTTTGTTTTGAATGTAAGCATTTCAGAGTGATTCCACCCGTAAAGGATGCTCAGGCAGATTTCCTCCATGAAAACACCATGACCATGATAAGCATGAATAAATGTTCTTGAGAGGGGAGGCCTTCCTTAATCTATTGTCTATTGGTCAACATGCTTCCTTCCATATTAGTCCAAACAGTCCCTGCTGTGACATCAGGTAGTCCTGCTCCATAATGTCCTTGGCTACAATATGATTATTGATTCCAAGCCCAGTTTCACTTCTACCCATCCACGTAAACCAGGGTGTAAGAGATGGAGACATCCCACTTGTCCCTTCGATTGTCCACAGGGGAAGCAAGAAAAAGAGAGACATGGAGTTCTTCGCAGAGCCATTTGGAGAGGTTCTCAGTAATAAACGAAGACAGTTGTACACAAAGAAGACTCTCAGCATGTATGGCTTCCTTTGTTTGCACTCCTTGAAAGGGACCTTGTACGTTTCCTTGCACTTTACTATGTCTGTTTAGGAGCCCCAGAAGGTTTTACTGACTTGGAGTCACTTAACACAAGCTAAGTTCAGTGCAATAGAGAGTGTCTCTTTAGAAAGTTTTCTTCACGCCTTGTCTTTTAATCTTTGCTTTCTGATAAACAGCTTTAATAATTAATCAGCATGTCACATTTCTTGATATTTCTGGGTTTTTTTAAATTAATACATTCATTTGATGTCCTTTTTAAATATATTTGCATAACATACAGCAAGTACATCTGTTAAACCAATGTGAAAATCATGTGAACAGAAATTCTGTATGCTTATAGTAAACAAAAGAAGAATTATGGCTTTCTATCAGGTGGAAGACTGTGGAAGGTAAATTGCTAGTGTCACAGGTAAAAGCCACAACTGCTATTTTAAGCCCTAGCATAGTACAAGTATTATTAAACACTCATCTACAGACACCAGACAAGCCAGAAGGCTGTGGTGATCTGGCTATTGTACCTCTTCCCGAGTTTTGTCTAAAGGCTGTCTTGTACAGCGGGCAATTACTTTCAAGGGATCCATGTATAAAGTGGATATAGAGGCAAAGGTGATAATTGTTAACCTTATTTGCATGCGCCTACCCAGAATCCCTTGTGGTTGTGGAAGCACCATGAGATTTCTAAGGGAAAAACAAGCCTTCTGGCTTGTCTGGTGTCTGTAGATGAGTGTTTAATAATACTTCTACTACCCCTTAAATTTAAGTGGAAGGGTTTCCATCACCTTTTACCCACCATAACTTATGTAATGGTTAGCCCTAGCATATAAATACAACTCTATAGGACAGTCCCAAACTGTTATTTTCCATCTAGGAGATGGTTTTTTTGTTTTTAATTTGAGCTCCAAGGTATCACGCTTCCCACAATCAGTGCTGTTATAAGGCCGCAGTGGACCACCAGCTTTCAAATTGTCTTCTTCTGCAGCGACACCCCATATGACAATTTACAGCCGTTTTCTTCTCTCCTTGGCCAACGCTTAAGTAGAAAGGTTAGATCGTATTGGTCCTCCACTGAAGAGGAGAAACAATGAAGTCTTCAAACCAGCCTCCCCCACCCACAGTCCACAACATTTCCAGTGCATACACACCATAGACTAAACTCAACAAAAAGTGTTACATATCTACACAAAACAAAAATGTGCAATATGTTCAAGAAAACAATGGGACATAAAAAACACAGACCCAAACCACGTGGCTGGCATTATACAAAATTAAGATTCTTTAGAGTTGCTTCAGGCTTTCTTGTCAGTGGATAATCTCTGGTTCTTTGTACATTTCTGCCAATGCCCTGCACCCAGTTATAGAATTGTATAATATCCCCTCTAAGATTGTGTTTTTCTAACATATGTAGTTACAACTTTTTTTTAGTCTCTCCTTATAAGTAATCTCCTTTTTAATTTTGTTGCCCTACTTTGCACTTTTTTTTAGCTTCACAATGTCCTTTTTTTTATAAAGTGATATATAAAGATGAGATCCTCCTTCCATGAGTCAATATCCCATTTTATACAATATCCTATTGGTCTTTGCAGCTGCTAACTGGCATTGAGCACTAAGTCTCTTGTCTATTGTCAATTATTCCTAAATCTTTCTCCTTAGTAGTTTTTTTTCCCAGTGAAATATAATTTAAAGTATATGATGCATTGCTATTATTTTTCCCATAATGCATACATTTACATTTGTCTGTACTGAATTTGTATTTTGTATTGCATTTGTCCCTTGCCTGCCCAGACCCCACTGTCTAAATCCTCATTCAGAGAAGCAACATGGGAGATCATTGATAAACAAATAAAAAAGAAGAGGACCCAGGACAGACCACTGTACTCCACTTAATACCTGGGTCAAGTTTGGAAAGTTTCCATTTATAAAAACTCTTTTCTATCCAAATACATACAATTGCTCCTAAGCTTATTTCTGACCATTTGTACAGTAACCTTTTGCGTGGAACCTTATCAAATGCCTTAGTGAAGTCCAAATAAATCATATCTCATGCCATTGCTAGATCTATATTTTACTGTTTTCTTCATAGAAGAGGCTGTGGACACTAATTGCAGTGGAAGATCTGGTTCCTCCACCTGGATTTATGTATAAGTCTGATTAAACCTGATTTGGGGTACAGGGTGGCAACAGGAAGAGAACAAGAGCTATCTTTTGTTGTATCCTAATTTGCATGTAATCTGCATATTGTGTTTTGCATATTTTGTTTTTAAATGTTGAGTCACCGCAAGTGTAATGTAAGGTTCTTGGAGGTTGGTGCTGATTATTTCTTTCATGAAGTTGGTTCTCTTTTTTTGTGAAATTGCTTCTGCTCTTTTCACTATGTTTATGATCGGGCCTTTCTTTATATGGGGTGGAGGACAACGAAGGCAGGGCATCTCAAAAGGTTTATGGATGATCAGGCCTCTTTCATGACTTTTAACTGAGTGCACACAGCACCTTGGGCTTCTGACAAACAAATCTAACCAATGGATCTCTATGAAGGAATAGACTTTATCAGTGTGAAGAAAAAACATTGGCTTAGTGTAGTGTTTGATCAGGGAAAGTATCACATAAAACCATTTTTTTAAGCTCAAGGAAAAATAAAATGTTCCATTGAACTTCTTCTTTAACATGCCATGCATTGATACCTCAGAAAAAAGCTAGTTTTAGTTTGGGCTACATATATTTTCTATTTCATCCTTCTTTTCTAAGGTTCCCGTTTTGTCTATTTTTATACAGGCATCAGATGTGCACAATAAAAACTGTTGTTTTGTAAACTGTTTGATGTGTCTTAGTTATAAACAGGTGTTTTCTTTATTTTATAGGAACGGGCTTAGTCAGAGTATCTGAAAAATGTTCATTTCTCTTCAGAGAGATTTTTGCACCTGAAAGTTGACATGTGATTCACAGAAGACATCATTATTTGGAACACCTGCCACATGCTGATACACCTGTGTTAAAAGAAATTGGTTAACACGCCATATGATTAGTGTAACAATTATAAACGATTCTTCATAATGAGTAATACTTGAGTTTATTTTGTGTGGTGCTATATTTGGTATCATGGTATCCATTTTTTGCACAAAATGTGTATATATTATACATAAAAATGGGGAGACTAGATTGGTCGAGTGGTTCTCATCTGCAGTTAAATTATATGTTTTTATATTCGGAAACAGATTTTTTTTTTTTTGTAAAATACCTTGAAAGATTGTATGTTCATTCTAACTTAAGGGAAGAAATAGAGGATAAATGCAATGAACAGTTTAGAGTGGGTAGCATTGTTTACCAGACCAAGAATGCCGATGGTGGGGCAGAATGTATCTCCTTCTAGAATAGAAGCTATTTACATGGTTTATGTTGGATTTGCTTTGGGATAAAAAGGGGAGTTCTGGTCACTTATTGGACTCTTCGATACCATGGTAAAGAACCAGTAGTAAAGTGAACCAGATTTATTTGGACATTTCGTCCAGGAGGTTCTCGAATTGAAAAACTAGAACATTATTTATCTCCATTGATGAACTTTGTTTTTTTAATATAGAATGTGATATGTACATGTAAAATTTCACACATTTCCTAACAATTGGTTAACACACAATGTTTACAAAACAGGGAGTTTAAAGGAGTGGTAAACAATTTAACACATGCTTCGTGAAGGGGAAGCCCAAGTGAACGGGTGAACTAGCCCTGTCTAATGAACATATAATATACAAGGAGTGTTTTAAGTATTTTTCCCACATTTCTTATGCATTATACAGGATCAACTCAGGAGAAGCTCCATGAGGTTTGATATTTAAGAGAAGATGAGTAATATTTATCTTAGCTTCTTATTATGCAATGAGCTGTGGTTTGGACTGAATTGTATTTTCCAATTAGCTTTCTTTTCACTAAGGTTTTATATCAACCTTGCTGTTAAGGCTGTTTTACATTTTCTTTCTCTGTACTATATTTTTGAACTTACTGTCCACAGATAATGCATTATAAACAGGGACACTGAGTACAGGAAAGGGATTAGCTATTAAAACCTTTATGACCTTAATTACAATTGTAAGAACATAGAACATGTTTGGTACCATTTTGGAATTTGGAATGAATTAAAACAAATTAATTTTGTCACTCGTCATTGATATGTTTCAATCTGTTTAGCTTTACTTTTTACTAAACATTATTTTATTTTTTAATCTTATGTTTATTTTATTGAGAGAGAAATACAATAACCGTTCTACAGTGTGCCATGACAAGCGTATTGTGCATGTAGTAATAACCATCAGGAGAGAAATGGTGAAGAAGGAAAGATTGGAAAGTTGAGGGAAAGATAAGGAGAAGAGGAGGGAACAGTGGGGAAGGGAATCACGGTCCGTGTAGTACTATACAGCCATAGTTCACAATGCAATGCAATTAGGTACAGTAGTTGTGATTGATTTCATGTAGTTATACTGAATTTTGTTAGAAATAGGATTGTTATTGAGCCCATCTTATTCAATTACCCCCTAAGGTAAGGGCTATGAGCTTGGTAAGTCCCAAACCCAGACCCCCCCCCCAAAAAAAAAACAAGTACTATTAAAACCAACAGCTCACCTCATTAGTTTGCATATATGTAAAAGAGCGCCACCATCTCTTTTCATGTTGAGCATCATAATCTCTGGGAGTAAGAATCAGTCCTTCCATGTTCCTAATAAAATCAACCGCGTTTATTGGGAGGTTTCTCACTCCTCTCCCAATAAACCAGAATAATGGACTTTGCGGCATTTAACAGGTGAATCGTCAATGACATGAATTTGTATGAATCTTTCCGCGATAATTGTGCATTATAAAAGACAAACACAGCACGTCTTGTAGGAGACATTCACTGGGGTTGGCCTTTCAAAATGGAGGGTGAAGTTGGTGAGTTAAAAAGTTCCTCCGCATACGGTCCTGCTGGAAACTTTTGATTTGGTGAGATTGATATCAGCCGATAACCTCATATTCCGTCTAATCCAAATCACGAATTAGTTAACAGATCTGGAATTATTTTTGTATTATTTTGTGGAGTTACTCTTGGTATAAACATACTATCTACCCTGTTGTGCCTTGGGACAATGAAGAATGTACATGTCTTTCACTATTTATAGTGGATCTTCTAACGGTTCTACCCATTTTGTAATCACGGGAAGTCTGTGTCTAAGGCTCTTGTGGATACTAGAAAGAGAACACAAACTGATGAATGACCCATTCCATGCTCTTTGATCTGTCATTAATCATTTTAAAAAACACAAGTAGCTCTAACAATTTATAAGTTCAATGAAAGCCTACAGTATTTTATCAACTTTTTATTTATTACAGCTGCAATATTACCTTCCCTATATTTGAGGGACATAAAATCTAAATGTTTCTGTACGGAAAACCAAGCCGACATGTTTATTCATTAGAGAACGCTAGAAAAGCAACATGCCCTAGAATAAAGCTAGATCTATGTACACTTTCATAAGTTTGTGTGTCTAGACAAATGAACTACAAGGAATATTTTGTGTCACCTAAGTGTCTTGAGATATATAACGTAGATCCCAATTGGCGTGGGGGGGCAGATGACAACATACTTGTGGAACCCTAAAGAAGTTGGTGGTCCAGTGAAACATGTTGGGTTATGAGTATACTTTATATTTTTAGTGATATTGCTCTATATACAGTATATCTGATTAATTATTGGACAGTGGACCTGGATTTCCTTGCTGTTGTATATGTGGATAAGAACACCAGTACTCTCTGGGAGAGAGTACTGGGAGTTGGCTGTCTTTCTTGCTGTGGAGGGCCGGTTTCTAGGAAGCTATCCCTTATCTACAAATACTATCTGTGCATGGATTTCGTAAGGGTCATTTCCAAGAGAGTTGCTTTTTTGTGTGTATGTTTATTTTATGCAATTAATTTGTTATATTTTTCATTACACTCTTGCACTGTATATCTATCCTCCTGGTTTCTTCTGTCCGTGGTATATCCCTCTATGGGACTATGTCCTTTATAATAAAAGTTTTTTTTTTTGCTATTTATGCTAATTTTGCCAATAGGGGATCTTTCAAAGCTGTAGTATTTTGATGAGAATTTGATGAGTCCTTGGAAAACACACTTTATTTTCTATTCTTCCTTCTATCATTACCATACTGATAAAGTCACAATATATTTCGGTGTTAAGTCCATTACTTGGATTGGTTCCTTTTTTAATGGCAACTTTAAAGTGAAGAGTTGATGAATAATTTATTTGGTTGTTGTTCTACCATGCATGAACTCCAATTCAAACAACTACATCTAACGTTGTCTACCATGTAATTCCCATTAGTGATTGTCAGTGAATATATTCAGGCAGAATAAATATAAACCCATTGTTAAATAAACAATTCTTGTATTATATACACATTTACATGTATACTATTACCTAGTCAAAGACTCTTAAATGTTATACTCTTTTTTTTCAATCACCAGGTGTACCTATACAAAATATCAATAAAATATAATTAAAACAATACCAATGTATTTCATTTGAAACAGATTATGCTTGCAGAATTTTAAAAAAACCACAAATTTAAGTTAACGTTGCTGTTTCGGTGTAAAATGTGGGGTAAAAAAGAAAATAATTACTGAATTAGAGTTGATTATCACTCATGACAGACTATATTCTTCAATAGTAAGTGTTATGTAATGGGAGTTAATCAATTTATATAAAAAGCCCCCTGGACAAGTAAGGAAGGGAGGGGCATGACCGCCGGCCCTTGCTGGGGTTAATAGTTGAACCCTTGAGCTACTAGAGGAAGTAGGAGCAATAATGTTACCAAAGAGGGGTGGAAAGTGGCTTGCAGAAGGTATTTACCTCTTTCAGACAGACAGCTTCCCACTCCACAATTGTTTGTTAAGTGGTTGTTGCTTGCTGTGGGTGTGTTTTCTGTTCTTTTGGTCACAGTAGGAGTTCATGGCCAGCTCCTTCTCATTGAAAGGTCCGGTGCCGGGAAGAAGGCTTAGGGAGACAAGTTTTGGGGATGCTGACAGAACCCACAATGAGAGCTCTTGATAATCTAGGTAAACTTGGCAGCTGGCAGGTTGTTTGTGTTTATTATCTGTTGGTTTATGTTGTGTCATTAAAGCACAATGTTCTGTTAGCATTGTGTCATTATTGAATAGAATCAAAACCTGTATGTGAGGGATTCAAAGCTAGAGGCCTAAGTAGACATGTGCAATACTGCTTGAGTTGGACATTGTAAGTGTTCCTTTAAGTTGGGCTTTGTTGTCATAAAGTTGTTAAGATCACAGTCAACTTGCATCCACTTGCATCCAACAGCATTGTGAAGTCAAATCTCTTTTTCTTCGTAACTCATGGAATTGGCTGTCAAGTTGACTTTTTCTGTGGTTGTTCTGACAGTTGAGTTCACCTTCGTGAGTGGACAAGTTGTTAATTTTCAGCCAATTCAGGCAAGCTGACATGAGCATCTCAATCGTCAACACCTTTGTGAATTGGCCCCCAAAGTATGTGCAAAAACTTCATAATGATTCTAATTAAAGGAATTACTGAAACCCTGCTCAATCAATACATTGACAACATTTAACAATGCTAAATACATTACACAGTCATCGTAGCGATTGTTGTTCATAGCTGCACCCAGACTATATTTGCTAACATAAGTATAACATTTGTGACTCTTGGGCTATTGTCTAATTGGAATCTAGTTGCACCATCATCACCCTGTTCAGAGTAACAAAAAAGATATGGTATAATTGTTAATTTGAAGCTCTGTTGGCAAGTGGTGCTACGTGAGGGTGTCCGGTTATCGTGTAGGCAGCGTATTCTCGATCGTTGGCTTGGTTGTGGCTAACATAAGCTTTCCCCACGTTTCTCAAGTAACCTGGAGCTAAGCATATGCTATTTTCTTTAATTTGATTTAATAAACTGCATTTGTTCTTGAAGAGCTTGTGTTGGCGTTAAGCTAATTTGGGATTTGAACTAGTTTGCTGACATAAAGTATTTTCCGTCAGCTTACAACCATCTTATATCACATTAAATTAAATATATAAAGTGATACATTGATCAAGGTATAGCTGGTTTTCATTTGACGTTATATGACGTTTTTGTATTTTTTTGTATATTGTCTTATATATAGTATTTCCAGCTAAGCTCCTTGTTACAAAAAATTGTCCCCTATTTCTGTCACTAGCTATGGGAGTTGGTACAACAATAAAATTGTCCCACAGTTGCCCGTAGCAGTAAATAACCTTTTACAAAAAGGAAAAATCAATACGACAAAATTCTCGGACTTTCCTGGTGTGAAATCAAACTCACCCAGCTTAGAAAACAGAGTTAGAGTTTCCAGAATAAAAAAAGAAAAATGCATTACTTGATTCTTTATCATATCCACGATTATCATATCCATTTGGGTTAAGAAGGCATTATCTACTCCAGAGATGGTAGCCTCGTGTATTATGACGTGTCCTGAGTCAGCAAGTAGCTCGATTTGTTCTCTCTTTTTGTAACTATTTACAGTTCCTTAAATCCAGAAACATTTATATAGTGTGACAAATCACCACTATTGAATTGAATGATGAACACTCCCTTTTATCCCAAATATGATATAGCAGTACAAGGAGGAAAACGCATTAATATACATTGACACTTTGAACTACTGTGTTCTGGCTGCCATGTAGACAATTTAGGGCAATATAGAGCACTTTTTGCAACTGCTACCTTTATTCAGGTGTTTCTTCCCCGCTCTTTTTCTGGTGTTTTGACCCAAAATCTCGTTAAGCTCACCACTACATCAAAGCAATATACTTTATCCATCATAAACAAGATAAGACTAATCAAACTTGAGAAAGTGGTGGGCTAAGCAATATGTGGCCATATCGTGTAATAGAATCCTTGATATTTATTATTACGTTTTATTTTATATAGCACCATCATATTCCGTAGCGATGTACAATGGGCCTTAGATATATGGTTTTTTTAAATGGTATTTGCTGGGTATGCGCTGAATTCTTACTTTGTGTTTTCCTTGGTCTGAATTCATTCATCTGAATCTTTTTAGGTTGTGCGCTCCCCTTTCTGTATTTTTTTTAGTCACAATATAGGACTAAACAGACAATAACAGGCCAGTTACTGTATGACAATAAGCAATAGTCAGTCGTCCAGGTAGTTGCTCGATAAACTTAAAAAAAAAAGAATGGAGAACAAGAAATATGTGGGCAGACAGACCAAAATAGTCAAAAAAAAAATAATAATTTGACAAGCCCAGGGCCATGCAGCTTTAATATACCACTACAAGATGTACTAGTATTCTCTAGGCCGAATATAGAACTATTGTATAGAAGGTAGCTTGGAATTCTGAAACCGAGGGATTATTTCTCACATAAACTCATCACAAGTTTTATTTTATTTATTGGCTTTGGGTTTTCTCTGTCCTGAAAGAACAGACATCGTGAAGCAACTTGTGTGCTTTAATTTTTCTTTTAGAACGACGAGTCTTTCACTTATTGGCTCCTGCGCGCTAGACAATCACCTCACATTTTCTCAAATATCCTTGAGTATCACTCTTTGTAAGTCAGCATGTTGTGGTCAGTGGTAGAACTTTTTTTGCTCTTTTCCTGACTCTTTATAGAATGACCTGGTGTAAACTTTCTGTTTTGTCATGTAGAAACACTTATATTCCTCCCACACAACGTCTCAGCTTGAAACTCACTTTTGTTCTTTTCTTTTCAATGGAACAACTTTTTTTTTGACAAAAAAAATGCTATGTATGTTTGCTTGGAGGCAACCTTCATACATAGAAAATATCAAAATAATTTGAATAAACTGCAAAAACTACCACACCAATCCCTTTAAGAACGTGTAGACTTTCATCTCCTCGGGGGGTAATCTGTTGAGAATGTCTTGCTGGTAGCATCTCTAAGGGCAGCAGACTGCGGAAATGGCACAAACCAAGAAGGGAGTAATTTGTTAACGTTCCGGAATGTCACGTCTGATAAAAGCATATCTGCAAACAATATCTAAAGATTAACAATAACCGATCTATTAATCAATTGATCAATTGAGCTATCTTAATACAACATATTTCCTACGGTGTGTATATGTGTAATATAGAAAGGAATATCGAGAATGACTTACTTTGTACACCATAGAAAACCAAGAAAAAAGCATTTTTAATACAAAAGAAGTGGCAGAGCTGGGGGGGGGTAATTTAACCCCTCAAAGTCAGAGTACATTATAAGCAAGAGGTCACATAGGAAATCTTTATACATACGTAAAGCTATTCATAGATAGAGTATAACTGATAGTTTAAGGCAAACCAGGCATTCCCCAATATGATCGAATGGTAATAAATTAATAAATAAATATTAATTCATTTTATTTACATATTTGCCAAACCAAATATAAACTATTTTATCTAAAAAAAAAAAAAAAGTAAATGTATGGAAAATGGGGTAAACTATGGGCTACTATGACATCACAGTTACTAATCCCTACATGTTAGCAGGGAATTGGACATTTTTTCTGTTTGCCTGCCAGCTAATCTCATAAAAGGACACCTGGTAGCATCCAGATGCCCCGTCTCACTTGTTTGAGCCTACCGTATAACCCCGTAAGTTCATGAATCGCTCAGAAATGTATATATGCGTAATCGCCAATGGTTATTGAATCCAATATTGAACAGAGAAGATCTGCAAAATCGGAGCCATCGTTAACTCAGTACATTAAATTTATTTTATGTAGTTTTATTTTCCTTGCATATGACATTCCGTTTTGTAACTTCATTATCACACATTCCAAATAGGAAACTGGCGTAAGCAATCCAGTTCCAATAACTGACGATTTACAGGAATGTGCCAGCTCTTTCAAAGCGTGACACTTTAGCACCTTCAGGTTGTTTTTCATCATGCTTTGAAGGTCAGTATTTATTGAAATATCACATGCCATATGATTTGTCTCTGCTGGGGAGATAATGTCAAGTACCAGTGACAAACCTAATAAAATGAAAAGTACATTTACTTAATATTTCTTTCTGGTTTTGAAATACTGGGTTTAAGGCCATAGGGCACCCATGGTTTGCACGACACAATATGTTTTCTATTCTATTTTTTCTACATAAAGCAAAAAACTGTTGCTGATGTAAGTAGATCTGTGACTTATATTATATTATATTATATTATAGAACACTAACTAAACCCAATTAAAAAAATCAACTAAATGATGTATGCAGCAACATGAAGCTAATATCCTGCAAAAAGAAGAGATCGGTAGATTATATATATGCATATTATATATATGTATATATATATATATATATATATATATATATATATATATATAGCTCACCAAGCCCATATTTAATGGCTTCTATTGAATCTATAGGTAGTGAATTCTACATTTTTAGCCTTTTCACTGCTTTAAGTGAATATTACTTTCTTTATGTCTGAATAGATGACCTCTTGTTCGCTGCACAGTTCCATTAATGAACAGGTCATCGGAGAGCGGCTGGTATTGTCCCTTTATTCCTCCCGTTTGAAATAGTTAGAATTGTTTTAACTTATATAAAACTACAATTTCTTTATATATAAAGCCTTCCACCCTTAAACGAGACCCCCTTTTTCTTTAAGGCTTTTTAATGACTCTTTAATCACTTCTTTATGCCTATACCATGCATGTTTAAATCCCCTTACTATATTTACCTCTACCCCTTCTGCTGGGAAGGTTTTCTCCTTATCTACCATCATCTTGGTAATATGATTAAAAATGTATTCATTTATACTATACAAAATGGATCATTTCATCTACTTTTGAAATTGTGCCTTTTAAACCAGGAAAACTCATTGAACGGGTTGGAAACTGCAAAATCTAGACAGAATTAGTAATGGAGCAAGTCTTCAGAAATAAATAAGAAAAAAAAAACCTAATTTTCTGTCTGTTATATGGAAGTGTGAACCTCTTATCGTATCTATTAAAGAAATTCATCTAATCAACAGAAATGATAAGGAGCTTCACAGAGGTAGGAATTATCTAAAAGCTTAGATCATTTTTTTTGCAAAATCTGGATATAATCCGTATTGAAATGCAACTAAATTTTCAAGAGCTTTGCCCAGGAGTCTGCGGCGTAGACAACAAAGCTTGGTATTAACCCTCTTTCGAATGTTCTCGAAACTTCTATCCCTTTACCCCTCTGAATTTAAATTAGCGATGACAAATTCCTAATTTATTTTCAGTAGAGCATGGAAGGGAGGATTTCAGTTACAAGATTGGAGGAATAACGTGCCGCCTCGCTGCGGCTTTTATGTTTAGTGCTAGTTCTTTGTGTCTCCCTGTTCTCCCACCACAATCCTTATCACAGAGCTCTACTCGAAGCACAAAAAGAGAAAAATCAAATGACTTGTGTTTTTTGGCTTTGGAGCCGCAATCGGCTGGAAAGAACTGAGCCTATAAACAGATTTACAGGGGGAATTAAACAATCATCGTAGTTTTGCAACATTATAGATTATGCAGAATCCGCCACCTCTTCATGTAAACATCTGGAAGTAGTAAATGAAAAACAGATGAGCTGCGCGGCACAGCACACCAAATCTGTTTTGCAATTGTGTTAATTGGATTTATTATTTCAATGATGTGGAAATTCAGACAAGGATATGTTTGCTCCGCTCGGCATCCAGGAATTATTAGGTTCATGGCTAAAAGTCTCTCGGTGTAACACAATTAAAGGTACACTATAGCCATCTTTAATGGGTATGATAGCTGGATGGTACCTTTACATTTCAATTGTGACCCCCCCCCCTACAATACATGGAGGGTCAATACTTAATACATATTGGCATTTGCCCCTTTTCCCCACTCTCCAGCCATTTACCGTGCATGGGATATGTCCAGAGATGCCTTGGCTAATGCTGCTGTCACCCCTTGAACATGGGTGGAAAGTGCTTACATTGATTTCTATGAGAGTGCTTTCCTGCCAGTGCTTAGCTTAGGCTTCTTGTGACATGGGGTGGAAGTGGAAGACGGCACCAAGATATGGTGCATAGTAATCTTTACTACCTCCTATAGAGGAGAATGTAAATGTGCCCCAGTTGGATGAAATAGTATCCAATCACTGGCAGGAATCATCAGACCTGCGGAGGAGGAGGGCAGCTGGAGAGCTGCAGCTTTTACCTAAGCTGAGTATTTCTTTAGTTTTTGAAGAATGCAAATACCTTAATATGCATTCTTTTTTAAGGGGCGGTAAAGTTCTTCAAATAAAAAAAGGGCAAATATGTAACAATCTTAATTGTGGAAATTATATGACTTGTTACAACTTTGGCAGCAAGATTACACAACCTTTAACAATATTATATAGTGATATGTTACATTTTTTCCACTGTTCTACTTTTATTTTATTTTTTTATATTTTTGCCATTTTATAAACATGAACCGATTCTCGCAGAAATATTATGATCAAGGATGTATTATTACGCACATTTATAGTTGTGTTGCATAGCAACATGAACAAACATTTAGATGGTTGCCGTAAAAAAATCAGATCTATAGCCTACATTCTTAATAACCTGTTTTGGTTTCTTTTTTTTTTTTTACTCATGTCCACAAAAAACAAGATTGGGATTGTAAACCGAGCACCATGTGCTGAATTAATTTGAGTGGGTAACCTGTATAACGCGCTCTGGTTTTCATTAGTCCAGATTAACCAGTACATTGACAATTCAGCTCCATAACACTAAAGTGTAACGATAATGCTAATGATCGGGTTCCGTAAGCACTGTGCCCGCAGGCGCTGTTGGAGTTTGCGGAGTAGACAATGTCCCGTGGCTTTCCGGGCCTTCAGCTGCAAAGCAACCTGTCATTTTGGCAGTCGGACTTGCCCTGAAGTATAAAATGTGTGTTTGCTCTTTTCCATGAATTTTTTGGCATCTTGATGTCAACAGGTGTGGACTATTCTAAGGTAGAGTACGGGACAAGCAGCTCGCAGTTATCACTGGAGGGTGCGCGGATCTGATATCGACTTCTCATTTATAATCCTCTTTTTTTTTTTTGGCATTGATAGCGTTTAACTTTCCTAATAAACCAACGAGATAAACTTTTTTTTTTTCCCCCACCACATGGAGTCGTGGAATGAAAACAGATGGGCAGGAGGTAAATGAGCCACGAGGCCACATTAGCTTTCAGAGCTCACTCATTGTCCTGTCTTCGACGTTTCTGCACTGATTGGCATTTGTTACTGTCTTCCAAAGCTTTAAGTGAATCAAATGTCAGTCTGGTTTTATATAAGCAAAACGATGATGAATAAACTATTTAATAAAGGTTATCAGCCTGACATATGCGGCACATTAAAAATAGGCTAGAACCTGATGTCAATTTGCCCCAGGAGAAGGAACATTTCACAAGAACGTTGGTGAGTCTGTATGTCTTTCTATTTAGCTCTTGATGAATGATATATTCATATTTCTGATATATATCTGAAATCAACAATTCAGGAGAGAGAAAAATAGGCTATATACTGTATATATATATATATATATATATATATATATATATATATATATACATTATATTCATATAAAAAGTATCCACACATAATTATATATATATATGAATTAGTTATATTAATACTGAAAATGAGTCAGCAGGGAAGAAAATGCTATAGACATAAACATACACATATTCTCTATAAACACGCACACACATATACACACATATCTATCTATCTATCTATCTATCTATCTATCTATCTATCTATCTATCTATCTATCTATCTATCAATCTATATCTATATATATACAATATATATATATGTGTGTGTATGTATGTAGGTGGGAAAAAAGCACATACAAATATAATTCCATTATATTTAGCAATTATTAAAATTAAATACTGGGATGAATTAATTTTAGAGGAATTTATTTTCTTTTACATTCCAACTAAGGTGAAACTGAACATTAAAATTGTCATTGATGGAAAGATTGTTACCAGTTCAACCTACAACTTTGACAGACGTTATTCTTTATAATGGTAACGAGAGAGCTAATTGCCATTAGGCGATGATGAAATAATTTATTTAATGCCAAGCAGCCTTTGAGACGTTGAATATTCTCCGAGGCCGATATGAATTATCTCTCTCTCTCTGGCTTCATTCTGCCGACCAAGACCACACAGAAGCCGTTTCAGCAATATTTTTTCAGCAACGTTTTCCAAATTAAATGTATGCGACACAGGGGATGCTTTGTGCTTTGTGTTTGTCGAGATTTCAGAAGTGCTCTTTTTATAGAGGCAGTGCGTTTGGGGGCTTCCAGCTGCCAGCTGTGATGCTGTCAGACTCACTGCACTCCAGCTGTGCGTGTGTCCTTGGCAGGGATTCTGGGAATATCCCTTATAGCAAGAATCAGAGAACACGGGAATAAAAAAAAAAATACAATATATATATATATATATTATTTATTGAGCATGAACTGTAACTGTCTTATTTACAAGTGTTAAAAATTGATTGTACATTTTTAGGTAAAAAGAATACTACATGTATCTACTGCCCAAACATTTTAATCAAGTCCCTGGCATGATGAGTGTCGCTTGATCACCAAAATCGCATAACAAAAACAATGTCAACCTAAAAAGTGTAGTCATAGCTCTTTGAATTGTAATTTTAATGTTATGTTTTTTTTTTTTTTTTATCATGTTTGTTAATACATATAGCTGGGCGGATAGAAACATTAAAATACTTAGTGAAGGAGGAGAAATGTTAGAACAAGATGCCAAAGTCTGAAACTAGAGGCTTAGCTGTAATGATGTTTTAAGGTGTAAGGAAGTTTTACTTTGCTGAGATTTTGGTAGACAGAAGGGTTAAAAGTTAACACATTCAGGGAATATAAACATGGGTGGGCCAGGCATATGGGTGGCCTGAATCAAAGACGAGATCAAGGACTGGTTCTTTTTGTTAGTCATGGACAAGTACATAAAAACAATCCCATTTACTGTAGACGTTTGGATCTCCCTGTTGAGTATAATCTTGAGTAGAATACGCATGATTAATTTAGAACTGAATTTTCTGAAAGGTCATATTATTTTTCATCTGTGTGTAACACACGCCCACTGTTTCAAAAAAAAAAAGATGAAACATAGATTTTGCAGTAATTTTAGGATAAAATATTTTTTACTTATGTCTCAAAACTAATTTCTAAAAATGAATGGTAGGTAAAATCGCATCCATCCTCGTAATTAAAAGTATGATAGTATTTGACACTTTTGGTTAATAAGATTAATTTTCTTTATTTTCAAGACCCTTGTTTTTAAATCTGTAATCTCTTTATAATAATATATTACTCTAGATTTTTTTATTGATGCTAATTTTCTTTTTCTTTTCTTTTTTTTTTTAAATATTTTCTTTTCAATTGTATTAAAATAAGGAAATGTATTTAAATGAGTAAGACATTTAGAAGAAAAAGAATGTTTTTAACACTATTTTTGGAAAAAAGTATATTTTCTTCTTTTTCATTATTGTGAAATTAGGACTCTAGAACACTTAGACAGATTCATACCCAGTGATATATTTTCCATTGGGGATGCCCGAGGCCTGACCTAATGCAGCACCCCCAGATGCCTTCCCCTCCATACCCAAAAAACCTTCTGAGAAGAGGAACATCAGAAGGACATAGGGATTTGGATCCCAAAGAGGGATACCTGGAAGGTATGCTAGATGGCTTAGTGTAACCATATTAGAACACATGAATTGTTTGAGACACTAGGCAGCAGCCTAGTGTCCAGTACAGAAATTCCCTTTTTGGTTGGTGGCAAGTAAACACATCTTTGTTGCCTACTGATTGATGTCCCAGGATAGCAGGGAATATAAGAGACATATTATTGGATTCACGTAACTACATAGTGTTCCCGGCAGCCGCTCAGTTTTATCTTTCACGATGATATACTGCATACAGAGAACGACATAGATCATGGCTGAACTGGAATTTGTTTGGATCGAATACTTCTGCCGGGAAGCACTGACCATCACGTGAGCTTCTAAAATGAAGCAATACAAATGTTTTCTTGTGTACACCAAGAAGCTATTTCGACTAACCCTGTACTGTAGCACTGGAATTAGTAAGAAATTGTGTCAATATTCTAGTAATTATTGCATTCGTACCATTTACTGATATTCATTTATTTAATTTTAGTTTCCTTACTATCCAATGGGCACCATTTAGTCAGTGGCTGGAGAATCTGGTTGGTGCACATGTCCAATGCTCGTCAAGTGCAAAGAACGGCTTTGGTTATACTCCATCACCAGCAACATCACTGTTACATCTGGGCCCAATGGAACCAAAGAGAACGTTGGCAACAATGGTCTTGCTCATGTATTATTGAGTAGGCTTTAGTTTAATAATCGTTCTTTACACATTTGATATATTTCTCGTCAACACAACTCCATCCTCACAGTGACCCTGCAGTGATTGATACAATGTGTCTCATATTGTCTCCACTCTACATTTATGTGTGTTAAATCCTTCACCCCTCTGCTTTATGCCTATTTATTACGTACTTAAGCCTACAAATGCGGTCATCAATCATACAGCACTCCGATTTTAACTCTTTGCCCTCCGGCATTCGAGTAATTTTTTATCGCTGCAGTCGACGGCATACACCACAGCCATGCGGAGAGATAATTATCACATAATATAAAGCCCTAAATATTGATATGGATTTATACCCTCCTGCTTAGAAGCGGTCACTCTCCGTTGTCTTTGTGAGTTACGATTTTCTGCTCAGCTGATACCTCCTGCTCCAAAATGCAGGTCATATTATCGAGGGGTTCTTGTAACAAACTAGATTTTTTTTTTGGCAAACCTCTAAATAGCCCGAAGAAATATTATTTGCGGTCTAAAGCTGAAGAGCCAGGTAGAAGATTAATGTCAGATAGTGGGAGCCCTAATTAAGGCTGACAGGTTTTTATGTTTTGGTATTTGAAAGAGGTTTATAGCCGGCGCGTTGCCGGTGAAGAATGGATAAGAACATTTCCTGAACGTCCTAAATGTAGTGGATCTTTAATCACGGCTAATAAATCATAAATATTGGAGGTTGTTATAGTTGTTTACCTGCATGCATTGAACCACATATATTCAAATTAATAAGCTGACGTAACTTATTTAGCTCATTTTAAAATTTTTACATTTTGAGCTTTCCGCAGTTAAGAAAAAGTGCATGTGAAATGCTGCTATTTTGTGGCAGGAGCTAGAACATTCTTGTGCGTTAACGATTTCACCCCGTAATATTTCTTCGCAAATAGCTCTTTGTGGCGTGATGAACTGACAGAAATTGCTTATTTGTAGGACAGAGCTAAGAGTGACAAATAGGGGAGTGTGTCATTATAAAACCTGGCACAAGATTTTAAATCTAATTCTACTGGATATTAGGGATATAAGGACCTCTGTGCGCTATTACTTCCTTTTCTGCCAAGAATAAAACAGGGCACATTTACAAAATTATATTTTTGTTAAAAATCTTTATAAATCACAAGACTTTTCTAAAGGCAGCAACGGGCACTCTTCCTAATGTGCTAAAATTACAGCATTTTGGGCTAAATATTCAGTATATATGCTAGCGTTCAAAAGTTTGGGGTCACTTAGAAATGTTCTTGTGTTTATTTGTTTTTTAAGGAAAAGCAAATTTTGTCCATGAAAATAACATGAAATGGATCAGAAAGACAGTGCAGGCGGGGTTAATGCTGTAAATGATTATTGTAGCTGGAAACGGCTGATTTTTAATGGAATCTCTTCATAGGCGTACAGAGGCCCTTTATCACTCCCATCACTCCTGTGTTCCAATGGCCCTTTATCACTCCCATCACTCCTGTGTTCCAATGGCCCTTTATCACTCCCATCACTCCTGTGTTCCAATGGCCCTTTATCACTCCCATCACTCCTGTGTTCCAATGGCACGTTGTGTTTGCTAATCCTTATTCAGCCCCTCGTTAAAGGGGCAGAAGTGGGAGAGTTTCTTGGAAGCCGACTGAATCCACTTCTAATGATCCCGCTAAGACTACACAGCTGGGGAATGTCTAACAAACATAATGACATTCTTCACCAATGTAGCAGAAATATTTCATGAACTTCAACACGCTAGGGGACTTTTGAGTCTGTTTTATACATTACAAACAGGTGACAAAGCTCTTAATGACAATCTGTTCAGGTAATGGATAGGAAATATTATGTTGTAAACACAAGAGACAAGTGATATATGTGAAACATCTTCATGGTTCTGAGTTAGATTCTCTTACTACCTAATTACATGGAAGGATCAGACTATACCTGGGAACTTGTGAGTTCCTGCAACCCGGAGCCTACCCTTTGAGGGACGCGGTCAGGACTGTCCAACATCTTCAGTGGGCGGTCACACCGATGTCAGTGGGTGTTCCCGCTGATATCGCAGGAAACACCCACATTTAAAATGTGAAATGGGTCAGGACGTGTCAGGACCCCGCTCCCATGAATCGGAGGATTCAAATGTTGACCTGGAGAACCGGAGAAGAGTTCCCAGGTAAGCATATTATATTTCCGTGAGGCCAAAGACTTTAAGATTTTATTACAAAATTTATACATAAATGGACAGTTCATCATTGGCGCATATATATATATATTTTGTACCATTTGGATTAGCGCTTGGTTAAAAAAAGTTCTACTTTCATAACCTGAAAGTGGAAGTGTTTTTTTCTTTATTTCGCAAAGCTCTAAAGGACCTGTGTGTTTCAAATAATAATTCATAAAAAAAGAAACAATGTATTAAAACACCTTAAACACACACAAAAAAACACTGACAAGCTCATAAACATCTTAACAATGTGTCACAACAAAAGTCTATTAACTAATGCAAATATTTTTTTTAGGTGATTGATCAACTTTAATAAAGAAGGCCTATAGATATATAATTTTCCCGTCATGTTTTTTTTTTATGTCATTCTGGTTTTTCAGTGATGCCGGTACTCCAGTTTCAAACACAAAACGAATGCATAATGTACACCCTGAAAAAAAAAAATCAACTAATATAATATGGAATGCGGGTAACAGAACATAAAATTCTATCAACTAAAGCAAATTGTTGCTGTCTGTTGATAACAAATCAGCAAGCGCGGAGGAAAAAAAATACGCGAGCATTCCAAATATTTTACCGCAGTTGAATCCGTTATTCATTATTCATTTTACATACAATGATTTGCGGCTTGGGAATTACATACTTGGGAGACTGAGAGCTTTGTATAATAATTCTGCTCACATTAAGAGAACACCGTCTTGATACTGCTGGGAAGCAAAGGCCTAGGAGAGGTTTGCGCAAGACTGATAGCATTGAAACGTACGAGCTCAGCACTATTGTGAGCCCGTGTACGGACTGGGCATACTGTCAAAAGCTTTACCGACTGGAGTGCCGCACATTTAGAGCGTGCATGCTGGAACACGGAGATCATGAACATATTTGTTTAAACAGACATTATCTTTTTCATTCTTCGTAATTGCGAGACTATTTGAGCAAAGCCCTCCAATTTAATAATCAATACTTGGTTAATTCAATAGCAAAATTATTTTTAATGACATTGTTACATTGTTTAATCTTAGAATCCAGACAAAATGCAAACATTTGTTTTTTATTATTTGATAATTATTACATATTTACGAAGGGGTGATGTATGCCATTCAGTGGCGGGAAGCTGCCCCAGGCCTGACCCAGGACAGCACCCCTTCCTTCCCCCACCAGTAATTGCTATTCAATGTTTTCTTAACTTCCTATGATCCTGGATTGCTTACAACTTTTCTTTGCAAATAACTCCCATTCAAATCCATACAAACAAATTCCAGACATGCGCACAGGGGTCTAAACAGACTCCCTCCAGCAGCGTTTGTTGAGCTGACTGACAGTAACTATACCGTGTGCGAGGAGAAAATAGCCGGATGAGGCTATGGGCATACCTGGGAATGCGGCCAGGGCTGCCCCCTGATGTCAGTGGGCGGTCCCTCTGACATTGGTGGGTGGTCTTCTTACATGGGAGGTGTTTATGCTGATTTTAGTGGGCGTTCCCACTGACATTACGGGAAACACCCCCATTTACAAGGAGAAACGACAAAATGTGTATTAAAGTGCGTATGGTAGCTAGAGTGTCCCTTGAGGTAAGTAAATAAATATATATAAACTATGAACGTGTCTTAAATGTGTATAAGAACAAGGGCTGGAAAAACGGTCTTCTATCTTCAGTGATTATAGTATTAATTGGCTTAAATGACCAGGCTAAAGGACGCTCTGCCGAAGTATTATTATAGCTCAGATCCCCACATTAATACGATTTAACCACTACTGAGTGCTTTGTCATGGACCTTCTCGCAGTAATACCTATATTGACAGGCATTGGGGATACTTTCAACACAACATTACCATGTATTGATCAATGTCATAGTCTCCTGCATCAGACGCAAGATAAACATTATCGGGAATTGAGTATTTATAGGACTTTACAGCTTAAAAGCCCGTCCATAGATAGACTTTTGTATGATACTGTATCAAGGAACTCCTGCTGTGAGTATTTACCTTTTTTGACTCATGTTAAGTGATTTGCAAACTATCTCTTCAGTTTTATGAATACAGCTAAAACTGATGAGATAAAGGAAAGTCAATTAACCATTGGTAATCTTCTCAACATCTGTAGATGTTTTTAACTTTATTATTCGTTATTATGCTTTTGAAATTCATCCATCTTTCCTAAAAACCACAAAGTATCCAAACCGCACGAATCACCGAGATATCCCTGTAGTACGGTGCATTCAAGGCCCAGACTTGCCATCTGGCGTACTGGACAAACGCCTGGTGGCCAATTGGGCAATACATGTATCCAGCTGGCAGCCGCTGACCTTAAAGTGCCAGCGCTGCCTGGTCATCACCCGTCCAGCTCTGGTGTATTCTATCTCCCTCCACAACTCTGAGTTAGAGCTAAAAAATAACCAATTAAAGTAATATATCAGTTTATAGAAATTATTTCTTACAGCGGTACATTTATGTATATGGTTCTCAGGCGTCTGTGGAATACATTTATAAAACATGCCAATGAAAACAGGTAATTATAAAATGAAAAGAAATGTTCTTTTTTCTCAGTCAAAATCTTGCTGGGTTAATTAGAGCCTAATGAACAGATTTAAATATGCCTTGTTTCTGTATGCCCCAGTAAGAGTCTTAATAAATAGGTTAACTGGAAAAAAGTAACTCAGCTCATATAACAAACAAATAGAAACAATTGAACGGTATGTAATTGATGAAAAAACACAAATTGAACAAAACCTGTCGACTGCTTAAGTTAAATATGACAAAAACAAGCATTTACTTTGTTCGCAAGTTTTAGACTTATGAGTTTGCATGCCCTCACAGAGGGCCAGATTGGGGAATAAAACTGGCCCCGGCACTTTAAAGCCAGAGGCTGATTATGCTCACACTGGGCATTTGCCCGGTTTGTCGGATAGCTGTCCAGTTTACACTCACATTAACATGCAAATTGTTTTCGCATGCTAGAGTATGTAAGTGAAGACTTCCTAGTCAAAAGACGCAATCAATATGGCCAGATTTTCATTAAACTGTTGTAAGGAGATGTTGATTGTCTTACCAGTTGCCTAAAATATGTAAATTAATAGCTAATCATTAAAATATGTATTCATATCAACAGCAAAATTCCATATTAGGTGGAAAATAAATGAATATTCGTCATGTTCCAAATTCATGCCATTGTGTGTGTAGAGAGAACCGAAACCCATGCAGGAAAAGCGCTCTGGTTAGAAACACTTTTAACTTTGTTGCACGCTTGTACTCATTTTGAAGATGAGAGACACAGACACGTAGCACCGCTGTGATCTATAACTGACCCTGTTTATAAAGACAGAGAGCTTTTATCTCATGCTGATAGATGGAACAGCCCTTACTGCATGCGCCTGTCCTGCGGAGACTCATTGGGAATTCTGTACTACAAAATATCTTTCATCTTTTATGAACATAAGCAAAAGTTGTGATAATAAGTGTTTAAGTGGGATGGATTTGTAAAAACAAGAAGATTTATATGAAACTGGCAAAATATTCTGAATGTTATTTCTGATTATAGTAAATTTATATATATATATATGCTCAATTTTATTCAACAGGTCATATTTCCTCTTTATGTGGCTTAGTGTACCCTTTGTTTGGATTTTATTTGAAAAATGTATTCCGGTGTCTTGTATTTGAACCATACATACAGATTTGGAATCTATCATATGCCTTATGGACTAGAGCTGAGTGAGCTGGCATTGTCTTATGCTAGGCTGAGCCCAAAGTAGTCCAAAGTTTGACTCAATCTAGCTTATCAAGAGGAAAGCAAAGCAAACAAGAGCCAAGCCACTAAAACATCTCCTACCCTTTAATTTTTGGGCTCACTCGTATCTATTGGTTAAGTCGAGCTCGGCTTGAGCATGGCTTAGTAAACTGCCCCAGTGTGCACTTCGGTAAAATGAGCCTGGGGCTTTGCTCAGCAATGGCTTTGGCATATGTTGGCCCATCTGTAGATGTTCAGTATAAAAGGGACTTTATTGAAAGGGACTTTAGTTCTTGCAGTGGCATAACAATAAAAGAAGCCTTGACCGGACATACAGAAAGATGTTCATGAAACCAGGAGCCGAGGATTTGTAAATGTTCCCAAGTGGGGACGCAAGGTAGGACAGACTATGAAGAAGCTGTTTGTTCTTGGTCAGCATCTCATCCCCTTTTTGTATAGAATTTCACCCTGCAAGATCTCTTGATGTTCACCCCAAGTGTAAAGGTGAGTCCAGACTTGGACCTCCTTGCTCTCTTGTTCCTAGAAGGGTACCAACCATACTGATGAGGCTAATGAAGGCTGAACATGTGGGGTTGTTGGTTCCCTCATGCAGAGGAACTTTTCTGGACATAGACTGGTTTGTAGATGGAGTTTTCTTTCTCTGTAATGGCACCGGGGAACAAAAATGTGAGATGCTCCTATGCTGTAGGACAGGCTATGAAGCGGCTGTCTGTTCTTAGAGTGGATTCCGTCCTCTTTGTTATGGTGATGCTAAAGCTAGGCACAATATAATATTTTAAAATGACATAGGATACTGAGTAGCCTTAGATTTTCTCTCTTTAAAAAACAAACAAAAAAGCCCCCACATATATAATTTATATAAGCATATGTTTTGTGCAGTGTTCTGGAATCGTTATTAAACATCTTTCTCTTAGAAGGGACATGTAGAAGTTCTAATGCAGTATGACATGTTGACTTTAACGAGGTTATAGTCCTGCTGTACAGAAAGCAGCACTAAATGAATAGACATCGTGGACATAATACCAGGACCTGTCCTAGACTTAATGGCACCCCAGGCAAGAATTCTCTTTGGTATCCCTGTTCCATCTTAGATAGAATGGGATAATTGGGATGCATGGTGCTAAGACTGCCCCTCTATTCAAGGTCATTGCATCATACATATATATATATATATATATATATATATATATATATATATACATATATATATATATATATATATATATATATGTATATATATATATATATATATATATATATATATATATATATTTATTTATTTTTTTGCATCACTTCAATTTTAATTTTTCAGTTCCCCGTGCATCTCTGAAACTAAAATGCTATTTGAAATTAATTTGGGTATGCTAAGTATGAAATCCTTCCAATCGCTTATTGTAAATTTTTTTGAAATAACAAAGGTTTTTGAAATATTTGGTTAATTCAGCTCGCCTTGTGCTTTTGATGCCTCTCCCAGCTACGCAAATAAGGAAATGCAGATGTTTTTATTAACGATGAGCAATTAGTGAGCAAATCATATTAGAAAAAGCCTGATGACTTTTTAGTGTGTAATGCATACCCAAACTTTCAACACGAGTATCGCTTATGATTTTTAACAACAAAATATATTACTTGATGAAAATTGTGATGCTTTATTTTAGCAAATGAACATAATGATATCTTTATATTTTTGCAGCATAACCATAAACATATGAACTGAAGTTTGAAATGATTCTGCCTGTTCTTTGCCGGCGTTTATAACCCAATTGTGTCTGAAAACTAATGATTGATCTTCCGATGAAGGCTCTGCTGGGTAAATTAATCATTCTAACATGATGTCCAAAACAAGAACTCCGCATTCCCAAGGTCTTAGACATACTGTAAATAAAGAGGTGAAGAAGCTAATTAAACTGGATTTAACAAAAAAAAAAAAAAAGTATAGCGCGAACAACACGCAACATGATGTATTTCTCTTCTTTTTAGGAGATCGCTCCGGACTATGGATTATGATGTACAACAGGAGATAAAGAGATCTTAGAAACACTGTTGCAGCTCCTTTATATCAAATGCTGATTGCCTAATTGGGACTTGAGACATGTGGTCACTGCTCTTATGGGGTTGTTGCGGTGGGGATGCGGTAGGCCATTTTAATGTCTACTACTTAAATAATTTTAACTTTTTAATGGCTTTTCTATAAATTATTTTCAGAAACGAAATGGAGAGACAACAAGGGAATTTTTAATCATTTTTTGTGATTTTTCTTTTTTAAACGCCACCTGTAAGTATAAGGATGGGGAGGGAGGAATAAGGAATGGAAAAATAAAATAAAAAAAGACATGAAGGAAGGAAAAATTGCTATTATTGTACTGGCTGCCACATTTAAGCTACATTCTTTGTAGCTATAAATAAGAATATTTGCGGGAGAAAATGTAGTAGTTTCTTTTCATGGAGAGTGCTGAATAAGTTCAGGTAATGGCGAGAGTGTATCAAACTATAATTGAGGGTGAGTAAGTACGGAGCACTGACGTATCTCTGAAGGCCTTTGGCAGTGGATCGCAATTACTTAGAAATGCTTTTCAATGTTTAATAGATGGTGCTGTAGATTGCTCTAGGAATGCATCTTTTTTTGCAGGTGCCTACAATTGTTGAATTATAATATCAAACATTTTTACAGCTACATTCACTAACAAGTCACGGGGGAGCAGTTAAAGAAACCAAGGAATGCTCATTTAGTTAATTAGTCAGTCTCGGGAAGGTAGGCATGATCTGTAACTTCTAAGGTCCGCAAGACACACAGCTTACACAATGTTAAAACACTTAAAGGATTCTGATTTGAAAAATCATACTTAAAGTTTGGTAATTTGAATAGAAATATAGGCATGAAGATATGACCCTTGGCTGTGATTAATTTTCAGAAATTCAGTCTAAAAAAATACTTTAATAATTCATTGTATGCTTGTTATTGCATAGCCCAAAGACATTTTTATAACCTGCCATGTAGACAAATGTGGCTATTGACAGAATTCTTGTTTTTTTTTAATATTTTTTAATGCCATTTTCTGGAATGAAATTAGTTGTCCAGTGCCCACATTCACTCTCACTCTCTCACACTCTCTAAATGTTTCCTTACCTTCTTTGCAGACCACTTCTGCTTCTGCTGATCACTTCTGCATCTTCACATTCTTCATATTCTAGCTTCTCTTTTTTTATCTTTTGTCTTCTCTCTTTTATCTTCTATCTTTCTCTGCATCTCCCCAGACATAACCTGGCACGAACTTCCACCAAAATGACGGCACTTCCGGTGATGTCCTCTCGCCCAATCCTCCAGTCAGTTGGGAGGACATCATAGAAGGCACCAGCATTTTTTTTTTGCAGTTCACCGGGAAGGAGATATTCGGATGTCCAAACCCAGACCTGAGGTTGCTAGCTCCACCTGCCAGGAGCCTCCCAGCAAGTGTAACACCAAATGCTCTCCTCATAGCATTAACCGCATAGATACCTGGTAAGATATCCCCACAACCGTGACAAAAACACACTAGACCCTTAAACCCAGCACTATAACAGAACAAGAGGGTAGGACAAACAACAAGGGGTCGTATCATCACAGCTCATAAGCATACTATAGAAACATCTAAGATAAACTAAAAATTCAGCATACAAGTAAAACCATACAATAATAACATTATTAAGGTTATTATTTGTTGCTACCCTAGCCCTTACCCAGGACAGTGCCACTTGCTTCCCTCTCCACTGAAAATTTGGAGGTCTACGTCTACCTGGCACAGCCCTCCATGGTGTTAACTGACCAGCTGGGGAGATCAGTGCTGCCATCCCCTAGGCCTAGGCTAGAGTAAGACACTGTATTAAGGGGATTATTAAAGGCATCCCATCAGTTCCATAACAAGTATGTAGAGATTATATATATGAAATGTAATGTCATCTTCAGGCTTGTGTAGGACACCAACAAAGCCATGATTAGCATGTTTCTGGATATATCTAGTAACTGGTGTTTCATTACCATGTTATATTTAGCTTTTGTCAATGGGACATATTCAGTTAATCAAGGAACTTTCCAGTTTTCCACTTTAACGTTGCAAGATGAACCCTTTTCTGTGTTTGATCTTTCCTGTAGTCCACAGGGACAAGACTGAGATTATACTTAGACTTCAGTACATTTCCCCTGAATATATTGACCTATATCTGCTTCTTGACATGGAATTCCTAATCGTCTGTTACTTTTGGTTTTGTGAGTTATATTGTACTGTATGTATTTGTTTCTGGTGAATGTAGGTTACTTTAAAATTTCCCAGCATTAAAATAAAACAAATAATTTGTTATTTCCAAAATCTTGAAATTTGAATCATCATCTTTAAAAAAAAAAAAAAAAAACCTTTTTATGCTTAAAAGCAATAAAAGAATTATTGATAATTATGCCTTATAAATGCTGTTGTCTATGAATTCTCTAATGACAGGACAAGCTGATGTACATGGCATGCAGATGTTCTTCTTACACGGAGCAGGACAGGATGGCCACTGAGACTTCCTCGCATGACAGCTTTCCCTTGTTAAGAATGCCACCTGCTCTAGTTAAATACATGTCAGCTGGCAACATGATATATGGTACACTTCATACCCATGAAATATAGATGCGTCTCATTTACCTTGAGGACTTTACTAAGATCTAGTAAATTGGAAAGGGAATTGGGAAATTCTGTTCTTTGGAAGCAACAGACACAACTATCACTATTACTTCTTAAAACCAAACCTCCATCGTCTTTAAAAAAAAGTATATTATCAGGCAATCACAAATGATGATGTCCTGAAAAAAATAAGATTTTAATTACATAGCATATTGGTAAATATACATGAATGTGCTTAGGGCTCACGGTTACTTAAAGGAAGAAGAACGTAAAGAAGAAAAATATCTAGATAACAATTTCTCAAACAATAAAGGACATTTTGAAAGCAATTCATTTTTACAGTATTTATATTTAATGTTCTTGTATATAAAATGATTGATAATATCACTATTAATAAATATTAATTTCAGTTATTTATTTGTGTATGTCACAATCATTATACCCACATGATGACTTTAAGATAGAGAGAGAGAAATAAAAAAGAAAGAAAAGATTGAACTCTGATATATATATATATATATATATATATATATATATATATATATATATATATACATACACACACACACTATACATATACATCATATATATACATCATATATACATACATACATATACAGTATACATATAAGTATACATACATATACAAATTTAAAATTAGATCTGTGAATATCTGTGTTCCCCCCCCCCCTATAGAATGATAATGTGTTGGCCCTACAGCCTCATATATATAGTAATTATTCTTTCTTACTAAGAAGTTAATTTGCATGTGAGGGCATAGGGTGACGCTAAGTTCCAAAGAATACAACTTGAGATCCCCTTTTCGTTTATTTTTCCATTGTGCTGGATGAATTTCAAGCAAATGTATAAAACAATTTGATTCTCCGCATTCTGGCTGCTATTTGCTCTTTAGGTGGCAATTTATTTTAAGGAAATTTGTATGTGAGGTCACTGGCTCCTTAAAGTTGAGAATTCCTTTCATTTAACAAGTAATTCATTGTAATTAAAAGAAAAATGAAATAGCTTTCAGTGCTGTCCTAAGAGACTTTCCCTTGACTGCATTCTGCTTATTTGAAGTCTAAAGTAATTTTGTATCCAATGCAGTGCTTATGGAAATAGCAGAGCTATAACACTGCCTTGGCAGAAAAGAAGCTTTTCTTTTTAGAACACTTTGTAATAGTGATAAAAGTGTTTTCTTGATTTGATTGTGCATATCAGTGATGAATAGAGTTCATTGAAATGGAGTGTGAGCAACATTTTACCTTTAAACATGATAATTCTATTAAACAATTGGAATTAATTGGCTTGTTTTTTTTATTTATTTATTAATAAACATAAACAAATTAACATTATTTGAGGATGGACCCTTGGCCCGATATGACTAGGGATAGTCTACGATAGAAAGTTTTACCAACGTTCCCACCAACAAGGCTTACTGTGTGGGTGAAAAACAGACAAAGGGTGTGTGGCAAACAGTGCCAAACACCACCATCAGGACTAGAGCGTCGCAACAACAAACCCCGCACCAAGAACGCACATAAGAAGACACCGGACATGAATGAGCACATATGTGGCCCAGAAGGCACAGAAGATATGATGAGGTACAGTGAAGCACTCTACAACATTGTCATCAGGGTAAAATACAAAGCAGTCCCACTGATTTAGCTGTATGTGTATGCCTCTTTTGCTTTGTATATTGTTATAAAGGAAACACGCAATGGATTGAATTACACGTTATTTTCTTGGTGGTATAAAACATCCACATTCCTTTCCATTTATGCGGACAACTCTTGTTTCATACATGCATGGTAATAAACATATTATGTAAAACAGATACGAGATGCTCAACCAAGGACAGACAAGCCACATCACAGCATGTCCTACAGTGAGACCCCATTTGGGAGCATAAGTTTTAGCTCTTTCATGCCATTACAAAAGAATAATTTTAACCTCCTTATATACATTTCTGCTTTCATTCATTTCTGAGCACAGTTGGTACCTCTCAAAATGCAAAAGAGCAAAGAGGTCCACATAGGGATCCACCTTTTCAGTTGGGGTGAGCCCCAAGAGATTTCCCCCAAAGTGTAATAAACATAGGATAGATTAATTACATTTTCCTTCTCATAGTATTTTTTCCATTGAAAAAGCTATCAAAGTTGGGTATTTGCACACATTTTTAGCTGTCATTAAAAAGATTAATTAAAATCTCATTCATATTCATTCATGGAATTTAGGATTAGACAGGTCAAAGTTGTAAATTTGATGGCTTAGTGTAAAATAGTTTTTTATCCATCTTGATAAAGCTGTCCAAAAAACTCAAAGATGCGGCAAATTAGCATGTGTTTTTGCATCCTTGCTTTCAATTCACGTCTGCATTTTTATCATCTTTTTTTGACTTATACTATATAAAAACCAAGTTTACATTTATAGGCATCTAAGTTAGGCTTCTGGATATGCTTTCGTACCTGTTTAATATAATCTCGGTCCCAAATATATAAACCATATGATCTATGTTGCTCTAAATATGTTCTTCTACGGCCACTGCATTATTATTTTTATTATTATATTTTTAGGAAATCAACTGCAGTGAACACATCATCTTACTCAACTTTATACTTAGAATTATGCACCTTCTACAGGGACTATAAACATACACAGATTCATGGCATAAAAGTTTTATGGTTAGATACCCAGAATTCTGCTGATATATTGGCTAAAAACAATCTTTATTTTTATTATATTTAGACATTACTAAATAAAATAAAAAATGTTCTCTACATTATTTTGACAGCAAAATGGCAAGTGTACGCTCCTAGAATATTAAAAGTAACTATGAGCTCCAGTGGCGATGTGCTGCAGATTGTTGAAGAATAGAAGATGTCTCACTTGTATAGCACCTCTTCCCGAGTTTTGTCGGGGGCTGTCCTGTACAGCGGGCAATTACTTTCAAGGGATCCATGTATAAAGTGGACATGGAGGCAAAGGTGATAATTGTTAGCCTTATTTGCATGCGCCTACCCAGAATCCCTTGTGGTTGTGGCAGCACCATGAGATTTCTGAGGGAAAAACACCCCTTTTGGCTTGTCTGGTGTCTGTAGATGGGTGTGTAATAATACTTCTACTGCCCCTTAAATTTAAGTGGAAGGGTTTTCTTCACCTTTACCCACCATAACTTACGTAATGGTATTTCTTGGCTACCCCAAGGCTCAACTATTAAGTCAGTATGTTGATGAGTCCCATTAAGGGTGAAATAGCTGTCCAGTGCTTCTTGACCTTTTGGCTAGAATTAAGTGCAGCACCCTTATGCGAAGTAGGGGGGAACACCGATCCTCTGGCTTTAGGGCTGGGAGCGTATGGAGCTTGAGGTGTTTAATTTCCCTGGCAGAGATGCTGCTGCACATGGTGAGTGCATGTTCTGCATTGGTGGCCTTTCTACACTTTCCTTCATTGCACCATATGGGCTTAGAGCGAATTCTATTTTTGAATCTGGCTAGGCTGGACACGGCCTGCTCCTATTTATTTTTTATTTATACATCACAATGTGTGGCTGCGTGTGTGCCTATGAATTGTTTTTTTTATTTTCACGGTTGCCAAATCACTTTGCGAGGCCACGACCACTCTTTGATTTTTGTTTTAGACACTTTTGCTTTGGATCACTGTTTTTTTGGCGGTGAAGCCTAAAGGGGGTTACTTCCTTGCAGGAGTGCCCCGAAGGCAGAGGGGAAGGAATTTGTCTGGGCTTCTGTTGCCTCTTCAGCACCTAAGGAGCACGCATCTCGGGCTCCAAAAAAAAAAAAAGGGATCATGTATAAAGTGGATATAGAAGCAGAGGTAATAATTGTAAACCTAATTTGCATGCGCCTACCCAGAATCCCTTGTAGTTGTAGCAGCACCATGAGATTTCTGAGGGAAAAACAAGCCATCTGGTGTCTGTAGATGAGTGTTTCACAATACTTCTGCTACCCCTTAAATTTTTGTGGAAGGGTTTCCATAAGTAATTGTATAGACAATGTATCCCTGTACAAAGATATGATTATTGTCTGGAGGAATTTGTATTTACATATCTATAACCCTTGATGCAATCTCCTTAGTGGTTATTTTTATAAATCACACCTTTTTTTCCCCTCTTTCCTCCACTGATATTGCTCTTTGTGCTCAAAATATTTGCTGGGTATGATCGCGTGGCAGGGTCCCACAGCCCTAAAAGTGACAATAATGTCTATAGAAACCACAGAGAACCAGTTTATGTTAAAACATGCAATCATTGTTTAACGTATAGTGCTATCTAAAATTGGAAAAAATATTTGTGCCTGGGCATCACATAGTAGTATTGTCCAAGGTGCCATTTTGCCTAGGACTGGTCCTGGATATCTGGTAGTGTATTAAAGTGTTTGTACGTTATAGTGCTGATTTCCTGTCCTGAAGTTCTCTCACTTCTTCTCATCCCATTCTTACAAAGGCTATCTGAACCAACTAACAATATTGAGCAACTTAACAACATGGGGAAAGAAACTACATTTTAAGGAATAATTAAGCAAATAATCAAAAAATGTTTTTGGCACCATAATAATTTTAAAATTTGTATTGGTAATGTAGATAAAACTGTATGAAATATCCGCGATTGTAACTGATTACAGAAACTGCAAAACATTTATTTACTATTCTGAGTGATCTACTAAAGTAATTTGAGCTTCATTATATTTTAGTGATTATGTTTTATCAAGTTTTGAAAAGTTGAATACAAAAAAGAATAACAAGTATTTTTGATGTGCTACAATATGTTCAGTCTTGAACATTTGTATGCATCAAAATGCTTTTGTGTCCCATTTCCATTAGCCTAAATTGCCAAATAAGTGAGACATGTTAATTACCTTCTGTTAGTCGATTTTTGAATATTATGGATGAAATCTGATCATTAAATTGTTACTTTGTAACATTTATTTTTTAGGTAATGGTAGGGATTGGGTTGAATACAAATTCAGAACCTTCTTTGGGAAATGTAGAGACCTGAAGTAAATTTCTACAAAAATTTGTATGCAAATCATTAGCTAATATTACTATAATGCTTGCGTTAGTCAACTATAAAATGCATTATATATGTAAAATAACATATATTTAAAATATATTAAAAATTGTGATGGGTAGAACTCCATACCAAACAAAAATAACCAATTGATAGCCATTCTTCCTTTTCTATTTTTACAACTCAAATACATTTTGAATGCCAAACTATTCCGTATTCCTTTACTCTTGATCTGTTGCACCATTGCATACGTCTATCCAGTGGCTCCAAATACTCTAGGAATAAAATGAAGCTTGTGAACCGTAGCTACAGAATACTGCACTCGAGTCTCTGCTCTTATCTCCAAATGATCCTCAAACCACCCCTCTTATATCTCCAGATTTTTACAGGCCCTGTACCTATTAGAAGTTTGTCAGACTTTACACTAGTGAAAGCTAAACTCTTACTAACCCACCTGCTGAGAGAAGTTTATAATCTAATCTACTACAACCTACACCCAGAAACAAACCGCCTTTACATTGTACAGGGAGTTTACATGACTCCCTGTACAATGAAACCATACTCACTCAATCAATCACTCGTCTTCTGTCTCATTCCCTCTACACTTCCTAACGGACTCTAAACTAGTGAACAGGACAGGACCATCTTCTCCTTCTCCAACGGTATGTCTTAATGCTGTCAACATTGTATCATTTCAATTTTAATTTTCACTTTCCCTTGTTGTAATCGTGCTACAGAACCTGCAGGTGCTCTATGGCATGTAACCAAAATGTAATGGAGACTGCTAAAATATATAGTAGGTGACTCATCAACTATTAGTGTAGCAGGGTCTTAGTGACCAACCCAACCATTATTTGTGCAAAATATAACAGTCCAGACATCCAATTCCCCACGATAAACCACTCTGAAGTGCATTTAGCTGGCATAATGCTCACAATATGTTATCAGGCTTTGCTATTACACAGAACAAATCATTTCATTTGTAAAATGCCATGCATATGTACTACAGATGAAATTATTGTGGAACATACTAGAATATAATGCTAACCTGACGGTAAGACACCCTTAATTTTGATGCCTAATTTCACAAATGCCAGTGTGTATATGCCAACATTGTATGCCCATCTGCTCTGTAAACCTTGCATAAAAGGTTTTTTGTCCCCGGTTATAACTGTGTAGTGTTAATTGGTAGGTCAGGTAAACAGATGTTTCTTTGGCTCAATATAGGATGAGAAAAAATAGCAGAGGGTTAAAAATGCAGTTTATTATCTATGCCTAGTTGAATACATCTGCTGTTCTGCCCAGTGAATGAAGAGAAAATAAGGCGAGCGATGGTGTGGACTTGAGATGGCTATTGGAATGTGTCCCAACCAGTGAAAGAGCTAAACGCAGAATAATCTCTATTTGTAAAAATAAATCAGGTTTTCTGCAGTGCATACAGTGAATACAATTGATGGCAGAAAACCTGAGAAACAGCATCGTTATCATTGCTTTCAATTAGAATTATTACAGTGCTCAAAGACCCCATATGTTACCAGGTGTTTAAAATATCAGATGAGCTATTTAGCAGATTTCTATTAACATATTGTAAAAAAAAAAAAAAAAAAAAAAAAAAATATATAAAAATTGAAATTCTAAAAAATAAACATTAAAATAAAAATTAAAAAGATAAATAAAAAGTGTATTGATAATTAATGGTTATCAGACACAGACTAAAAAGCAGCATTTGATGTAGTACAGGAATATCATTTGCATCATTAACCCTTTTACTGTGTTATCATTCATGAGGAACCTGCTTTGAGTTTTAATCCATTAACTTTGAGTTTTAATCCATTAACAATTGAAAGTCTTGTGAAAAACCTGTAGCGAGACCATCGTAAGGGGTGGGACAACCTAATGGAACTGGAGCTCCATGTTTATGGGGGAGAACACAGGTGCATTCTAAAATCTGACTCAACCTTGATACATCACGTAAATATACCAGGAAAAGAAAGGATTCGGTGTTGCAAGTTTATAATGCCTGTTTATGAGATATTTAGTGTGCGTGTTTATGTTAAATGCCCTATGGTCAGCGTAGCACTAGTGTGTTCTGTTAATCATCAAAGTTCTGTTGAGTCTTGCTAGCACAAGTGGGTGAAAATGTTCAAAGTATGATGGAAAATGCCACGTTCTCTCCTTGCCCTGGGCTCAAGATTAGATTTTGCATAAAGATATCAATAACCCAAACTGTGGTTTCTGTAGCCCCCATAGACACATCTAGTTTTAATTTATCAATTTTCCAATATATATATATATATATATATAGATATATCTATATATCTATAGATATATAGATATATCTATATATATATAGATATATATATATATATAGATATATATATATATTTATGTAAAAAAATTTTACGTAAGTATAGTTAACATCTGGGTCTGAGAATCCTGGAAAATTTGCAAGAGGTGTTGAGCCAATGCTAAAATAAGTAGACACTGAAAGAGTGTTTGGGTTACCTAAGCCTGAATGGGAACATCATACATTTGGTTTTCTTTAACACTGTCAAGTAAGGACATTTTGATCAGTATACATTATACACATTACAAAATTTCTTCCAAACAGAATTTGAATCAGTGTCCACCGTCTGCCAGATACAGATAAATGTTAGCATTCTCCTCTCTTTCCGTGAAATGTAGAAGCGACAGCTCATTTAGCACTAAAGAACTGATACAGCGTTCTCTGTTAATTAAGGTTATGGCATAAACAATATGATGTGTCTATCAAAAGAGACAGTAATTATGGCCCTTGAAAACATTAGATTTATGTCAGGTTTCAAATACCTGAATTAGGTCAGATTTTAACGAGAAAGACAAGTTTTGAATAATATGTTAGAGATTTTTTTTTTTTTTTTTACAGAGAATGTCTGAAAAATTGTAATTGGTTTGGGTTCTTGTAATAAATAATGTCATTAAAAGGTGGCCGTGAATACCAGAAGTGCATTCTGTATATGAAGATGCAAGGCAGTCTGTATTATTATTAATATTATTTTACAGGTGACCCTGGCATGTTAAGGCGAGATACTGATCAGGTGAGCACAAATAGTTATGTATTCTCATCTAGGTCAAATTGGTCTAGGCGGTTCCAGAGGGCAGAAGCTCCTCTGCTACATTAAGAAGGGTAGATTGCTCTATGGAACCATTATGTTCTCTGGAGTGCCACTGCTCCTTGGGCCAGTTGGGGAGATCTGGTGGCTGGCCCATTACTGGTCCATAGATAATACAGCACTGTGCCTAGCCAACACAGTCTCCATAGGATCATGATTCTGCTCCATACATGCAGCACCAAGATATGACATGAGTATGAGGTGCTGTCAGTCAGCAGACTTCCGGGCATTTGCCCAGTGTACCAGATGGCCAGTCCATCACATACACAAATCAGATTAGTGTATAAACATAGTAGCGAAGCTTAAGCAGCAGATGAGTACCAAGTCTCGTTTGGGTACCTAGCTGGGTCTTATTGAATAAAGTTTTACAAAACCTATGAATGAGCATACCGCCTGACACATCAACCAGCCGAAGACAGGAGGCAGCGCTAAGCTGAGACGTTGTCACCTATTGGTGAGTATTTACATTCACATTGCAAGATACTATGATACACCAGCCAACATTCTGAATTCCCCAAAAAAGGGCCGTTAGAAAAGAAAGACAGAGGGATTTGGATCCCAAAGAGGGACTAACGATCCTAAAAAGGGACTCTATGAATATGCTTATGGTTATAGGAGAGATGTAAATAATATGATTAATAAATATTTTTCTTTATTAAGATGGACAATCTTGGGCAATCTTATGCTCTAAACATAAGGCTGTCACATATTGCTAAAAATCACTCATTCACTTGACCCACTAGATCTTACTGGAAGTGGGTTATGTGGCTCCCCTCCTGCAACTGGTCCAGTTGCCCCTCAGCCACTCATACATTTTTTGCAGGGGGTGGTAAGACCTGAAGGACCAGTCATTGGTGGTTTAAATAAAGGAATGACCTTGTTTTGCTGAATAAGCTGCAGGAACATACATTGTATCACATAAAGCAGAAATCCTATGCATACCCAGTAAATATCATCTAAAAACACCAATGTAAGTCTAATATTACTTTCCAGATACTAGGATTTAGATTGTTGCCAACAAGTGCATTTCTGTAATCCTTTTTTTAAGTCCATGTAGGGGGTGGGTGGTTCTGCCCAAAAAAAACATGCCTACCGCTGCTACATTTATTTTTTATTTTGCTTTACTTTAGTGCCTCTTTATACTAATGGAGAAAAATCATACTTTTAATCATTTTATATAATGAGTTAATGCTTGAAAAGCTTTCCAGTGCATTTACAAGCTGATACAATGTACAAATGGCACCCGGTCATTCCATTGAAATGATGACGGTATTATTCGCTGCAATCTTGTATGCTTCTCAGGTCGGTGACTTTCACATTCTTGTTTGTTTAATCCATTAACACTCCCACTTGTACCAAATTTGTATTGTGTCGTTTCCTCAAAGGTCTGGACGCAACAACAACAAAAAAAAAAGCATCGGTATAAAAATTCTGAAAACATTGGCTCAACCTTTGCATTTTGCTAAGGAAATGAAACGGATTCATATTTTAATATAATAGACTGGCCTGACACATTCTCTAATTACTGCTTGGAATAAAATGAATGGTATAAGTATGAGTATCATTATTGAGCCGGCTCCTCCATTACATCTGCACCCAGGCAGGAAGAGTGGGAGGGCTTTAGGTCACACAGTGTGCTCTGATTGGCTGCTCAGCCTCCTTCTTCTTCCCTCATGTCACTGTCCTCCATTTCTTTTCCCTCCATTTTATGTTGGCTTGTGCGTCCGGTCACAGGCTGCCCGGACAGCATGGAACTAGCTTAAAGTAATGGCTGACAGAACCTCTAGCTGAGTTTAGAGCAGCCTAAGAGTCTATTTCTTTTCACCCCTTGTGGTAATATTATGTTGCGGCATACAAAACATTAATAATATTATTAATAATATATTCATATTGACAGGGTTTGACAACACAAAGGAATGTAGAGGAATCTGTTTTGTTTTACCTTAAGTATGCTTTATATTTATTCAAGTGAAAACAAGAAAATAGGGACTTGCAACATTATGTGAAACTAGGTGCATATAGAAGTCTGGACATGACCACTTATCCTCTTCATCCCTACTTATGAAGCATTCTGTCGACTTTCTTGGGGAGTGGCAATAGCCCCGTTGCTTGGGGCAGCATATTGTTGCCATAGACCCACCAGGACCCATGTAAGGGCCGGCCCTGACTGTATGAAATGATATCACAGCTTAGATGCTTTCTTTATTCTCTGTTACGCACATTTGTCTCATGCCCGGTGACTAAGTGCTGGTTTTAATATTTATAGCTCACCAATATTACATAAATTCCATGGCAACCATAGACAAATAGAAAGTTGACAAGTGCAGATATGAATATATTTGGCTATAATATATTTTACAATAAATATTGTCCTGTGTTGAGACATCAGCATGTCCAATATTGGTTCATAGATTTGCCTATACACTTAGCTCAGAGGCCTAGCTTACTTTTGGCAGCTCGGATCTAATTATCATTGATGGGCAATGATTATACCTGAGTGCTGTTCTGTTCTAAAAATTGAACTGTTTTACTTGATTCACGTTGGCTGAGAAATAAAATAATTGACATTTTCGGTTCTCTGCATTAATTCAATATAAAAAAAAGTTTTGCCATTACTACGAAACTGCATATATTTAGATTCGTGCTAAATGTAGTTATTCTATTATTTTTTTTTACAAGATTAGCTAACTGTAAGAAAGCGCAATCATTCACACCCGCTTGAAAAGTTTATTGATAGGGTTAAGTTTCATTCCTTCTTTAAGGCCATTCTTGTAATGATGCAATAGGTATTTTCATATCTTAATAAAAGAAAAATTGGATTACACGCACTATCAGGCAAGCATGACAAGACTTTCTCTAGCATATGTATTGTAAGGTGCGTTAAGTAAACCTGCGGGGAATACCCATTCGACCGAAGTTCCACTTGAACACACAGCGTTGCGCCAGAAATGAGTTAGGTCTTAATGGTTCTGGAGAAGCTTGAAGTTAGGGAAAGGTGGAGATCGCTGATTTGGACCTAATTAAAAAAAAAAGACCTGATAAAAAAAACGCTGCAAATCCAGACGGCAAAGGCAATTTCTCAGTATTGTACCTGCTAAGAAATGGAATATTTTAAGCAAGTTGACATTTTACAAGAGTATGGAGATGGTATCGGAACAGAAACCAGCAAACACCACAGGAAACTTTGCAATCTCTGCTATTTTAATGTACAAATAGAATGTTTTGAAATATTCATCATCAAATTATAATGCAATTGACCTAATATATAGAATTGAATAATAACCGTGGTATTTGTGGAAGGCAAAGTTGGAATTGGGTGATATTTTACAAGGAACGAATTCATGAGCTCGCGGACAATACTGTAAATTATGTTATGCTAATGCAACCTAGCTAGTGGCACGGCACCTTGCTTTTGTCATCCTGATATATAACGATGGACTAATATGATTTGTTAAACTGATAGAATATGTTATACAATTATGATTGCTAATTAGGAATGAGACATGAGCAGCTTTGCAGTACATTATGAGGCTACTGGTGCATGCCTGAAAGATTGTACGCCGCTGTCGTTTATGTCCCCAGAGAACATCAAGGACCTTGCGGTATCCTCCTGATTCTCAATATAGTAAACCGGGGAGCTTGCAATCCATTCAGACTGCAATATCAGCCTTGACAAATTATAGAGAGGAGACATAAAAGAAACACAGATCATGCTTTTTTCATCACATATCAACATTGTATTGTTTCATTGGTGAGATCACTTGCAAGTGACATTATTTTATCCAGGGGTAAACTGGATCTTCTTGCAGCAGAAACGCACTGAAATGGTGCTTCATAATACTCAATTGTTTCAACTCATCGTGACCTATCTCCAAAGTTTAAATTCTGAAGACATTGATCAAGACATGGGTTTTCTAACAAATGGTTTTTTTTTATGTACTCAGTTTTATTGCTAATTTTTGTACGAGACATGGAAGGGCCAGAGGTTTGCAGCATTGTATATTTCTTTGCTGTCTCTGTCCCTCTGTACTCTGAATGCTACCAAGCTTCCTGACAATGCTAGTTCTTTGCATGGAATTTTAGCAATGCACGTATAATAGCTGTCAATTTAAACATCCATAGGATAGATATAAGGATATTCTAAACTTAAGACAAGAACAACAACCAAAAAAAGTTTGAGACTGGGGAAAATGGGCAGAGAAGGTGGACCAAATAGTTCTCATATACCATGAAATTCAATGTTTCGGCTGAATGTTTCCCACTAGGGTCATAAATGTAATTGTTTCTGATTAAGGCAGGGGCAGATCCAAAGCCTGACCTCTGGAGGGGCACTCAAACTAACACACACCCAGACATAAACACACCCAGACATACATGCTAACACACATAGACACTCAGACACCCACACAAGCATACCCAGATACTCAAACTAACACAGCGAGACACCTACACAAGAATACCCAGACAAGCACTCTAACATTCATAAAACGAAACATGTTCACATCCCCAGCACAGGTAACGGCCGGAGGATTGGGAAAGGTGCAAATGCATATGGGGAATCCTGCATTGAAGTGGATATCATGGCAGGAGAGTCCCATTAATGGAAAAATATTATTCTCAGTTGAAAACTGTGCAATTTAAGGTATGCTCATAAATGCCTCTGCAGGAGTCACAATGGAACCTTTTTTCTTAATATTATGCCCAGGTCCAGCTATGATCAGCCGCAAAAAGCTGATGTTTTTAATATCAACATGGAAAGTGGCGTTTTTAAGAGATGGGATTAGCAGTATAACTGATTTATGGTAACATAGAATCACTCATATGTTATTCTCTGCATCATTGGTGTCATATTGATATATATAAAGTTTCGGTTGTATCCTGGTTACCCTTTCTAAGGAAACAGAGTAATCCATGTGAAGGTCATCATGATTGAAATAGAGTTCAAACACATTCAGAAATAAAAAAGGCAGCTTGGCTTTAAAGGCACGGCATCTTTCAAATAGTAATGCCCTATGGCACACACTGTACAAAAGGACCTCCAGCTGCTTTGTACATATAGTAGATATGATGTGCTATAAAGTCTCCAGAAACACAGATCTGATGGATGTGATTTAACGCAGCACTTATTGTATATGAGGGAGATTGTTGTTCATTAGCTAAACCCAAATTCTTTTTCCACATCTATCACTAGAAGCAGAAAACCACTTTGGCACTTTTTGAACATTTTTGATGGTATGCTTTATCTCACGAGAACATATAAGGTTCTGCAGTGGAAAAAAAACACAGAGTATTATTGGTGTGGTGCTTACGTAAACTATGTGAATTGGGGGAAAAAATGTAAGGGCTCACAATTTGATCAACTAACTGTTTTGTTTGTCCACTACATGTGTCCACAAACTGTTTTCTTCTTTTTCCTAGTCCATCCCTGTGGTGAGCTAATAAAAAGAGAATACAATCTGACATGATAGTTATTAAGCTAAACAAAGGGACCAAATTCAACATCAACCTGTGAGTTTTCCATGGTCTTTAAATCAAGTCAAGAAATCCTACACAGCTAGCACCGAATAAAGTAGTTAGACATGTAATTCTGTATAAACTCGCCACCCGACCAGAAATGTCGTATAAACTTTTTAAAAAGGTTTTTATTTTGATAGTAGAGTAGGCAATCCAGATTTAGATCTTCATTGAGGTTTTGTGCATCAGATGTTATGGTGGCAACTCTGGATAAACTTAATTATGATAATGGGATGTAGGATCCAGATGTAGATGTTGAATAAGGCTCTGCAAATGAGGTGTTATGTTGGCAACTTTATATTCTTTTCTTTAAAGTCTACAAATAAAAACAGAGAAAATGTTAACAGCAGGGACATGATTATTTTTGAGAAGAGAAAAAGGTGCAAACAGCATCATATAATCCCCTGAAGGGTGTTAGGTGCTGAGCGGAGTAAAGGATCGAAACAGTCTCAAAAATATCACTAATGAAGAGAGCATTAAAACCTACATATAATTATTTTATTATATGCCTGCAGGCTTTATACTATGCTTTATCCAAGAGTTAGTTGCAGACAAATGCTTCACTCTTGATAACACTCAAATTACGATAGCTTTGCAGGCATCTATGCTGTCTATAGGGTCAGCACCCAACACATTAGTCAACCCCATAGACAGCACATATTTTACACAGCTATTATCATTTTTCTCTTTTTATAGATATTGTTACCTACCTCATTTCATTTCCTCCATGTGGTGGTACCGTGGCCCACCTAAAATAAGACACATCTGGCCAAACCTGTACATTTCCCTGCTGAAATGGCCTGTGCCATCTACTGTCCTGGGATTAGAATAGCATCTAAACTGGTCTTAATATATGGGTAGATAATAGCAAATACTAAATAAGATAATTGCGCCACACAAAAAAGACGGGTGTTTATGTTCATCATGTTTTTCATGGCCTCTATTTTAATAAGACCCAGGTCCTCTACAGTGGCACTAAGTCAACGAGTAGACAACTCGAGTCATCTTTTAAATCTAATGTCAGTGGGGTCCTTTACCTGTTCTGCCATCTCCCTATTTTGAATCCTTTTTGCCACCTCTTGTTGATGACCGCCGTTGTCCTCTTCACTGTAGCCACACACTTGACAGCATCATCTAAAGTTAAGTCTTTAGATCAGAAGAAACTATATGGGCGGAATGGTTCTTCTCTGCCTCCAGATATCATGTTTCTGTGTTATTCAATCTGGTCTTGTGCTTTCCTCTTTCGGCCAGTGTTACACTGTGCTGTGATGAGTAGCTATGCATGACTTGGGAGTTGAATTGCAATATTACGAGTCTTTGGTCAAAGTTGATACATTTTTTGTGCTAACACAGAAAATGATGAACTGTTACATATCTTTTTAGATCTCAGCTTCTTATGATCGAAAGGTTCCATCTCAAGAGAACTCTGAGATCCTGAAAGCTTATGTAATGTTACATCATTTTTACGTTGACCTGGTAATGATATCAACTTTAGCTAAAACATGTTCTGTTGGGCTAATACAGCAACATGCATGTTTCCTATGAACTTTTGATTGTGACTTTAAATGGAGTTTTCTGTTTCAGAAAATATCTAAAGGGAAGAGCCCAGAACCTTTAACGTTCAACTTTGACATCCATGTTAACATCCAAGAAAGGTCTCCAAAGTTGTGCAGAAAATAGAATTAAGTTCACCAGTCACTCCCAGTCACACCCAATCTAACTGTATTAAAAAACAAAAAAACTTTTTCCTCCCTTTTGGCAATATGACCAAAAACGCATTCAGTATATTTATCAGTTAGAAGTGACAGTAATTGATATAGCACTTTAGTGAAAAATGTACAACTTTCAATAAATCTACAGGCTTTCTGCCAAAGACAACATTCGTCTCTTTGCCTTTACAATATCTGTGTGATTTATTTTGCTTTTGTTTTTAATTAATTCAATACATTTTTTTCTTTTTTTCTTTTTTTTTGTTTAAAAATGTACTTGAATGGAGTAGATTCCAAAACAACATTTTCACAGCTAGTATTATAAAAAATGACCAAATATCTTGGGACTTTGAAAATCATTTTCAGATTTAACTGTTGTATTTACTGCTTAAGGTAAAAAAGAGGTTTCACATTTTTTTTTCCTTTTTCAACAAGTTAGTATTTAAAGCAAGAGTGCAATAAATGTCCCTGCAATGCGCATGTAGAATTAGATCCTCCTTGACTCGTATTATGTATATTTCAATGCTCGGTTTTCTTAAATGAGAATTCTAGCTTTGATCAGCAACTAAATAACAATATCTTACAGGTACGGACATCTGCTGCGACATAGATTTTGGCAAAGTGAACATACACGTTGGCAAGGAGACTTTGCCAAACACTCGAGCTTAATGTGACTTTATTAAGTTTTTCTGCTGATCCACTGAGAAGATTGGTGTTTTATTAAGTCAATGAAGACTTTAGCCGCATGCAATACATTGTAAAATAATGTGTTAAGCATCCTTTTACCCCATCCTAACAACAGGAAAAAGGTAAAGCATTTCCTTTGTTCTAAATCTCATAATGATAATAATAACAAGTTAACAAATATGGAATGTTAGGTAATATAAACAATTATTCTCCAAAAAACCAAGAATAAACTGTGTCACTGGATTAACCGATCCTTATTGCAAATAGTGGTGTTGCCGTTGTCTGTAGGTGTCTTTTATTCTGAATCAGAAAGTAATATTTCATTTAACTCTCTCTGACATTATGGTTATTGAAATTAAACGCCCACTGATTTTCATCAATATGTCAATATGCTACATCTACTACAATGGATCTCAGCTATAGTCAAAGCAGCGGGGGGTTATTCACTAAAGGTCAAGTTGCGCAAAAATGGCAGCACAGATGCCTTGAACGAGTCAAATTGCTAGGCTTTAAAAGGGAACACCATCCATTTGGTATTGGATAAAAAAAAGTGTTTTTTTTTTAAGTATTGTTTTTTTTCTTTTTAAAACAGTGTTTGCGTAGTAAAATGTGTTCAGACAACTGCATATTAACCACTTCTATGTATTCTATTCTGCTCAATCTAGACAAACACCCGGGCTCCTTATCATACTGCCTGTGGAAACAATACTATGGATAATTGTTAATAACCCAACCAGACATTCTTATTATTGAACGTCTACAGAGTATCTGACTTCATTAGCATTGCCATAAAGATTTCGCTCAGAGTGGAGAAGTGTATATATATATATATATATATATATATATATATATATATATATAAAGTATATATTTATATGTATTGAGGTCACAGTTTTGTGGATTGACCTCCACCCCTATGACTTTGATCTCTAGTTCCAAGTTGCATCTACCAACGCCAAAAGGCACTGTGTTACTATAATCAATCAGCAAATGGTTTCTTACCTTGCCAATTCTCATTTGGCGGTATTCATTATTGTAGAGGACTGAAGCTGGGGTTTATCAAATCCTTTAGCAAAAAGAGATTTTTTGAAGAACCCCCATAAATCTATATTAACTTTCTGACAAACACCTTATCAAGGAAAAAAAAAGTGACTATAATGTGATAATGCAATCAAATGCTTTCGCTAAAAACCATGCGCTTACTGATTCTCTGCAAGGACTGAATTGTAAATAGAAGCGCATTGCTTTCTGGTCTCATCTGAGAGAAATAGCAATGCAAAAATAAAAATAAAAAAAATCAATTTGCTTTATAATTGGAAAATGTAATTTTGAATCTCGGTAAGAGGTGGATTAAGAATCCATATCTCCCTAGCCAGGGTACTGATTATGGGCCAGTCATCTTTGTACTCTACAGTTAATTCGCAGCATAGGGAGCACAATATGTCAGTATTTCACAAGTCAACCAATACTAACGGCAGTAGCTGGGGTGGCATGAAGACAAACAATGTTAGAATACGCGGCAAAAAAGAAAGGTGGAAATTGAATGACTCTTGTATGTTGAATTGGATAAACTTTTCGTGATTCGGTATCCGTGGTATGTTACCCACAAACTCCATACTGTTTGTCTAGTAATGAACCAGTTTTCCATTCATGGATTTGCCCAAATAACCTTAATGATACTAAGCTGGGCCCATAATTCATTATATTTAATGATGATACTATAGAACATAGGGACTTGCAATGGTTGGACCTGATGGACCTGTATCCTCTCAGTCTAATTAACTATGTATCAATGACATGTACGTGAATCACCTTTTTTTGATGGCAATCTTTGAAATGTCTTGCCTAATTAAATGCTACCTATATGCTATCAACATATTCAATCATATACCTTTATATAGCTACATGGATCCCCCTGTCTTTTTGTCTTGGCCACTAATTACTTACCTGCCTTTATACATTCCTAATTAATGTTGTATATGTTGCTTTATATATCCTTTATTAGTTTTCCATTAAAAAAAACTCTCTAGCACGAAACATAATTTCCTGAATCTAAGATATAAGATATTGACCGGATTTCAGGGAACCACGCACTAATATTAAGAATGATTTCTCCATCAGCCGCCAGGGCTTATACTGGGATTTTCAGAAAATCTGGCTTGATTATGGCCCTTGGGACCTGGATCTTGATACCCCCTGGCTTAAAGGCATGTTTCTACAATGATATCACTGACCTATATTAAGGAAGTGATCTTAAAATAGCTGCACAATGTTACCACCTAGTGCTGGACTGGTGATGACGAGGAGGACCTGGCCAGCGGCCACCTGATGACATGGATGCGCGATGGCTTGATATTCGTGGCTGTACGTTATAGTTTTATGCGTGCAGCCGATCTGCCAGTGGCACATATGCCCAGTGTGCCAGATGGCCATTCTGAGCCCACTTCTAACCATCTATGGGTTTTGCCTAATGTGCAAAGCTTGGGAGCTATGACTCTTCTAATGGCTTATCACCATGGAGGTAGCCATCCAAACCTCTACGGCAGTGATGTTTGGCCCTCAGAAGCATTGTTAAAAAAAGGGAGCATATTCCAACCCTGGTGGGGTGTCCCTTTTTTGCATATACTGTATTAGAAAATAAGCAATGATTACATCTTTAATCAAGTTGTGCTATGGATGGGTACGTAGAACACTTGATCCCTTATACAACAAGCAGTTAGTAATTATGTACCATTGTATAAAGATTCCTATTACAGAACACATTCAGAAGCGTGTTTTACTTGTTCATTGAATAATTTTGTTCTAGATGTTTTTACAGAGTCCTATTCAATCCTCCTGTCAACACCTTTACACGTTGCGAAATGAAAAGGTTAGAAGATCCCCTTACTCCATTGCAATCATTAAACTATGTAATTAGTTTTCTAGTATCTGTTATCTTAATCAGGAAGACGAAATCGCATTGTTCTGTTTCCCCGGTTTACGAGAGTAGATTGCAATCTGAATATCTAACGCGTTCTGCCAGATATTGTGTTTCAGACTATTCTGACCTTTTCAGTATGCTTAGTTCTGATTGCATGGTGTCCCACAGTCATGTATAAAATACCTTGAGCAAAGAAAGTCTGATTTCTCACTTCAGGGGAGAATAAATGATGTTATGGCTGCCGAATGCAGTATGCAAACCCTCAGATGTGATTCTTTTTAGTACGGTAAAAAAAAAAAAAAACATACACATATCAGTTAACCCTACATGCACCGTAGGTCTGAATATCGCAAGACAGCTCAGACTTTAAATGGTTAACACCCTTTCACTGCACTTTAGCTATTGACAATCAGAATTTCCAATTAACAAAAATAAAGAACTTTGAGCTGATCAATCAGTCTATTCTCTGAGATTTTAGCCCTTTCGTGCTCTTTATCCTTCACTACTCATCCTAAACAGTTTTCAATGCAAATACACAAGCACTTTTCCCTTCAGACAACTTCAAAGGCTCAAATAATAGTAGCACCCCTGCTGTGCTGTTTGAAGTCCAGCAAATGAGGTACTCAATGATCAGTGGTACTTTCAATCAATTTACAGGAGTAAGAACATTCAGTTACAGTGGCTGCGGTGAATACATTATGCTTCGCCCCACCTCGTGGGCTCTGTCTTGGAGGATATTCTGCGCATTTGTTCCTTATTGAAAGAGCAGGTTCAAAAGAGGAGCTCATTTTATAAAGTGCTGTATGCTTTCCTTCTTTATGCTGCGTGAATCATTAAATGATGTAAACCAAAAATAAAGAGGACAATCCATGTGAATTTTTGAATGCACTTGAAATTTAGAGCAAATCGTCGTTTGGGGTGATGGGTTGTTTTGCTACATTTTTAGAAAGCCATAGGGGGGGACTTGACCCCTACTAGAAGAATAAATGTTTCACAGAACAGTCTTTTAACTGGTCATAAACTCCATACATTGAGGAAGAAACACACAATCCTCGAAATCTTTATTAGGAAAAGAAAGTTGGTTGTTCTTGTGCTCATAAGACATTTCATCTGGATTAATACTTGATGTTATTTCTACCTTCTCTTCCAGCAGCATCCTGGTCTTTGTCCCAATCCCACCATTAAAGTTCCAATGCAAAGTGTTTTTACTGATCATAAACACTATACGCTCAGTGTGAAACACTCTTAAAATCCTTTTTAGAAGAAAAAAGTTGGTCCTTCTTGTGCTTTTTAGAGTAATACTTAGATATAATAGTTTAAAATAATAAAGAAAAAATATATTTATAAATTAATTCATCTATAACAAGATACTCACAATACATTTGCTAGTATAAAATTATTACGTTTAGACTCTTGTGCCTTGAGGGCTTATTACATGGGTGAGACCCATAAAATATGTTGAAGCGCCTTATAAGAAAATGGGGGGACTCTTCTCAAGACCAGCCTGTAGGCTACTAATCCACATTTAATACACGAGTTTTAGTTGCCCAAAAAGCTAAAAATTGTTCAATCGTTAAATGGCTCGTATTGATTAATAAATGCGAACTTGAAGAGTTCCTATTAATTTTAAAGCACCAGCTTTAAAATAATGCATTTTAGGACAAAACCAGATTTCCATAGATTTTGACGTTTTTACAAACCCCCGTCGAGCAAATTTTTCAAGGCAGAACTACTGCAGTTGAAAGTGAAGTTATGTGAAACAGAAAGTTATTTTTTTTTTACTAATTTGGCATACGCATTAAATTGCATTCTGTAAGATTAAGACAATATTTTTGTAATCATATGTAATATTTTCATACATACTGAAGGAAAAACTCCTTTGATTTCCTTGGGTCCCACCAGCTGTATATTATGACCTGGTTAAGAACACTGGTATATACGCAGATTTAAATTGTATATACAATGGGATTAAGAAGCTACAACCTCTCAGAAGTCATTTGGGGGGAGGGGCTCTCTTTTTATTTTTTATTTTTCAAGATATCATCTTAACCAAAGCTAAGAATTCTGGTTGAATTATTGCCCAGAGGAAGGCTGAAAATAGCCAAGTGACAGATCTGTTAGAACGTATAGAGTTGCCTCAAGGAAAACAAAATTGATAAATCTCACATATTTAAAAATGATTAAAAATCAACACACTGATCAAACATCTAACGTGTTTATGACACAGTATAAGCATTGTTTTTAATTATTTTTATTCATTAAATCATTTTGAAAGATCATTCATGTTTTCTTTGGGTTTCACATTGGCTAATGTCTGTGGGGTTCTTTAACAGATATATTTGCACTCAATGTTATTTACCCTTAAACCATTATTATAGGAATTATAGCCATCAGTTACCACAAAGAAGAGGTTGCTAAACATCAAGTACCATGGTTGCCAACGCCATATTTCAGAGTGATTGAATTTCAATTGATTTGCTTTGTATCTATTGATTTCCAACATTCCAGTTTCCCACATGGGCACTGAATATCACGATGTCAACACGTAACACGTGGGCAGCTCTGCGATGGCTCTCTGTCTCATGCATGTGCAACTACTACCATCCCGATAACAAGATACTCATCAGGATAGACGACAGTTGAGACACAAGTCCGTTTGCCGGGATGATGGCAGCTATTCCTTGTGAACTTAAATTTAAGTTTATTGCAGAATTTTAGAATTACAGATTACGTTGACAATTAAAAAAGTCACGCATGCAAGACATGAATACCTTGTATGTGGATGGACATTTTGTAACATACATAAATATGTGACTCCACAAGGGGCAGTGCTAAGCATAAGTAAAGGGCTATATATATGGGTATAGGCTAGCCTCACACAGCCTTAAGGAAGTGTGTGGGGAGTCGGCATGGCCAGAGAGTTCCAAGGTATGTATGTGTATATGTATGTAAGTATGTATGTGTATCTATATAGATAAATAATATCTATCTATCTATCTATCTATCTATCTATCTATCTATCTATCTATCTATCTATATATATATATATATGCATATATATACTGTAGATAGATAGATAGATAGATAGATAGATAGATAGATAGATAGATAGATAGATAGATAGATAGATACATAGATAGATAGATATATTTATAGATATATAGATATATAAGAGAAATACTTGACTGTCAGAACCGTCTCTTTAAAAAGGCATAGCTATTATTCTAGCAAGAATCTGGCCCACATATAAATACTAGCTATGGAAATGCATTCTGTTTAATTTTTCATAGATTCATTTCTTGCACATAAGTTTTAATGTACTTAACACATGCTAAATTTATAATGTGTACAGCCGATGTGATGTGAATTTGTGAATCTCTGCATATTGATTGCTCCAGGCTCTTTGTACTCTTGTCAAAAAGCAGATGCACGCAAACAAATATTTAGAAGCCTCTGTATCATTTAAGCACAACTTAACAAATTAAAAAGGGAAGTTAAACATGTCGAACAATATGAGTTGAACTTATAGTGAACGCGACCCACATGATAAATATCAATGAATAATAATTTAATGTAGATTGCAAGCTTGAAAGCAGGACCCTCTTCAGGTAATGTATCGGTTCATCCTAGTCCATCAGTTCTAGTTTTGTCATATCATGTGAATATATCGATTGTAAGAAACGCTTTGTAAATTGTTGACGCTGTATAAATGAAATATAATAATTTTTCTTCTGGATAGATCAGTTACCATGTACATAACATGTAATATAAATAATAATATGAATACTACTACTACTAATAATAATAGTTTTTCTTTTGAAATAGTAATAAACATTTATACTGTTACGAAAAACATTAAACAATCCTTTAATTATAGGAAGGCATATAAGTAGGATAGGTAACCATATAAGTAGGATTTTTGTATGGAAATGCAACATAGGGTTTGGTGAGATTTCATCAAAGGAGATTGAATTATACATTATACAGGGTCAGCTCAGCCCTTCTTGCTGGAGAAACCTGCCAGCGTTGGCCCTGCATTACGAAAATTGAAAGTACATCTTGTCTGCAAACTCTCCTGTTATCTCTCCCTTTAGTGAATAAACCCCAACATATATGCGTATTTATGCATAAGAATGTGCAAATCCCTATGTTGGGGATGTTCTAGCATGTAAATAAATAATACATCTCCGAATTAACTCCGAATGTATTGTTAGTGGCCTTCATTGGCATAAATATCATACAACTTGGGACAGTATATCTCTTTCTACTCCATGCCAAATCTGTGAAAACACCAGATTTTATTTCTGTACCACGCAAAATCACAAACTATATAATTTGAAGTATTATTGAAGTAATATCCATCAATGAATTCTGATGGTAAAAACTATGATGATGATAATTCCACTTCAAACACTGTTTCCCTGCATTTAATGTCTCTGGATCTTTAAAGGCTCTTCTCTCTGACATGCTATAAACATAAGTATAGCATGCTTTCAAACCAACACATTTGTAAGGTCATTGTGTTCTTTGCAGAACTCTTTTGCAAGAGTTTAAATTACTGTTTTTTATCTTGCACTGTATCAATGGCTGAACCTGGCAGGGTTTCAAGACAAAATGCGATCGATAAAGTGCACAGCTACGGTTTCCTCATTATTTTGTCTATTTATAGCAAATTAAAAGGTGCCAAAATGCTTATCATTGTGATAAATATCTTTTCGGAGTCTCTCCCAGCACTCATTCCAAGAAGAAGAGAACTTTAACTAACCCCCTAATAAAAACAGATACAACGGCGATAAAACCACCCTTGAAAATAAATAAAAAAATTGATACAAAGAATCAATGGGGAACCGCGCCGTCAGAATGTGATGAGTGTATCTAAAAGGGCTACTGTCTAGTCAATCTGTGTTGGATAAATTAGATTTGTTGAATTATCTGGATAGTACGCTACATTGGATCACTGGAGTGGATACAGTGCTTGGGTTACAAAGCAATTATTTAACAGACGGAAGCCCTAACCTCGAAGAAAAAAAAATATATTTTTTTAATACTAATGTTAGTTGAGCTTGTTTCGATTCTCCTTTAAGGGTCTCGAAAGGAGGAAAGAAAACTATAGTTTATTTATATAACAGGTAACTAGCATTTAGATCTGTTCAAGCCATTACTAGTCTTCAATACAGGAGGGCATCACAGGAGGAGATGTGTTAGAACTTGAGGTCATTATTTTAAACTAGAAGGTCAAAGACTTAGATTTACTATGATTAGATTAGATTTAGGCGATTAGATCAGATTTGGGTGATACGGTTGGATTTAAGCTTCAAGGTGTTAGATAAGTGAAAAGGCCTCCCATAAGAAGTGGTAGAGGCTAATACGGGGGGGGGAGGGGGATGAACATGCATGGAATAGGTATATGGATCCTGAATCTGATGACAGCAAGAATTTTTTTTTCTAGGATTCTCATATTTTATTGGTAACTGGAACATTTTGTTTTCTTTATGCCATTATTTCCAAAAAACATACATGAAAGCAAAGTGTCTATGTATGGTATATTAGATAATGTTATCAATTAGATGGAGTTAAGGAAGCTTTCTGTAAAATAGTTCTGTAAAAAATGCATTTGAACAGTAACTCAACTGGTTGTAACATGTTTCCTTCTATTGCATCCATCTAATATATCATGTATTTATCTAATCAAGTCGTATTGGCCACATCAGAAGCATATTGCATTTTTACACCAAAACAGGAGAGTGAAGTAAACACTCATTGAGGAAGGTTTGATTTTAAAAAAATGCCACCATTCAAAGAATGGAATTTTATACAAAAATAGAATTTGAAGGCAGATAAGAACCATTCGGCCCATCTAGTCTACTATTTAATACAAACCGGTAGCTACATAGAACATAAAGTCTCCTGGGATGGGGTCATTTTTAGGCATTTATACAAGATCAAAGCTCTTGACACTATTTAAGCAGTATACATTTGAACATTACACCATCACGTTAAGTGGATTGTTTTAGAACCTAGATTTAATTGAGATGATATAATTACCAGAATTCTAATCATATGAAATGACTTACATGCAATACAATCACTATATTTCTCATTTCAGGTTGTTATTATCATGAATAATTGTACAAAATTCACTAATTCTCCATCAATTTTGCATTTTTTTTACTTTAAGAATATCTAAGAAATAAGGAATTTGGTCAAAATCATATAATGATCATGATCTTCTAGAGGTCACCATATATATTATTGTTTCTTTATTCTTTGAGTATAAAGCCCCTTCTTCACAATAGCCAGAATAGACATAATATAGTCTTTAGGGATTGTTTGATCAATTCCCATGAGCCTGTGGACCTTTGTCCACAATATTAAAAGATTTTATTATTAGAGTGATAAGAGCTAGAACGTTGTATTTCCATTGTTCACATGTTCTGAGAAGCACTTCAAGGGAAGAAATGATTTTGTGTTAAAATTTAAGGGAAAAGTGACCTATTTTTAACAGCTGCGGTGCTTGAGACTGTGAAGTATATGGTGTCATGTATTCAGCTTTACGAGATATACTGATACGTGACTGATAACGTTTATGATCTAGGATAATCCAGAGATAGTTTGGAGTAAGCAGACATTGGAGCTTAAAAATAAAAAATATTTCTATGTAGCTCTTAAGTATCATGGGTGCAGAATTCAGAGAATGGATCTATGAGTAAAGTAGTGAGGTGAAGTAAGTGCATTTGGAATATTTTTAACTTTGTGGCTCAAAAGGCAATGTGTTCTTTTAGTTAAATTATGGCTAATCGGCGGCAGGTACCGGAACACTCATAAAAGAGAGTGGTTAGTAAGGACAGAAATGATGGAACAATAACTGATGAAAAAAAAGAGTTCATTAGAAAAGGTGCTCCGGGTTGGGGAAGGGAGAAGAACCCCAAGTCACTCCACCCCAAGTGGAGATCAAACGCTGTCATAGATTTCACCAGTCACTGGTAATTAGCTGATTCCTAGAGCTTTCTGGCCCTTGTTCCCACTAGAGTTAAACCCGACAGAACCCTGTACCAGAGAGTAGAAACAATTATTATTATTATTATTATTATTAATAATAATAATAATAATATAATCCTGAAAGTCTGCTGAGGTCTTACAGAAAAACATAAATGGGATCTCTGTGGGTTTGACCTGGAGTCTCCCTGGCCAGGTGAGGCTACCTGGAGCTCCCCTTCTTCTAGGGGTGACTTCATAGGAGCGGGGCTAGCTTGTATGCAGGGATAGCCATGTGTAGCAGCAGGGCTGGCTCCAGACAACCTTTAGAGGGAGGGTGGGAATTGGAAAGGAAGTGGGTGGGGAGTATTCAGGAAGTTGGCATGCCTAGATGCCCCGCCTCTTCCTGGAGAAAGTCGAAACTGACCCTGGAAAGTTCCCAGTTATGCTAATTATTCTTTCACATCCTGCCCTTTTAGGATACGCCCGCCTATATTTACCACCTACAAATACTTGTTATTTTCACCAGGAGTATTAGGGATATAAGTCTAAAGGTGTACATTTAGCTATATATTTTCCGATAAATATATATATATATATATATATATATTTAACACTGCTATTGAACTCACAGCAGTGCATGCCTTCGGTTACAAGAAAAAAATCTAGCGTATTATTTTAAATATAATCTTGATGTTTTTCACCAAGGATTTATTCTACAATATGCTGCTAAGTATGCTTGATTGTGCTTCCATAACAAGAGTTCATTTTCTTTGAAGGTTAAAGGAGGTAACATTTCTAAAATGTGTTATTTCATTTTTTTTTTTAATCAAATGAAAGTCTAAAATCAAATTGAAATTTACTTATCCTGTCTGCAGTCTTAACAAGATAATTGTAATAGTACATTCACTTTAACAAGAAAAAGAACTATTTCCGCTTTATGACTAAAAGCATTCGTGATTACTGCTTTTTTCATATACTGACAGGTTTTTTTTTTATTTAATTTTTTTTATTATTATTATCCTAGGTTTTTTGGGGGCTATTTCGTTGATGGGAATCATGATTGCCCAAGTTTATAGATAATAGATGAACAATTTTGATAACTTCCTTTTTAGCTTCTGCCTTTAATATTTCCTTTCTTATGTTTTCTTCTTACTTTACACAATGCTGTTGATTCTTATACTGTAATGTATTCATGTTTTTTTCATGATGTAAATCAAGTCAATTATGTTAAAAGAAATCTTAGATTCCGAAGGAGGTATGTATAAATCATTATTCGGTTACAGATTTGGTACAAAAGTGGTCTTATCACCACGACAACCAATGGAATATTCCTGGTGACTGGTCCATTGGTTGCTATGGTGATAAGACCATTTTCAAACTTTGCACCATAGCAAGAGGTTGTGAGTTCATTGTCACTGAATCCAAAATACAAATAGTAACTATCTAGCGACATAAGTATTTATTCTTATAGAATTTATAGGCACTGTCTTGAAGAGTCACTGTCAAGTAAAAATGACTTAAGTGCACTTTAAATAGAAAAACATTCCATCTGTACATTGTGCAAGCCGTATTTCAGGGTAATGAATAAAACAAATTATATTTCCATTTAAATTGTTGCGTTTTTATCTTTACAGCACTATTATACAGACATCAGAACATTGTGTGATAAAGAGCTGGTTATTATATACACAGTACGTGTCACCCATGATAACACAATGAAGAATACAAGGCTATGTTGACCCGGTATTTCTGGATGCACAACTTATTATCCCATTCAGAAGGTAAATAATACTTACATTGTGTTATACCTATCCAATCATTTAACCAGTATAGAGTATATTGTATAATTGCATCCCCTGTGCACTTATTCCACCCATTTCTAACAAAATCAAAGGAAAATGTCTCTTTGACATTAGTCCAGGGCAATGCCAGAGTAGAAACTCATTACATCCAATGTGGCGCAGCCAGCAACGATGCCATCATTGCAGAAGTCAATTCATGAAATTTCATCCCTGCTAGATATTCCACCGTCAACTGTAAGCAGTATTATTGGCTAAAGTGGAAGCGTTTAGGAACAGCAGCAACTTGCAAAGAGAAAGACCACGTAAAGTCACCGAGTGGGGTCCGCGAGTGCTGAGGCGCATGGTCTGTAAAAGTCACCAACGCTCTGCCAATTCCGTAGCTGAAGAGATCCAAACTTCCACTGGCATGAATATCAGTACAAAAACCGTGCGATGGGAACTTCATGAAATGGGTTTTCACGGCCAGGCAGCTGCATGCAAGCGTCGGATCGAGTGGTGTAAAGCTCGCTGCCACTGGACTCTGGAGAAATGGAAAAGTCTTCTGTGGAGTGAAGGAGCATGCTTCTCTCTTTGGCCATCTTATGGGGGAGTCCATTGATGTTACAGCTCCCTGGACCAGTCAGATGAGACCAGATGATCTCCCCAACTGGCCTATGATCCCCACTTCCTGCAAAAGTAGGCAGGTGGGGCAGTTGCCCAGGATACCAGAACAGTGTCTAAAAATTGGGACTGTTGGGAGGTATGCATGGGTAGTATATACACTGTACATTTGCTTACAAATTACTTTAATAATGTAAAGGTTATTTTTCTACTATAAAACGGATCCAAGAAAATGTTGTGTGTGTGTGTGTATATATATATATATATATATATATATATATAATACTATATATGATATTTTTCATGTTGTGCATATATTTTTCACCCATTTAATAAATGAGGCCATTGCTTTAATTTCCAAATTGAATAAATAGAAAAAGTGCAGCATATTAAAAAGGATGTAAAAGGATAACATGGAAATCTAGGGCACTGAGCTGAAATTGTAAGCAATGCATTTTAAGATAAACGCATCTGTATAGCCGATTTAGTATCTTTACATAATAAAAGTATGCAGGTCTGTGTTAAGCTGTACACATTATTGTTCATTGCATTTCGAATAATTGGTTTTACGTAAGTGTCTGCGTTTGTTCGCTTCACCCTTCATGCAAGTTGAAGGTGAATTATGAGCACAACATCTGTTTCACCTGTGTTGTGTGTTGATACATCCCCGTGCATTGCTTTCTGCTGTTTCAGTGCTCTCATGAGTACATACTGAATAAAGTTTCAATGGTCTGGAAACACACGCCTCAATGGATAGCTTAAAATGTTATTGGCCTCTGCAGATCCTCTAGAATATTTAATTTTCACTTATATACAGTCATTTGCTTTTGCTTTTAACCCTTCGTGATGGTTCATGGCTCCAAAACAGTGGCCTTTAAAGCCCTGACATTTTGGAACGTTATTGCTCCGGGTGCCCACTGTCCAGACAACGAAACTGGGACTATGGCCAAAAATGCCAAAAATTGCCCATTCCACAGTAACACAAAAATTAATACCCAGAGTGTTGGTGATATACGATTGTAATGCTTTCCAGAAGGGAACAATAGAGCTTCAGGACCAAAGGCCATGAAGAAGATCAGCATCAGGTGATTGACATTTGTGCCTGAAGAATTAGCTTCAAATTCAGAAAAGTCAGCCTTCGTGGAGGTAAAACCGGCCACTTGGGTATCCCAGTCAATAGTGGGCCTGATAAGATTATAGATTGTGGCCAATTTAAGCGCTGCGGTGGAGGACAACACCGTCAGCCGATCTAAAGGGTTGTTAAAATGAATCCCGGAAAGATAAGGATGGAGTGTATTAACATAATTCCGAAACTGAAAATAGTGAATAGGGTGGACATTAATATGATAATATTTGGACTGGAACTGTACAAAAGACAATAATTTACCCCCCTTGGCTCAAGGAAATCGCCTATTATCCTACCATGCTGGAACTGCGGGTTACGAACCAAAGGGAGGAATCGAGAATAATGAACTTCCAGGCCCAAATGGCGTCTAACACGCTTCCATGCTCGTAAGGTATGATACAACAATGGACTAGAAGCAATATCGGGAGGCCAATTGGCTTTAGGAAGATGCAGGAGAGAGGCCAAAGAGATGTTAATTAGTGAATCTAGAGCTGGTTCAAAACGTTAATTAGATGTCAGATTATAATCCAGCAAATTCGTTAGGTTCACCCCCCCCCCCCCATTACGGACTGGTTGTTAGAATTTAACCATCCAAATTCTAGCTTTTTTGTTACACCGTAGGAACTTACATAGCAGTGTATTATGATACTGGATATTTTTCTTTTTCAAGGTAATAGGCAACATTTGTATTGGATACAGTAACGGAGTAAAATTCAATTTATAAAGTTGTGCCAAATTCGTCGGGATGGTAAGGCCTAGTGGGGAATTGAGTCCATTTCAACGGGAACGTCCCCCTCCAACCTTGCTTAGCATGAGGGAAAACAGGAATAATTTTAATAATAGTCAGCATCATGCCAACACTAGATGTAGCAGTGTTTAGTTTTACTTTTATATAATACACATAAGAATATCTGCTGTAACAAAATAAACAGCATCTGTTCTATGCATTTACATACAGCTTCAGTTTTAATAATATGTCACATTTCAGCCTTATCTTCTTAATCTAATTAAATAAAGGAAATGTAAAACTGTTTTGGTGTTGAAATATGTTCACATTCTCATACATATGGCACAAGACAAAACTTAAGGAAAAAAACGAACCTCTTCATTGTAGCAGAAAATATACAAGATTAATATATACATATTAGACTTAATTAGGTTATCTGCGTTCAATGACAGTCTTTTTTCTTTTGGGAACAAATTTCCCCGTCCCTCCCTGATGACCTCCTCTTTCCAGGCGTTCATAAGCAACAATAATTTGTATAGAAACAGCAGAAAACGGGTTAATAAATTACATTATTTTAATGAGACACGGTATTCTTCTAAATACCTTGCTGAATCTATGTAGGTATTTGCCAATAATGAATTAATTAAACACCATTACCCATAACATTAAGTGCTCTTCCCGGGCAGTGTTAGAAGGCCATCTCTTTCACGGTTGAGAAGACAAGTGATGGGCTTGGCAATGTTAAGGAGAGAAAAGTGACGCTTACCTGTCCGAGATATGAATCAGATATTTCGTAGACCTGTAAAAATATAGTTGATATTTTTCAAATGTATTCCTGCTCAAATGAATACAATCGGTATGTGTCAGTTCCACTGACCAATTGTTTTTGATTTGTGTTGTCAACCACCGTATGAGTTTGCAAAACATTCTGTGGAAATGCAGATCTCCAAATAAATAAATAATAAAAAATAAAAACACGAGAATTTTATCGTAATCATTTTTTGCAAGCTATTTTCAAATTACATTTTTCTTTAACGGAGACACGGACCAGCAGTAAATTGTTCACATGGCAACCTCTGCGGTTTATTGTAACTCCTGCCACCCCACCAGGCAGCATGGAGCTGTTTTCTATGTCTGTCAAAGAAACCGTCTTATCCCGAATCTGTCAGATAGGGCTCTTTGAAGTCCTGTGGTGTCATATGCGAAGCGTCTAACAGCCAAGTTAACCTCTGAGCTCACTCTATTTCCGTAATAAAAAGAATGACTAAAAATTTCAATCAGATGGGAAAATCAAAATCAGACAGCTCGGTAAAAAGTAGCAATTCTTTGTTTCAGACGTTCTAAACAATGCACAATCATAACAGTTATATTGTAACCAAGTTTATTTTTATCTGTTTGACAGTGAACATCAAAGGGACACTTTAATCCCAATTTTCCTCTTTTTAAGTGTGCGTTGGAGTCTATTTTTCGTGGACTTTTATGCATGCAAAATGATCTTTGAGTTTGTTTATAATTGAAGACGTAAACTAGCTCTTCTTGTGTTATATTTCCCCTCCACAGCCTGCTTCTGCTGAAGCAGATAATGTACTTAAGTATGCTGTACATGCATCCAATTGATTGCAGATCACACTATTGAGCAGACGGGCTCCTTGGCGCTCCATTGCTCCATGGGCAGTTTGGAGAGATCAAACATCTCCCTTGTAACCAGTTTATGTACACTATATGCACTCTGCCCCGCTAAGTGTTTGGGGACAACTGGGCCACTGTTCTGGGTTAGACCTAGGACAGCGCCCAGCCAAAATACACATCTTATTTACAGAGCAGGATAATCTTTGAAAATATTTTGAATTCTTCTAAAAACCAGGACCCAACATTCCCGCTCCAAAACAATTTTTTTTTCCCTTAAATGAAAGCTTAATTTGTTCCTTTTTCAGCGAACTTTTTTTTTTCGTGTAAGAAAAATAGTTTTACTTCGGGTGATAAATTAGCCCATATAAAAGCCAGAGACACAGATTAATTCTAAGAATAGTCATAGCATTAAAAAGCCTCAGCGGACGTTAATATAAAGATATGCAGTGAGTGACAGTGACTACATTTCTTTACGCTATTGAGTTACATTATTACTTGTCATAAACGCTAATGAGATCAGAGAGCATAATCCCTGGAGATTTTGCCTTCTGTGTATCAACTGGCACGGAATAAGGAAGAAGAAGTCACTTTTTTTAATCCCACTCTCCTTCTGGGGGTTTGAGTTTTTTACCCCAGAGATAGTCTGAGCCGATAGGAAGACCTCCTACTTTGAGTAACACGACAATATTTTGCTGTGTTTCTAATTTATTTTAATGTAGTAAGAGCTTGTGGATTTTAGCCTAGTTAAATGTTTTGTTTGAACAAGTGAACCAGAATTACATGCAATGAATTATAATTTCCTCTGAGATGAGAGAGAATCGAAGCATTTTCTAATTAGTTATTAACTGATATGTTTATGAAAAATAAGCGGCAGGCCTGCATTGGTCTTACCCTGCAGGCTTTTATATACAAAAATGCCCCATCGTGGTGCATAGTGTGTCGGCATTATCACCATGTCCAAGAGCTCCTTCTAGGGGAGTGGCTTTGGGGGGGGCAAGGCTACCCATCCCTGGAGGCAGGGTTAGCTGTGCATAGGGGTGGAGCAAGCCCCAGGCAACATTAACTGGGTGGGATAGTGGGAGGGGAGTGGGCACAGCCAAACACCCCTCTCCTACCTGAAACGAAAAGGGACATGGGGTAGCAACACTTCAATCAAAGAGTCTGGATAAAACCAATAGAGTTCCCAGTAACGATTCATGGGACCTTCTCAGAGTAAGCCAGAAGAACGAGGGAAGAGGCACTTCCTGTGGAGACTCCGGGTCAAACCAACTTCCTGTGGAGACTCCGGGTCAAATCAACTTCCTGCAGAGACTCCAGGTCTCAGGTGCGATGGCAACTCAAGTAGAAGCATTTTGCAATATTTAGCCCACATTTGTCCCATTTACCTGTAAATCACCCTCTCTAAGCTATGATATTGATTTGATCAAAAGCTACATTGCCCACTTGTGTGCCTATGGCAGGGGTATCTGCAGATGCAGGCTTTGTGCCGGACATTACTACATTGAAACTGATCCCAAATACCTGCAGAAATCATTTATTTTGTCTTTTAAATATGCAAACATAACACACCACAGGTTTGGAGAACCACGGGGGTTTATCGTCACTCTTAAAAAATAGTACTGCGTATATATATATATATATATATATATATCTATATCTATCTCACCTCCGGGGCATAATGCAGTGTAAAAAAAAATATATATTATTATTATTATTGTGAAATCACTTTTCATTTAAAACTATTTGGTTTTATTTTTAGCATGTTCATTAACTGAAGTGACAGCGTGGAAATTATTTGCCAGTGGACATTTGCAGCATGAATGCCCTGAAAGAAAATACAGATTGGCTGATATGTTCAGTAAGTGCTCTAATTAAACACCATGACAGAAGATACACAGAGGGGGTGGTGGGCAGTGGCGGTATAAGATTTCACAGAGCCTAAAGAAGAACGCGTTATGCCTCTCGCTGTTATCTTATAACACCGCCGCACACCCTAGGGTTTTTTCTTCATTTTACAAACATGTTTCTGATTCATGTTCTTTTCCTTGGCTCATTAATAAGATTAAACCAACGTGCTTGAACTTTTTTTTTTCTTTCTACCATCCACTAAAATTAATCCCTGTGTTGGTTCTGTTTGTTTAAAAAGCTTTTTTTTGTTAGGTGATTTCTTTCAAGATTAAAGTTGCAGCGTTGTGGTGAAATATTTCCTGCAATAATTTAATACAAATATGTTCGCTCACAAAAAAAATCTAAAAAATAAATAGATTTAGGATTATCCTGCTTGAAGGTGCTACCTTGCCACATGCGTATGTGAAATGTATATATTTTAAACTGGCTGCCCTACCATTATTTTGGGGGGATTTGTTTGTGTGGCAGCAGAAACTCAGCTGTGGGAATGATCAGGCAAGTATGGTTGTGTTAGCTTGTTGGCCACCATGTTGCATGGCCAGACTGGGGATGAAAAAAAAGAAGTCCTGTAACATTAAGGCCAGTGGACTCTACATGATATACATGGGTTGGATACACATAGCCTCATGGTAAGCACTCTAGTAGCATATAGCACTTGTATCTAGTCAGTGGCCACACTGAGGCACTCGATCTGAAGGACCCAAAGGTAAGCATGTGGTGCCTTTTTCCACCTGTCCACCAGCATTTGCCCAGTTTACCAATTTACCAAACAGCCAGTCCAGTCTGTCATGTTGATTGCTTGTACAGATATATATCTTTGGTATGACAGATGTTTAAGACATTTACCTGCTGTTTATATAAGCCAGGGGGAACCAGAGCACGACCGAAGGAGGCATATTTTCCATAAATGGTGGGTTAGCAGTGAGACATCACTCCCTTCTATACATAGATTGACGCCTGGCTCTAAACCCTATGGAGCAAATCCAAAAGTACCCTGAAAATCAGATCCAGTGTCAGCTACATCTGGGTAAATAATATATTTTTTCCATACACAAGAACTTACGTGCAAATACAGTATAAATACAGTATATTATTAGCAAAAACTGCTAAACAATGCAACAATGCAACAATGCAAAAAAAAAAAAAAAAAAAAAAAAAAAAAAAAAAAGGATTCTTAATGTTCCCTTCAAGTTCCGGGTTCACAATTACTATTTAAAAATGATATTTTTGTTAATATAACATTTAATATCTGTGTGAGGTTAACATGGTTATACAAAATATATGAACTTATTGACAATACTTTTCAATGATTCAGAAAAAGAAACAACCGCTGCATGATTCTCCGAATGCTATAGAGGACTATTTCTAGAAGAATAAAGTGAATTTCACGGCAGATAAATTCTTTACCCTTTTTATCTGGTTAATATGTGCTGACCTGCTCAGAACTGCAGAAATGTAGATACATAAAGCTTTCTTGATCCTAGCAGAAGAACATAAATAAGATATATATTTACATTGTAAAATGGGTTAAAAATCAACTCATCAACATATGGCAGCCTCCACTTCGAATTGCTGAGTCAACAATTGTTTTGTCAGTGACAGAGGACTCTGATCCTATGTGTTAAGTAAGCTTTCCACTGAAAGTGCTTACTTCTTTATTAAAATTACCATCTTAAAAGCCTGTTAACGCCAGGCTTGTATATCGCTTCTAAGAGCTTATGGAAATAACAACCATACATAATTAGCTGTTATGCCTATACTACTATATGAACTGAAACTCAAGACAAGGTCTGCAATCTCACCTAGCTATAATGCAGTATGCAAATAACCAATGTCTGCATTGCTTGTTTTATTGAATACATCATGACTACAGGATACAGGATAACTGTACCCACAAACCAACACTTCCCCCAAAAAGACACGTACACCTTTATTGAGTGCAAATATAATTTTCACAGCTTTATTTACAATTTACAGATTTAAAAGTCATTGTCAAAAACAGACCATCACAAATAAACAGCGATAACATATTTTCCCTTCATAAACAATGACAATAACCACCAATAAACATATTAACCTTATAAACATTTGTCACCAACACCTACCAGGTGCTTCCAAATTAACCCACTGACCACTGTACAGGCATACCAAGACACCCCTACACCACACCGAATAACCACATAATAACCAATGTAGGGGCATGCCAAGACACCCCTACACCACACCGAATAACCAATGTAGGGGCATGCCAAGACACCCCTACACCACCCAAATTAACCAAATAACTGATGCATGGGGCATCCCGAGACACCCCTACGCCACCCCAGGTTCTGAGCCACAGGCCAGCTCGAAACCTAACAAACTAATTTGAACCAAGTCAAATTCGTAAAACCAAACCAAAACCCAGTGTACCAAAACAATTATCCCAAACTATCCTCGCCGCTGTGAAATAATGGGGTAGATACCTCCACAACCCACTAATTAAATGGAGGGAGGGTGGGACAACCCAGATGTGGAAAAAACAGTTGTCAGCCTCTTACAAAATGGCTCCCACTTATATACCCTTAATGTTAGCCACACTCATAACAAAATTAGAGCAATTAACTTAAATTACAGCTAGCCTAAAATAAAAGAAGACTGGAGCTAAAATTAAATGAAGGACTGAACTTGCTGAAATGAAATAAGTGATGGAGTGGGGGGTGGGGAGTCATACTTTTGGCTTTGTCTCCTGTAAAACAATTATGCAATGATACAAATAGATTCCTTTAAGGGTTAATTCAGCTGCCAAAACCTGTGTGCATCAAGAATCAAGAGAAATTCTATAAATTCTCTCAGCAATATCACCATTTCATCTTTTGCTCTGGCGTATTTATATACTTTGGATAAAATCCAGTGTCTACAAATACAACAACAAGTGAAAATCTCTAGTCTACCGCTTCCAGCACATAAATCTACTTTTAACTAGATTCCCATTTTTGCTTTTGACAATAGATCTGTCAGGGCAGTCATCACTTCTACTTACCTTGGCAGTTCTGTTGACCCAAACTAGCATTTTCTGCTGACAGATATTCCGGGCAGCCATTTTGTTTTTTTCAATATCCAAAGTGAAGCATGTCTCAGACATTTACCTTGACATAGCAATGACATTGCTCCTTTACTTTTCACATATTACAAACTTTTTCATTCTAATTTGCTTTCCATTGATCAAATAGTTTAAAAAGGGCAAAAGTATAAGAAAATAATCAATTTTTTCAAAGTTTTCCTTAAATGAGTTCATTCGTCTTTATTGATTCTGTTCATCACGGAGGTAATAACTCTTCACCTGCCAGGTAGGTAAGATGCATCTTGCCCAAGAGAGATGGTAGAACAAGGTTTTAATGATACAATGTTTCTAGGAAATTCTGTTTAGAACCATTCCATTTATATAACACGAATGGAACCTCTGTACAACTCAGTTAATTGATTAGTATTTGCATAGCTTACATTGTGAGTAAAAATGACCAGCTAATTTTGCTTAAACAGCTATATGATCTCATTGAATTAACATTTATTGAATGACACAATGGGGATTAATGAACAAAGAAATTAATCATCCTATCTTTTTTTTATCTTTACTATTAATGAGCGTATTTTTACTATCTACTGAGGAGTAGGTGTAGCGAAATTAAAGTATCTCGTTTCCTAGACTCCTTTATTAAAGTCATTACTTTTCTTTTTTTACACAATTCCTTGGAAATCACATGCATCTTGGGAAAGTGCTCTTCTTTCTGCTGATACTCAATTAAAACTTTAAACACGTACGTACTTTTTTCAATGTTCTACTTGTTTAGATATAGGGTGAAAATATATTTAACACAGTAGGAATTTACTGTAAAAATAAGCAACAGTTTAAGTATTCAAATGCTTTTTTTTATTTTTTAACTTTATATAAATTCTAATATAGTTGTATTACAAGCAGAACTTATTGTTGCTAATTAAGCCTAATTGCATGCTGTGAAAGAGAGAGAGCGCGCGAGAGAGAGAGAGGGAAGAAACAGAGGAAAGAGAAAAAGATAAGAAATGGATAGAGAGAAGAAACAGATGAAGAAAACAGAGGACAGAGTTTAGAAAGAGGGAAAGGGTAATGAGAGGTAGAGAGAAAAGATATGCGCACAAGAATGAGAGTGAAAGAAAAAAAATGGTAGAGGCTGAGAAAAAGGGAAAGAGAGAAGTGGGAGATAAAAAGGAAGTGAAAGAATGGGGAAAAAAGAGGAGAACAAATCAAGGAGCCATGGCTAGTTCCTTGGATTATTTGAGGCCTTGTTTAGGTCAAGAAATATTTTGTCTGTTTTATTATCTTGGAATATGTATGTATTATATTCTTGGAATAAAAAAGGCTGTTGTTATACTAAAACTATGCCAACATTTCATATTGTGGTTCATTCTCTTAGGCTTTAATTTGACATTTTCATCAAAAACATTGTTATTTATCTGCCAAATAAGCAAATGTAAGCACAGATGACTCTTATTCAAATATTTCTGTTGAAAGAGTATTGTATATTCTTTTTCATTTTTTATTAATGTTTGTTGCACAAATGTCATCATTATTAAAGGGTCTTAATCAATAAATTTCCCCTTGGTTTTTATTTCCCCTTTTTGTGTATACCTCGTATTAACTTTTGCTACTATTATTATTAATCATTATTATAGTTTTAACCAGTAGAGAGTCTGGAAATCTGGGGGGTATTTTTAATCTTCTTTGTCTTTATATATATATATATATATATATATATATATATATATATATATATAACCTTTAGACAAAACTCAGGAAGAGATGCAATAGCTAGTTTACCACTCATAGATAGCTGTTTTGTTCTTAACAGGACTCATCAGCATGAGGTTGTGATACTGGTTCAATACTTGAGGCTTGTGGGAACCAAGAAATACCATTACATAAGTTATGGTGGGTAATGGTGATGGACAACCCTTCCGCTAAATTTAGGGGGAGTAGAAGCATTATTAAACGCTCATCTACAGACACTAAACAAGCCAGAAGGTTTGTTTTTCCCTCAGAACTCTCATGGTGCTGCCACAACCACAAGGGATTCTGGGTAGGCACATGCAAATAAGGTCAACAATAATCACCTTTAGCCTCTATATCCACTTATACATGGATCCCTTGAAAGTAATTGCCCGCTGTACAGGACAGCCTTTAGACAAAACTCGGGAAGAGGTTACCCCAAGCCAGTATCACAACCTCATGCTGATGAGTCCCATTAAGGACGAAACAGCTGTCCATGAGTGGTGATCTGGCTATTGTACCTCTTCCCGAGTTTTGTGACCTTATTTACATGCACCTACCCAGAATCCCTTGTAGTTGTGGCAGCACCATGAGATTTCTGAGGGAAAAACAAACCTTCTGGCTTGTCTGGTGTACATATAGGGGTACACATCTTTCAGTTCTAGAAATTATCAGTATGTGTTACACAACTCTACTCAGGCAAAACTACATGCAGAAACGTGATCTTAAATCTACAAGTAAAGTCTACAAAAACAATACCTCTCTTCGTAATCATCAACCAGTTATGAATGTATGGATAGCCCTAGTTAACGGGGAATCCGCATTAATTACCAGACCCATTGGGCAGTGTTTGATCTCTAGGCAAAAAGGAATGATATTTGACTGTACCTAGTCACTGCCCAGATTGTTTCTGTCAAAATGTTTATGTTATGCACTACTTGTAATGTCTTGTTTACTAATTGTACTGGGCTGTCGAATATAAATCAATAAATACTAATAATAGATACTAATTATCTATATATTTATATATATTATCTATTTTTCCAGGTTATATTATGATATTATAATCAGAGTATTTTCCATTGCTATGGAATAACAATCCAAGCGTTTGTTCCTGTGGCCTTTTGTATTTCCCTGTGACTAAATAGAAAGGTTTTCTATGAAACATACGTATGCTGCACCAGTGAGCACAGTATTTTTATTATCAGAACAGCTGTGGATGCCTCCAATCAGTCGATCATCATATGGAACTAATCAGGTTTGAAACCTGTAGCCGTAACTCTACATTCAACAATATGTATCCTTCCAAGCTCGATTCCTATGGCTGGACTGGCCACGACAAAGCAGACCTGGCAATTTAATGGATGGATATAAGCAGCCATTTATTTATTTATTTATTTTTTGCTCAGGTAGGGTATGACTGGAATATCTAGCTATCGGGCCAAATACTGCAGCCTCTGTTCTGCTGCTGTAGTGACCAGTTGAGTATGGGGCCCCCGACAGCCAGCAGCCCGCCAGGCATTTGCCAGATGGCCAGTATGAGCATAATCTAAATTTTGATGGTAATCTAAGCTTTGATCTAGGCTCTGACCTAAGATTTAATGGGACCTGCAAAAATGTTGCCATGTGGAAATATGAAAAGATACATTTGATAATGGTTCTCAACAGCAATAATCAAAAAGTAAAAATGCCCTATAAGAATCCAAGTCCATAGGACTCTATTGGCTTGAGCAAGTAAACACATAAACTGTGTAGAATATTCAATGTTTCTAAGAAGGAGCTATATGGCATCTGGAGATATTGGAACCAATACACTGATCTGAACTTGTGAACTGTTATATTGGAGTTTGTTTTGTACTTTTTTTTATGCTGTTGAGTTGTACGGTGTATGTATATATGCATGTGTGTATATAAATATAAATATAAATATATATATATAATGTGTGTCGTATGGGGTATGGTGAGGACCATGTAAAAAGTGGATATAGAGGGAAGAAAAGGTGATTATTGTTAGCCTTGTTTGCATATGCCTCCCCAGAATCCCTTGCAAATTCTGTTGGAAAACCAAGTGGAAGATGAGTGTTTAATAATTCTTACTATATACAAACGCACAATCACTGCCACCACAACTTTTTTATTCACTTATTTTAATTAAGTTATAGTGACTCTGTGATCTTATATTTTTTATTTTTATTTATATTTATTTATAACAGAAGTATTATTTCATTTGTATATATGCATTTCATGAGAATGAATAAAGCTGTAGTAAACTGATACCTTTTGTAGCAATAATATATATTACATTTTGACTCGTTGTTAACTGTGATTTAACTTAAAACACAGTGTACCGTTTGAATTTATCATGGTTTAGTGAAAACAGAAGCATTCTTAATTAAACATTCTTAGTGTCAAAAAGCAAAACACAGCCTTTTTAATTAATGACCCATTTATAGGCTTGTTGTTTTCATATACCTATTCTTAATTAATAATCACTGTTAATCACTGACACTTTCAAATGTAAATTCATTATTTGCGAATTAGGTTTCTACCAGCTGAAACACTTACATAATGTTATATTCAGTATATTGTATCCTTAGAATCTTTGTTTTTCTGTTTCAGTTAACATTGTTTTATAATATTATAGTTTCTTAAAAAAAAATCAGAGTGGGGGCAGAGTGGCATATCTGGGGGGCAGAGTGGCATATAGGGGGCTATAAGGCATATATGGGGGGCAGAGTGGCAAATCTGGGGGCAGATGTGCCTAACTGGGGGCAGGTTAGAAAATCACAGTTTTTATTAAATATGAAAAAAATAGTTTACATGCGAATTAATATTTACTAGTAAAACTTTTTTCCTATAGGGTAGTCTTATATTCAGGCTTTTTTTCTAAATTAATATTCAAATTTCAGGAGTCGACTTATAATGAGGAGTCGTCTTATAATCAAATAACAAATACGGTATATACATTTTATTAGCGTCTCCTTTATAGGATATGAAAATTACATATATAGATTGGTAGAAAATTATTGAGAATTTATATATTTTTTATATTAGAATAAATAAATATTTTTGTAAAATAGGACAGACTAATTTCAGGTCATTTAAAATTTTACATTTTAGTGTTGGCCTTAGGCTTCTGTACACAATTGGTGCAGTCTTCAGGCAGAAAGGTTAGCAAGGTTCTTAACAATGGCTGAGCTGGACAGCCTCGGGCACTAACATTGTACAATACACACTAGACTTAAATCCAGTTAGAAATATATGTAAGTACAGGATTAATATAATGTACAACTTGTAACTACGTGCCTCACATTGCTTTTTATGGGTATCCCATAAACAGATTTATAAAATTCTTGACAGGAACTATTGTCAAAATGTCATATTTCATAAACCATTCAATAGTCAGATGCCAATGTATAGCCAACTGTCAGTGTGTCAAATACCAAGATTACACAACCATTTAAAAGTGCATTAGACTCAAAACATGAGTAGGTTTCCAACACGTAAGAAAATATGCAAAACCTTGATCTAAAAGTTCTTTGGTTTGGCCTCCAGCTGTGCAATGTTATTTTTTCATATACCAATAACTTTAAGAACCACCCAATAAACAACCACATACTAGCCTACCATGCTGGGTTCTCCCACTCAAGTTTCATCCACATTGAGACATCAGACTTATACTACCCACAAAGGAAACCAAGACTAGGTTTCATTCATATAAGAAAACCACCCAGCACAGTTACTTAACCAAACCATCATGAGATTTACCAGTATGCCACAGTTGGCACCCTCTAGGTACAAGCGAGCAAGGAGGTCCGCGTGTAGACTCCCCTGTTCACTTAAGACAGGCCCCATGAGATCCCTGAAGGGTAAAATCACATACCACAACGTTTGAGAACAACTTAGCTATGGATAGATAGCCACTTAATATCCCCCCTGGTTATTTGTGACTAGTGGGATACCAACTGCACCCTGCTGAGAAAGCCCATAAAGGTAGAAACATGCATTTGGGGTTGTGAGTTCCCTCGTGCAGAGGAAATTTGATTTGCATTTCAGTTCGGGACCGCCCTTCTGTAATGGCACAAGTAAAGTACATTTTGAGAAACTCCTGAGAGGGGAAGCAATGTAGGGCAGCCTATTAAATGGCTGTCCATTCTCAGCTGAGTTGTTCTCAAACTGTAAGGTTTGCGATTTCACCTTTTGGGGATGTTTTGGTGTCCACCCCAAGTGTAAAGGTAAGTCTGGAAATGGACTTCCTTGCTACCGAAGCGTTACCTAGCTCACTTTGTTGCCAGAAAAGCTGGCTCTGTCGAAGGAGTCTGGCATTGCCTTGGCTTTCCAGTGTCTTCATTCATAATTCTGTATCTGAATATGCTACTTGCTGAATCTTAGCCAAAAGGCAGAGAAGCTAAAAACCTCCCCTATGTTTTTTTGTTTATTGAAGACCTGAGGTCAGTGGTTCTGCTGTGAAGAAAAAAAGTTACTAGTGCCATAAGGCTGTGGTGGACACCAGGTCCCCTTCTTTATTTTCTCCAGGGGTCATACTCCACAAGGGATACGTGGCCCCTTCCTTCCTTTCCCCTTCCTGGCCATAAATACATACAAAAATGCTCCCTATGGAAGCCCCAGCCAATAGACTGGTGTGATAGTTTTTTTTTTATCCTGGGGACCTGGTGTTCACCGCAGCCTTATTGCACTAGTAACTGTTTTCTTCACAGCAGAACCACCAACCTCAGGTCTTCAATAAAAAATATAGGTGAGGTTTTTGGCTTCTTTGCCTTTTGGCTAAGATTCAGTGAGTAGCATATTCAGATACAAAATTTTGAATGAAAACATTGGAAAGCCAAGGCAATGCCAGAATCCTGCATACACCACACACCAAGCCAAGAGGTTGGAGCTAACATATACAAAAATAAAAAGCACTCAGCACCATTTAACCCAACACAGTCTCCGTTGTACACAGCACACGGTCCTGAACCAGAGCCTGGGAACATACTGTTACCCAAGGTCTAACAGAAAAGGACCAAGCTAACAATGCTCACTTGACCTTCACCAAAATAAACAAGATGCAGATGCAAACTCAGATGCAAACTCAAACATGTACAAGCATGAAAACTTAAATCAAGCCAAAGCTAAACCTCCAGTAAACCAACAATCAACATCAGCCTCCAAGAACCTCCAGCATACTTGTGGTGACTCATAACACTCAAAAACAGAATATGCGAAACAGAATATGCAGAATACATAGAAATTAAACAAAAAGCGACTAGTGCCAACGTGCCGTAGAGCCATGGTGGACACCAGGTCCCCTTCTTCATTTTCTTTGGAGGTCACACTCCACAAAGGTTATGTGGCCCCTCCCTGGCCAAAAAAATTAAAAATACAAGTACAAAAACAAAAAAAACTACATACAAATGCGCTCCCCATGGAGGACCCAGCCCTTAGGCTGGGGTGATAAAAAAATTGCCCAGTATACACCACACACCTAACCATAAATGCTGGGGCTACAGTATAATAGAATAAAAAGTGCTTATCAGAATATGCAACAAAACAAGTGAAATGTACTTAAACTTACACAACACCATTGTGCATAGATCCTATTCTGTGACCAAAGCCAACAACAAATTGCAACCACAGGGCTTCATGCTAACCAAGCCTTAAAGACAAAGGCCTGGCATTTCCCATTCTTACAAGTACTCACTTTATCTTAACTAAAAGACTAACTTTTCTATCAGTCACAAAGCATATCCACATGATGTCATGCAAGACTTTCAGGATTGGGGCTGGACTCCATAGTTCATAGAAATCAAATTAGGTATGGTGGGGAAAAAAAGTGTGATGGAAAACGCCTCCACTAAAAATGATGTGTTTATTAGACATTACTAAACACTCAGCTACATCTACATCTACATCTACAGCCAGAAGACTTGCCTTTCCCACATAGATCTTATAGTTCTACCACCACTGTAAGGGATTCTGGGTAGGCATATGCAAACAAAGTTAACAATGATCACCTTTTTTGCCTCTATATCTGTTGTATACACGGATCCCTTCTGTGCGAACATCCGCTTTACTAGACAGCCTTGGAATAAAGCCTAGAAAAAAAGGTCCAATAGCCAGATCACTACTCAAATGGATTGATAAGGCCATGATGGACACCAGGACTCCTTCTTCTTTTCTTCTCAGCTCAGCACTGAAAACAGCTGAAGGTGCTCAGTGAGCAGTGAAAGCACCATATACTGGCCCCAGCCCACAGCTGCCCCTCTGCCACCAACCATAGACTGGGGTAATTTAAATCAGGTGTAAAATAAAAAGTGCAAAAATAAAGGGGCCTAGGTGAATACAGTGCACTTACCAACCCATGGATAGTGAGTGGTGAGGGGGGAGCGCTCTCCCCATCACACCACTCATGTGCAAAATACCCGGGCAGATTAGACCAGGGGGCACTGCAACACCTCAGGCTCCATAAAGAAGCAACAGCTGTTTCATCCTTAACAGGACTCATCTGCATGATTGAGCCTGGACCACAGTTTCCATACAAATAAAATTAGGTAAGGTGGGAAAAAGCGTTAAGAATTATCCAATAGCAGGCATTATTAAACATCCAGACAATGTAAACAAGGTTAACAATGATTGACTTTGTGCTTTTATATACACTTTTTATACATGAACTGTTTGTGGTAAGTGTATACATTTTATACATAAATGTCTAGCACAGAGAACATTTATACCTAAAATCTATATATAAGTGCCTTTAGGCAAAACTCAGAAAAAGATGCGGTATCCAGATCACCATTCATGGCCAGTTGTTTTGCCCTTAACAGGACTCATCAGCATGATGTTGAGATATTGATTTAATACTTGAGGCTTGGGGTAGCCAAGAAATACCATTACATAAGTTATGGTGACTAAAGGTGATAGAAAACCCTTCCGCTAAAATTAAAGGTGCAGTAGAAGTATTATTAAACACTCATCTACAGACACCAGACAAGCCAAGAGGCTTGTTTTTCCCTCAGAAATCTCATGGTGCTGCCACAATCACAATGGATTCTGGGTAAGCACATGCAAATAAGGTCAAAAAGGTGAACATCATATATTATCGTACAAATACAATTTTACGTTTATATAGTTTTACTGTTGCTTTTCTATCAAATCTTTATTTTACACAAAACCACAGATTATTTCAGGTGTTTAGCAGATTTGGTAAATATAATTCCTCTTTTTCATGTGGTGATATTGTTGACTAAGTGCTGCAGTCCTACACACGTCATTCTTATATCTGGAAAATTTGTTCTCTTTAGTAGTTAGCTTTCTTTAATCTGAGATTTCAAGGAGAAGGAAAATCTTCTGAGATTAAGTTTCCATTTTTTTATAACCACTACAAAGCTTTCCACCTGTTTTGCAGAAGAAAACAAAATTCCTCTGAAAATATAAATGGCAGACATTAAAGCGATGGTAATGCCGGACGCATATTTAAATTTGTGATAAAGAAAATATTGCGATCATTTTCACTGGGTGTTAAGACATGGATGCTGAAAGGGTTTTGCCTTCCTTTGTAGAGTAAACAAACAGGATTATAAACTCATGTACTATAACTCCACTGTCCTAGGCTGCATTATAAATCTTAAAAAAAATTGGTTAAGCCTGAAAAGAAAAAAAAATAATAATAACAAAGTATCAGATAGAATAGTCATAGAATGGTAGAACAGCTCTACTGTGAAGTAAACAAAAAAGTGTCAAATCATGCCATAAGGTCACGATGGCAACCAGGTCCCCTCCTTTGTTTCATTGGGGGTCGCACTCCACAAGGGATATGCAATCACTTCCTTTTCTCCCCGGCCAAAATGTCTACAGGAGGGCCGGATCTTCTTGGTTCCTCCCCGCAAGGGTTGGGAACGCTGGAATCGTTGCTAGAGGAGGGAGGACCGCTCGAAAGAGCTTCCTATCACCCCTTCTCAAGAAAAAAACTGGGACTCTTTCAGGGGACCTGACTCCACCATGGCCTTTTTTCGGTGTCTCGTGTCATATCTGCTTCTCTGTACTGCGTTGTGCACAAAAACAAATCAAAGACGATAGACAAATAAGGAAGAGCAGACATTCAATGAAAATAGTTTGCAAACTGACCATAAGTACATAAAAAACAGAACCCCATTATGTTATTTTTATTGTAGATTGTGAAATATATGAAATATGTAACACTTTAAGAGCGGGGGTGAAATATTTGCAAATACTGTACATTTACAGATATCAGACAATGTATTTTTTATTTTCACAAAAAAATATAACCCCCCCAACTCCAATCTATTCATTTAAAATCCTTCATTAGCAGCCGGCGATGCCTACTTTCCTTCATTTACTTCCCAAGCCGCTGCTAACGTCAATGTTGACTCCATTCATGCGTTATATTTATTTTGCTTTCTCGCTAATGCATTTTGAACTGCCACTACATTAAGGGCCCACGATAGATTTCCTCTGTAAAAGTCCCCGAAGCACCCAACGTGTGATAAGTTAGAACATTCTAATGGTAGAAAGATAAGGAAAGCAGGTTTACAAAGAATGAATAGGCACTGGTGGTAGGTTCCATTAAATTACATTAATTTGTACAATAGGATCAGATAACTCTGGTCATTTTAATGCCTATATTGAATCTTCAAACTAAAATCAATTTAGAGGGCTTGATGGGATTTGTTTATAAGCAAACGTTTCACTGGCGTTCGGAATGGACATTACTCTACTTTATTGTACGTGCTTTAAGAATAAAGTATCGGCCTTTCAAGTGTTTTAACATAAAGGCTTGGACAGTTGCGAACAGCTCGCAAATTGATTTAAATATGTCACAAAATTTAAAGTAAGCAGGAAATCATTTAATACAGTTTGGAGAAAATGTTCTCTTCTCTTGTCCCGTTGAAGATTGATGTGTTTGATTAAAGCCAATGCTAAAGGATCAGATACATTAATGTCCAAGTTAAAATAGTTAATGCAAAATTGTCGATATTACAGAAGGGAAAAGAAGAAGAAGAAGAAGAAGAAGATTGCTTTGCGAGCAAACGTATGCTCTGCATCTTTTTCTTATTTTCCCAAAAGACTACATAAATAATTGGGCATCCACAGTAATTAGTTTTAACTTTGTCAGCCCACGGATTTAATGACTTGAAGGTCGTAAGTGCAGTGCTAACTGGCTTTGCATCTAATTTCTATACTTCTTATTAATGCGCAGAGAAGAAACCGGATCACAAACATCACCCGATCAAACGATTACAAACCTGTTGACTGATGAGGACAAAACCGCTGGAACCAAAGGCTCGGATTAGCATCCCATGCTGAAAAACCGATAGAGTCAAGAGGTATTACCGACTTCGGAGATGTTATTTTTCACAATTGTCTTTGGAAACCGTATGAATATGGTTCGAATTTCAACGTGAATGGGGTTGCTGCAGAAATAACCCTTTGATAACTTATAGGATTTCCATATCAAACAATAATGAATGCATATGTAACTTTATAAAAGGCAACGACTTTAAACTACCAACTCAAATTATACTGTTATAGGCTTTCAAACATAAGGCTTCATTCATTTTATGCAATAATCCCACCAGGCACTGAATGGGAGACATTGGAGAAGTTGCGGGTATGCTCCATATTATATTGTTTTATTTTATTATAAATATGGTACTTAGATTTATTATATTATGGACTAGGGGTGGGGGCTCACAAATCCTAACTGGCAAGCAACTAGTAGATTATCTAATCCATAAATTCCTTGTTTTTCCCATCAATTTAGTTCTTCCTGCAGGTGAGTTTATGGAAATCAAGTGTTAATTTATGCAAATTGCTAACACTGAATATGTCCAATTTATGTCCAATTCATCCAAGGCTGCTGCTACAAAGCTTTTTGATAACCTACACGTACTTGTTGTTTAGTAAATACACACCTATGTGTTGGATTGCAAGCACACTCCCGCGATCAAGGTGGTTTTGGTAGTATATGTGATATAATGAATGGTGTTTATTTTTTTTCGAATGAAAAAATAATGAAAAAAATATTATATATTATCTATTTATGTAATGTATATACATCATATTCATTCATAGAGTGGTACTATGCCATAAGAAGATTCTGCTTAAAGCCCCATTGGTGAAAAAAAGGTCCCTTAGAATCTATACAAGTGAAACACAAATACTACACAAAAAGTGGTATCTTTGTAATATATTTATTCTTAAAACAATGGTGTAGTTTATTGCTTTGTTAAAAGGGAATGCCTGGTAAATATTTTTTTGCTCAGGGCTGCTAAAAACTTCAAGGCACCTCTGTTCTATATAATTATACAGTTGCCATTAGCTCTACTTTTAAATATCAATTTGGTTCATCACATTTAATAAGCACTATAAGGCATAGATTACGGTTTTGTTTTCCAATTAAAAAACAGTAATTGTCAAATCGCATTAGATTGTTGGAAACAACAAGGATTCTGTAAAAGTCTCTTTGTCCGCAAAATGTTGAATATGGATTTAATTGACAAGTTATCTCAGGGCTACCAACATTGTATTGCAGTGACATTGGTTCATTACCGAGAGGACTGTGTTCCTTTGTTTTCTAGAGAGAAAAGTCATATAAAATCTGTTCTCCAAATAAAGTAAGCAAGTGTTATACATCATCTATTCAATAAATCCATAGATTATGCTTCACTAAAGTGGGTGAAGGTCTCATATTGTACTGTTAACTTGACTTGTGCATTTGTATTCGGGGGAACATGAAAACGAATATGAAGGGTGCATTTTTGTTGTTTAGCCCGAATACCAGACATACGAACATGGCAGCGGCAAAACGTATACGAAGACGAAGACACACAACATGAAGAATCTTCGTGTTCGTCTTCGTTAACTAATCTCCCTGGTCCCTTCCCCATCTAGCCTACTTTATCTACGCTGCATTGCAGGGGTTAATGGGAGCCTAAATCCATAGGTTCATCATCAGGAGTTAAAGGGCCATGCAAACTACTCTATTGGTCGCCTGCAGGGGCCTCCTCTGGCATCAACCAATTAAAGTAACTTTACAAGTGCTATTTTAATTGTGCCACTCAAGCCAAGTTGAATCAAGTTGTGTGGATTACTTTTGTGATTCATTCACGTTTTATACATTTTGTATTGTATTATGTAGTAACTAAATGATATTGATACTTTGCCGCATTCACTTAACATACAAATCTACATTATTTACAGCTAGTTGTATCTGCAATGTTGAGGTTAACCAACCATAGTATACCAGAAATTCATGTTATGGGTTTATTTTCCAAAGTATGTACAGATTGTGTGCTGCCCGGTAATATATCCTTAGGACTGCAGTTAAACTTGCATAGATGGAGAGTTCCATTGATAGAACGGGCCATGATGTCATACTGCTGGCATTGTGTTGAATGGATCTGCACATGAAGTCATCATCTTACAAAGATCTATCCTTGCATACATGTATATATAACTCCTTATTATATGTATTCTATGTATCATTACATAAGTTATGGTGGGTAAAGGTGATGGAAAACCCTTCCACTAAAATTTAGGGGTATGTAGAAGTATTATTAAACACTCATCTACAGACACCAGACAAGCCAGAAGACTTGTTTTTCCCTCAGTAAATCTCATGGTGGTGCCACAACCACAAGGGATTCTGGGTAGGTGCATGCAAATAAGGTTAACAATTATCAACTTTTATGGATATAATGCATATAATAAGGAGTTCATCTTCATTCAGTTCATCTTCAGTCTCTGTGCATATATATATATATATATATATATATATATATATCACCTGTGCAGCTTGTCAATCATGATGTAGTGTACACTGTATGAGCTGGCCTTTAATCCAGAGATCACATGCGCATATGCCTAATTAGTTAAGTAATAACACAGAGCTATCAGTTAACTGTAAAGGACTGGGAATTGCTGTAACATAAGTCTGTATTAAATTAGCGGTAGCCTAGACTAATGCGTCCTCAAGGTGATACAACTAATTATACACAGTCAATACAAAAGAGAACATTGCAGAATATTATCTTGGTAAAATAATCTGTATTCCCAAGTCTAAAACCATTCTCAAGTCCTTATCTAGAAATTATGAAGTTCAGTTATATCCCAAACCCTGTATTATATTAAATGCGGTCCTTAAAAATCAATGTAGAGAAACCTTTCTGTCTAATCCACCGCATTTCACCCGCAGCTATTCTGCAGGATCATAAAAAAAAAGAAGCCTACTGGGGTTTATTAAATAGGTAAGGAATCTATAAAAACCCTGTTGAATTTTAATTTAGGAAACCAGGCATTGAATTGTAACGTGGTTTAACGTTTATTTCAAAAACAAAAAAAGTCTCATTATTTGCTTAATATGTTCACATACATTTTTAAATGTATAAATTAAATTAATATAAATGAACAATTTTTTTTTTAAACATTTATTTATTATTATTATTATTATAAAAAAAACTTGATTTTCCGTCCTTTTAGGAGGATCATTTTAGGATATTGAATGTCCCTTCTGGCAGTCGATGTTGGTCTCAGCTTTCAATTTCCAAAACATGTCTCGCTACACGAGGCTACAATTCTTGTCTGAAAACTGCACGTGCAACTAATTCCTGATCAGAACGCCATCTATAAAATCAACACAAGCCTTTTCTTTCCACCTTTAGTTAGCGTAATTGCTGTATGCATTTATCTACTACAACAAAGCATTTTATCCTTGTAATAATTGTTAAACGAATACCAAGTAAGGCATTACCAGCCCATCTCTGATTTATTTCATATATTAAATCAGACGTCTTAATCAGCAGACAGAGAAGTTGTTTGCTTTAATTAATAAGCATGTATGATCATCACTGCAGGAATGATTATAATTTATATTTACAGACTCGTTTCGACACATGCCAAATTACATTTCTTTGTGTAATTAGATTTATGTACATAACCGCAAAATCTATAATTTATACTATCCAAAAACAGAGTGCACATCTGATTGCTCCATGCTAAACAGGTGTCATATCTGTAAACTCATAAGTATGT